>NC_089221.1:123714179-124043800 GCF_963924675.1 Phocoena phocoena
GTTCATTAACATTTATTTAACTGCTAATTTTAGAGCCGAGCTAATTACCTCAAACACACAGCGCTGTGGTATCCTGTATGGAGACGTGCTCTAACTGCCCTGCGTGCAGAATATAAAAATAGCGAGCTCTCCGGGGTGTTGTTTTTCAGGTGGCCAGGTGAGGGCTCTCCACAATTGGAGTTCAGACCTTATGCCACAGTGCTGATCTCAGGGCCTAAATGCTACCACCTGCTCTAATGCCAGAGAAGCAAACTGTTTGGGGGGCCGGGAGGGGCGGTGGTGAGGTTGGCCATAAAAAGGATGAAATGGGAAGGTCTAAGACGTCACACAGCCTCACTGGTCTATATTTGTTTCTGTGCTTTTGATCAACGTAGAGTTACTAGAAAACTTTCTTTTTTCTGTTTATCTAGATATATTCTTCTTCATATTCTTTTCCATTATGGTTTATTCCAGGACACTGAATATAGTTCCCCGTGCTTTACAGCAGAACCTTGTTGTCCATCCATTCTCTATGTGATAGTTTGCACCTGCTAACCCCAAACTCCCAGTCCATCCCTCGCCCAGCCCCCTCCCCCTTGGCAACCACAAGTCTGTTCTCTATGTCTGTGAGTCTGTTTCTGCTCAAGAAATCTTTCTTTATGGTAAAAAAGACTATTTCAAGCATGGTGATAAGGGCCATTGACCCTCAGCCTGAAATTCCAGGAGACAGTAAGGAAGGGTGGAGATTGTAGTAAAGTAGAGGGGTCGGCATCTGCTTCCCAGAGGAGCCAGCTGTCAGTTGGGGATGTGGTCTCCAAATGGTTAGTTCTACTTTTTCAAAAGAAACCATATATATAGATTTTTACATGAAATCTCCCAAATTTTAGATGTTAGTTCAAATGTTAAAAGAATACACAGTGTATAATATCAATAAAAGAATACAGATGTGGCTTGAGGGCTACCCATTTGTAACTTCTGCATTTAGGGTTTCCTGGGATCTGTGGGTAATACTCAAGTGGCTGGTGAATAGACTTGCCTTCTGAGGTTAAATCTAATTTATTTGGTTTTCAATCATTTCTTTGGCCCACAAAATTCTCTCTCACTAGAAGTATTTTAAGGAAAATTCTTAACCTGTCTGTGCTTCACTTTCCTAGTTTTTAAAATGAAGGTGTTGGGTTTTATTTTCTGTGAAGTCTAAATCTAACTTTTATGATTTGCAACTTTAATGTGATTTAAAACTATGCAAGAAACACGAGCTTTATAGGGGGCATTAAAACAATTTTCACATAGGAGCCATTTTGCTTTGAATCTTTTTCTTCCCACCTCTCCCATTACGTTTATAGGTAAATTCCTTTTGCTATAATCCAGAGGTTCTCAATCTTTAGTGTGTGTTGAAGGATTCTTGAGGCCCTTGTTAAAATGCAGATACCCAGAGATTCTGAGTGTATATGTTTGCCATCTGGTAGGCACCCCCAACAGTTCTGAGGCAGAGGCTCCCTAGAGCACACTTTGAGAATTTGTGCTAGATGTTGTGTCTTGGCACTCAGCATCTGTTTCCATCACCTTCTGTGTCCCCATACCCCTCATCACAGGGGCTAGAAGGCTAAGAACCACATTTTCCCGACTCTTTGGCCACTAGGATTCTGGGTACAGTTTAGATTTTGGTAAGGAGATGCCCTTGCGATCTTGAAGGTAGAAGAGAGGCAAAGACCATCCTTTTCTTTTTTTTTTCTTTCCCCTTGAGATTTTGTGCTGCTGATATATGTGAATGTTGGCAGTAGCTGGACTTCTCAGTCACTGTTTACCTAGCTTCACCGTCTGGAGAAGCTGTGGCTTCAGCAGTGGTGGTAGCTGTGGAAACAGCAATAGCCTGACACCTCACTGGCAGTAATAGTCCCTGTCCTCTGGATCATGGCTATGGGAGTTATAATTTTGAAGTCAGAACCCGTTTCAGTCAGCGTAGGCGCGGTGCTGCTGTGGTAACAAACAACCTCAAAATCTTAAGTGTTTTGTTTTGTTTTTTCCTTACAATCAAGCTTTATTTCTTGTTTCTGCTATGTGCTGGCTGTGGATTGCTGAGGGGCTGTGCTTCGTGCTCCTCATGCTAGGATCCACACTGATGCAGCAGCCATCAGCTCTATCTCTGCTGGGTACTGTGGCAGAGGGGTGGTAAGGTGTAGGCATATTGTGCTAGCAATTAAATGCTC
Source organism: Phocoena phocoena (assembly GCF_963924675.1). Classification (NCBI taxonomy): domain Eukaryota; kingdom Metazoa; phylum Chordata; class Mammalia; order Artiodactyla; family Phocoenidae; genus Phocoena; species Phocoena phocoena. The sequence continues at coordinate 123,716,366 of NC_089221.1, forward strand.
TGACCTAGAAGCAGTACATGTCACTTACTCTCAAAATCCAATGGTCATAACTAGTCACAAGTCCCACCTAACCACAGAGGGGCTAGGAAGTGTTCCCAGAAGGTGGAAAGCTGGAAAGTCTTGGTGAGCAGTTCTTATACTCCTACAGGAACCTAGAGGCAACCTTTTGAATTCTGTTCAGCTAACACTTCCCCCGATTTTGCAAGCATCTAATCCCTGATTTAAATCTCATTCTTCTCAAGATATCTAGAGTGGTTTTTGCTTCCTGCACTGAACTCTGACCAGTAAATAAATATTACCTTAGATGTTCTCCCTCCTTCCCCACCCCGTTTGTATGTATGTATGTGTGATATAGTCAATCACACAATCTTGAATTTGTATTTAATGCACTATATTAAATTACGTTCTTTGAAAATGTCTATTCGTATGGTGTTCTTACCCATGGAGGCCCTACCTTAACTTTCTCTATTAGTTAAATGCTATTCTCTGCGTTCTTACAACTGTGGGGTATATGCAATCCATCAAAACTCTGCATTTCCAGAGACCTTCCTCTCTGTCCCTGACACCTTCAGCAACCTGTGAGGTCAACCTTCCCACATCACTCTACAGAGATGCTTCAGTCTGTGGCCAGCATAGTATTCTAGTTAGAGGACGGCCTCTGGAGCTAGGCTGACTGGGTTTGAATCCCAGCTCAACCATTTCCTGGTAGTATGACCCAGGGAAATTTCTTAACCTCATATCCCATTTTTTTTCTCATATATAAACTGGAGTTGTTTGGAGTATAAAGCTTTTAATATGGTGACTGGTCCAGGTTCAGTAAAACTTAGCCAATTATGCATTGTCCAATGTTTCAAAGATTTGACACTTACATGGTCTGATAGATGGGTTTTGGGGGGGCACACAGACCTAACATAGGTAACGTTTAACTCACACAGGTATACGTTCTTTCAATTCTTTTTTAAAGACTTTTTTGATGTGGACCATTTTTAAAGTCTTTTTTTAAAAAATTTGTTACAATACTGTTCCTGTTTTATGTTTTGTTTTTTGGGCCTTGGGGCATGTGGGATCTTAGCTGCCCGACCAGGGATTGAACCCGCACCCCCTGCATTGGAAGGCAACATCTCAACCACTGGACCAGCAGGGAAGTCCCTCTATTTCAATTCTTCTTTCATCTTTCAAGGACAACTTCTTGCTTAGTTGCTAGTATGTCTATTACCACCTCTTTTACACTCACTAACAGGAATGGTATGAATGAATGAAGTTTGAAAAACCCTGATCCAGTCCATTAGCAGACTTCGGCAGTCACTCATTTCGCTACATGGTTTCCGTGATTATGTAGCCTCTTAAATGAAGAGCTTATTCATACCTATCCAAAGTAGCCAGACTTTGTGGTTTTCTCTGGCAAAGAGGGCTCAAGAGAGTGAATATTGATCAAGAAGCATCTTTCTGAGGCTGATTCCCGGGTTAATAGGTCTTGCTGAATTTTACTAATTTGCTCCTAGACACAACCTTACCAACAAATTAAATTAGCCCTTTGCATTTCCCTCCAAGCTCAGCTCTCTTTCTTCTCTCCCCTGTTTCTGTTAATGGTGCCACAATTTTGCTGGATAAGTTTCATATTTCAACTTATCAGGAGTGGCTGCCTGGAAAGAAAGATTCCTGAAATCTAAGAAGAGTGGAATGGACATCAGTAATTATTTTCTGCCTTGGGTATAGAGTGGGCAGAGTTGGCCAACTTGATCAACTACTCAGCTACAACTAAACTGGGCATTTTGTCCCTTTTCTCTGACTTTATTTCCTCCATTACATCTCCCTGGGCTATATTTCTTTCTTTCTTTTTTTTTTAACATCTTTATTGGAGTATAACTGCTTTACAATGGTGCGTTAGTTTCTGCTGTATAACAAAGTGAATCCGCATACATATACATACATCCCCATATCCCCTCCCTCTTGCGTCTCCCTCCCACCCTCCCTATCCCACCCCTCTAAGTGGTCACAAAGCACCAAGCTGATCTCCCTGTGCTATGCGGTTGCTTCCCACTAGCTATCTATTTTACATTTGGTAGTGTATATATGTCCACGCCACTCTCTCACTTCGTCCCAGCTTACCCCTCCCCCTCCCCGTGTCCTCAAGTCCATTCTCTATGTCTGCATCTTTATTCCTGTCCTGCCCCTAGGTTCTTCAGACCCTTTTTTTTGGTAAGATTCCATGTATATGTGTTAGCATACAGTATTTGTTTTTCTCTTTCTCTTTTCTCTGACTTACTTCACTCTGTGTGACAGTCTCAAGGTCCATCCACCTCACTACAAATAACTCAATTTCATTTCCTTTTATGGCTGAGTAATATTCCATTGTATATATGTGCCACATCTTCTTTATCCATTCATCTGTCAATGGACACTTAGGTTGCTTCCATGTCCTGGCTATTGTAAATAGAGCTGCAATGAACACTGTGGTACATGACTCTTTTTGAATTATGGTTTTCTCAGGGTATATGCCCAGTAGTGGGATTGCTGGGTCATATGGTAGTTCTATTTTTAGTTTTTTAAGGAACCTCCATACTGTTCTCCATAGTGGCTGTATCAATTTACATTCCCACCAACAGTACAAGAGGGTTCTCCCTGGGCTATATTTCTTCATTTTCCCACCAATCCAATTTGTCCTCTCTCTGAAGATGCAGTGAAAACCCTATTTTCTTTCATCCATAAAGACTGTTTTTTAGAGCTGTTTTAGGTTTACAAATGTATAATGCCATGTATCTGTCATTGTTTCATACAGAGTATTTTCACTGCGCTAAAATTCCTCTGTGCTTTGCCTATTCACACACCCCGCCTTCCCCACAACCACTGTTATTTTTATTGTCTCCATAGTTTTGCTTTTTTTTCAGAGCTTTGCCTTTTTTATGTAGTTAGAATTACATAGTCTGATTTTCAAAGAAGTAACCTTTTCAGATTGGCTTCTTTCATTTAGCAATATGCATTTAAGATTTCTCCATATCTTTTCATGGCCTGGTGACTCATTCCTTTTAGTGCCAAATAATATTTCATTGTCTGGATAACCCACAGTTTATTTATCCATTCACCTACTGAAGGATATCTTGGTTGCTTCCAAGTGCTGGCAATTATGAATAAAGCTGCTGTAAATATCCATGTGCAGATTTTGTGTGGATCTAAGTTTTCAGCTTCTTTGGGTAAATACCAAGGTGCATGATTGCTGGGTCATATGGTAAGAGCATGTTTAGTTTTGTAAGAAACTGTTTTCTTAGGAAGCTGTCTTCCACAGTAGCTGTACCATTTTGCATTCTCTCCAACAATGTGTGAGAGTTCCTGTTGCTCCATATCCTCATCAGCATTTGGTGTTGTCAGTGTTCTGGGTTTTGGCTATTTTGATAGGTATGTGGTGAACCCTATCTTTCTTGACCCAGATAATGTGTCTCAGTCATTTTTGTTTTCTACACAATGTTGAGTCCATAATAGTTGCTGAATAAATACTTGCTGAATGAATAAAAGACTACACCTTCTGTTGTTGCACTGAACAACCTACACGTTTTTTCTTAACTATTTATGAATTTCTATTGGCTTCAAAACTAGAATGGGTACTATGGAGGGCAGGGATGAACCAGACCTTATTCTCATTTGTGTAATCTTCATTGACCTGTTCATAGAGACTTAAACAATAGTGTTTGATTTGAGAATTTTGTCCTTCAGGTTGTTGCCATTCCATAGCTGGGTCTCGGAGCATATACTTTCCAGCCTGTAAATGATGATGTTCAGGGACCTTTGAATTTCTGAGGGAGGGGTGTGGATAAGGCATGGTGGATGACTGCCTGACCAAATATCCTCCTCTCCACCTACCCCCATCCACTCTTTACCTTGGTACCAGCTCATATCCTTTGGGTTTCAACTTATTGGCCACACTTCCTCAGAGAAGTCCTTGTCTTATCTGGGTAGCTTATCCCTCTGATAGTACTGGCAACTTTTACTACTTTGTGTTTCTTTATACAATCACTAGCTTTTTTTTTTTTTTTAAACATCTTTATTGGATGTTATAATTGCCTTACAATGGTGTGTTAGTTTCTGCTGTATAACAGAGTGAGTCAGCTATACGTATACATATATCCCCATATCCCCTCCCTCTTGCGTCTCCCTCCGACCTTCCCTATTTCACCCCTCTAGGTGGTCATAAAGCACCAAGCTGATCTCCCTGTGCTATGCGGCTGCTTCCCACTAGCTATTTTACATTTGGTTGTGTATATACGTCCATGCCACTCTCACTTTGTCCCAGCTTACCCTTCCCCCTCCCCGTATCCTCAAGTCCATTCTCTACATCTGCATCTTTATACAATCACTAGCTTTTTCGTCCACTAGCCTGGGAACTCCCTGAGGTGCCTGACTACCTTTGTTCTTCATTGTGGCCCCAAACGCTGTATGATTCCTGGAAGATAGCAGACGTTGTGTCGAGATTGTTTGGATGAAGGAATGACTACCCAGTACATTAACTCTTAATTGCATTTTGATTAATTACCATCATTTAGCATTATCACTATCACAACTTGAATTACAACTCTAATATATTAGGATGGGTGAAAGATTTGGCATGGCTGGAGGTGGAGTATGGTTTCTCTAAATAATTACATATTCTAGATGACACTAACCTTACACCCAATGCTAAATTTTCTTTTAACTTCACTAAATTTTACCCGATAATGAACATGTTCTTGCTTCTTTTCTTTTCCTTTTTTTTTTTTTAATTTCTTATTGGAGTATAGTTGATTTACAGTGTTGTGTTAGTTTCAGGTGTACAGAAAAGTGAATCAGTTATACATATACATATTCTTTTTTCTTTTTAAAAACTGTGATGGCCCTTCTGAGCCTTTCAAGGCCTCAGATTCATCATGTACGTACCATCATATACCTTGGCTGTGAGGAAGGACCAAGATATACACGGTCAGCTTAAGACTGTCAGAGGCAACACAAACCACACATATTTAAGAGAACAGTTCTCTTCTTCTGCAATATCAGAATGACTTCAGGACCATGGTTTCCAAGGTAGCATTTCACTTTGAAGTTTAGCTCTAAGCCACTGACAAATAGGACTTGAATCCATGGTAAGAACTCTGCCCTTAGAGAAAAAAAAAATCCCCATTGTAGACAGCAGAGGGATGCAAAGAATGAATTGCCATGTCAGGCTTCATTTTCTGCATAGTTACACTGGGCTATTCTTTAGACTTCAGCCAAGTGTGCAAGCATACCCATGTCCTTTTTTTTTAAAATTTATTTTTGGCTCTGTTGGGTCTTCGTTTCTGTGCGAGGGCTTTCTCTAGTTGTGGCGAGCGAGGGCCACTCTTCATTGCGGTGAGCGGGCCTCTCACTGTCGCGGGCTCTCTTGTGGCAGAGCACGGGCTGCAGACGCGCAGGCTCAGTAGTTGTGGCACATGGGCCCAGTTGCTCCGCGGCATGTGGGATCCACCCAGACTAGGGCTTGAACCCGTATCCCCTGCATTGGCAGGCAGATTCTCAACCACTGCGCCACCAGGGAAGCCCCCTGTGTCCTTTTTAAATGGTAAGGTTGGAGCCTACTCGTGAGCCCCATGAGGACCTCAGATTTCTCTTTTCCACACATGGGACTTGAGGCAAGTCATTAAAATGGAAGAACCCTCACGTGCCGAGCTGAGGAGCCCGCCTGTGGCATGGTGGAATCTGGAAAATGCAAGGGAGGCCCTGGCATCACAGCGCCAGTTTAGCGGCAGAGCGGGCGATGGTCCCTGGGTGGCCAGGCAACAGTGATGTCAAGAATAGTACACAAGTGGCCTTGATGTTCTCAGGTGTCAGAGGCACTGGCCTATCTATATGTTGAGTGTCTATAGTTCTACCCTTTCCCCATGACTCTCATCATGGATACATCTAAAATGAGTCTATTTCTATCATCTGCCTGGATCACCCCCAGTGGCCAGAGCAGTAGTTGCTGAAAATAATGCTAATTGTAGCACTAATAATAATAGCTGACATTTATTGGCCATCTGCTAGGTTCTAGTAAGTTGCTAAGGGCTTTCCATGCATTATCTTGTTTATTCTCCACAGCCATCCTATTGTCATAGGCATTTCTCCTGGGGGAGCACTGCCGTTGTGCATGTCTTTATGTGATTCTCCCTTGTGTGGGGAATCCAGGCAGGGCTCTACCTCCATGGATGCCTCCTCATCTTCCCTCTCCCTGCCGCCAGCCGACAGGTCAGCCAGCAGACACTCATGTGGGATTCTTTGAATGTGAGCCTGAGTCCAGAGGTGTGAGGGCAGAGACAGGATGGCAGAACCTGTGCTGCTGTAGCAGAGTTCTAGACGATGCGCTGCCCAGTGGCCAGAGCGTTCAGGGCTGATCCTGCACGTGTGTACATTTTTACTTCTGTGGATTCTTTTTTTTTTTTTTTTTGCGGTTCGCGGGCCTCTCACTGTTGTGACCTCTCCCGTTGCGGAGCACAGGCTCCAGACGCGCAGGCTCAGCGGCCATGGCTCACGGGCCCAGCCGCTCCGAAGCATGTGGTATCCTCCCGGACCGGGGCACGAACCCGTGTCCCCTGCATCGGCAGGCGGACTCTCAACCACTGCGCCACCAGGGAAGCCCTACTTCTGTGGATTCTAATACATCCTTCTTGCTTGCAACCGAGTACCCTGTCATATCGACGAATCGAGTGCTGTTATTCTTCCTACTTTACGGGAGAGGAGACTGAAACTCATGTAAGATAAATAACCTGACCAAGGTCGTGTGTGAGCATGTTGCAGGGCTGGGACTCAATCTCACAGACATCAGATACTAAAATTGTCCCTTCCATTGGCCGATTAAGCGGACCCTTACCTCTGCTTGCCTGGTCTGTTAGATGGGGTTGCAGCATCTGAGAAAAACAACAGAATGGCCTAATCTTCAGTAAAGACACATGACTAGGTATTTCCTCCCTTTAACAAGATAAGAGCCGCCTTGATTTTCATTACCCAGTTGATCTCTTCAATTCCCAACCCCCCCAACCAATTTGTTCACCCCTCTTTTCCCCCTTTTAATGCACCAAAGGATTGCAAACCCATGAGTGATTTAAATTAAACACAATATTTTTGTTTCCTGAAATCTAAAGCTCCAATTAAAAGAAAAATAAACAAACCCACAACTGCATAAAACTTTATCACTTGAGCCCCAAGACAGGAAGCAGCCATAAAACAGTGACAGGCTGGAAACAAATTACATGCATTTATCAGTAGATGGGGCTGTGTATGCTAATGGGCTTCGGCTTGGGAACAGGAGGCCTGGCTGCATCAGGCTGGTTAAAAGCACAATTCATTACCAGGAGCCAGTGAAGGATAAGACTTGCAGTGGTTAGTGCCTGCTGCCAGTCCCACAGAAGCAGCTGGGCGTGTGCATTTACCTTTGGGATCAATTCTGCAGAACTGTAGTTGTGAAGGGGCTGGGATTGAGTGGAGACTTCAGGAAAACACAACCACGCTGAGCCAGCCAAGGCAGGGGAACCTCAGACCAGCACTTGTCAAGCTCCTGGGATGTGTCAATTACTATACTAGGAGCTTTAATTATTTATTTATTTTCGTCATTTAATCCTCAAGGTAACTTTTGGGTACAGGCAGTATTAACCCCATTTAAAAGGGGAAGAAATTGGGGATTCAGAAAGGTCAATTGCTGAAGGTCACATAGGGAGGAATAAGTAGGACTTGAACCCAATTTTTACTCCAGAGCTCTATCTTATGACCTTGGCAGTTGGTTTATCTCACAGGACCTGTTTCTGAGGTAGAGGATCTCCAATAGTCAAAGGATGGGCTTTGATATTGGGCCGACCTGGTTTCAAGCCTCTTTCTCTAACTACCTGTATGACACCTGACAAATAACCTCTCTGAGCGTCTGTTTCTCTGTTTGTTACACGGAGTTTTAGTTAGTTATCAAGACATAAGATCGCACCAATATATGACATAGTTAGTGTAGGACACGTTTGACAATCGATGGTCGTCGATACTGCTCTTCTTATTATTTTTTTAACTTATTTTGCCTCTGAGGGCTATACATTCTTTGTATTTATTTCCCTGTGGGCTTCCTTTTCCTAGCTTTAGATTCTTCTGTCATCCCAATGCAAGGGCATTGACATAGAGCCCTCATGTTAATGCTGTGAGGCTGGGTGCTGCCAGGAATGCAGGTGAGAATGAAACTGTATCCTATCCTTCTCCTCTTCTTTTTCTGCAACGGGCCATCAGTCTTTTACATTAAAAAAAAGTCTGAGCTCTTTCTCTTCCTCATACGTGAGCTTGGTGGAGGCAAAGTAAAATAGGGTTGAGATTTCAAGGAGACCAGCATTTAAGACTATGCACTAGAACTGCTTTGCAACGTTTTTCCTTTTCTAGTAAAGTTTGAAAAAATCAAGATACTATCTTGAGTTATTCATAAAGCTGAATTTATTGTTTTAAAGGATTAAAAAAAAAATCCTGAGACTATGTTCTTCCTACCTTTTTTTTTTTTCTGGAGGTACGCGGGCCTCTCACTGTTGTGGCCTCTCCCGTTGCGGAGCACAGGCTCCGGACGCGCAGGCTCAGCGGCCATGGCTCACGGGCCCAGCCGCTCTGCAGCATGCAGGACCCTCCTGGACCAGGGCACGAACCCGTGTCCCCCGCCTCGGCAGGCGGACTCCCAACCACTGCGCCATCAGGGAAGCCCTCTTCCTACATTTTATCTTTCTTTCATATACTATAGTAAAGGTAGGGAACAATCCTTTCTTTTTTTAAGGCAAAAAACCAAAACCCCCAAAACGTGTGTCTCCATTTTGGGGGTAGGTGGGTAAATTTCACGAAATTTGAAGGTCTAAAATAGGAGAGGGGGCTCTGCATTTTTTAGGTTATATATCTCTTTTTATACAAAATTTTGAGCAGGAAATCTTAGTTTATATATATTTATTTATAAATTATGTCTGTTATTGATTCAATATAGGTTAAATATTACTGAAGTATAAATGCTTATTTTTTGATTAAAACAATAAATATTTCCATACTTCAGTGGACCAATTTGCATTTTACAGGCCTTTGGTTTGGTTTAGAAAATAAAAAACCTCTGAGCTTTGAACAAAGAGTCTCAGAAAACATCTCTCCAGGGCTACCTATCCTGGCTTCTATGGATGGTCTTCAGATCATTTTCATCCCCATGGGATCCTATGCAAAATGGTGTATTTATAGTCATTTTTCTGGAGTTTTGCTTCATTGCTTGAATCAGATTCTCAAAGATTAAAGTCTAAAGACAAACCCACTAATCTAGTCCAGCTGCTCCACAAGACGGAAAAGAGAGCATATTACCAGGGTGAAGGCAGTAAATTCAGTACTGAGATGGGATTTGCATTTACTGAGTTCCTATTCATTGCTTTTAGGATTGCAGAGATTTCTGTTGCAGTCTCATTTTTGGGAATTAGGTATTCACAAACAAAACTGTATAACACATACCCTCAATCGTAAGGTAGATTTTTCACATTTTTAAATGCTAACAATACTTTATTAAGGAATAGTTTACATAGAGTAAAATGCACAGATTTTAAACACGCAACTTGATGAGTTTTGACAAACACATACATGTGTGTAGCCATCACCCAGATTAAGATACGGAAGTTTTCCACCACCTCTGAATCTTCCTTTAATCCCTGTTGCAGTCAACCCTTCCTTACCACCGGAGGCAATCACTATTACAATTACTACCACTGGTGGTTATTTGGGCTAGTTTTGAATTTCATGTAAATTGAATCATTTGGTGTTCATTCTTTTTTTTGGTGACTCATTTCTTTCATTCAGCCTAATGTTTTTGGCATTCATCCAAGTTGTTGCTTGTAGTAGTCCATTCTAACTGCTGAGAAATATTCAATGATATGGATATACCACAGTTCATCCATTCTCCTGATAATGAATATTTAGGTCATTTCTGTCTTATGTTAGTATAAATAATGATGCTATGGACATTGATGTAGATGCATTTTTGTGGACATATGCACTCACTTCTCTTAGGAATATAGGAGTGAAATTTATGGGTCATATGGTAGAAAAGTGCCAAACTGTTTTTGAAAGTGATTGTACCCTTTTTCGTTTCTATCAGAACTATGTGACTGTTCGAAGTGCTCTGTATCCTTGTTCACACTTAGTATTGTCTTTTAAAATTTAGCCATGCTAGTGGATGTGCTCTTCTTCTCCCTGCTCTTCATTTTAACATTAAAAAAAATTTTGTTTCTTAACACTTTTGAAGTTAAGATGTTTTTTGAGTTAATATCAAAAGAAATTTACCAGGCAGAGGAATAAGTAGTGACAGGTCAGAGGTTGTCTCTGACTGTTCAAATTCAAACTTAGAGTTCATAGAAGGACTCTGTCCACTGATTATCACCTTGCCTGAGAGATTTTTTTGGTAGCACCTTTCAAAGTAAATCTAAAATTAAATGTGGATATCTCATTGCTGGTTAAAGTATCCTCAAAAAGATCATACTGTCATGTAACATACAAACAAAATTATTGTAAATATACATTGCCACAGTTGCAACTAAATGCAGTAATGTTTTCTAAACGTCTTAGAATAGTTGATAGAGTTTTCTAAGCTCTAAGAGGCTGGTATGACAATTCATGTGCTTGAACTTCCTATGATTGACTTTAGAAAGAAGCTATTTAACTTCCAGTTGCATATATTTCAGTTAAGGAAAACAGAAATGATGAGTTTAACCAAACAGAAAATGAAAGTGAAGCCTTGTTATACTTTGAGTTGTCTTGAAAGTATTTAAAAAATTATACCTTTACATGATTGCAAATTCAAGAGTTATAAAAGTAAACAGTTAAGTGTCTCCCTTTTACCCTGTTCTCCCTGGAAGCAGCCAGTGTTTGTTTCTTGTGTGAAATTTATATGAAAATAAGCAAATATGATTATCTTCTCTTGCTGCTACCTCATCCTCTTCCTCTTTTTAAAAAACCAAATTAAACAAAAAACTCCCAAAGCAAAACAAACAAAACAAAGAGACGCATACAAAACATGTTGTTCAATACTCAGTTTTTTTCATTTAACAGTATGCTTTGATTTACTTCAATATTTTCCTCCTACTCCTGAAGTAGTGTCATAAAGGTCAAGATCACAAATGTGAGTTAGGGAAAGCTAAGCATTGCTACAATGCCAACAAGACCGCCCAAGGCCAAAAGCAATTCAGAAGAATCTTTGCATTCTGAAGGCTGTCTCAGATACTGCTTGAGAGGACTCAGGAAGAAAGAGTTATGTTGTTATATGCGTAAGTGTATACAGTTATTAGTAAAGTTAAAAATCGTGTATCTTTAATAGAATTTATTTTTTAAGTCCTTGAAATGTTGGTATTTTGTTGGTGGGCACCTCCATCATTTCGAGGAAGATGAAATTTATAGGAAATTTTCTCTTGGTGCAGTATCTAAATACTGTCTGTCTCTAGTGTAGTGGTCCTGTAGCCCTTTGAAAAACTGGTTGAAGCGGTGAAATTTCATCCCAGAAAAATCCATGTAGATATGGATAAATTTAACTTTAACTTTAGGGGGTTCACAGATTACCTGAAGACATTGGTGGCAAATACCTTTAAGCAAAAGTCAGTTCTGATCTGCCTGGGGAATAGGTACACAAACAAATGTAATTTGTGTTCTGTTGGTTGACGGTCCCTTGGGATTATTAGCATGGAACCTATCATTTTTATGATTTCAGGGACTGTAGTAAATAAAAAAGACGACTGCAACTTTTTGAGGGGCCCATGTGTAAGTTTCCAAATGATTTCCTTCCACCATTTCCCCCCAGAATAATGTGTTTGAATTTGGCCACTTAGAAATAGTATACATACAATAATGTAGTTGTTAAGAGTGTGGGCTTTATATAAGTCAGATCTTGAGGACGGGGAGCAAGATCCAAACTCTGTTCTGCCACTTACCTAGCACAGGACAGTTGAATCTTTCTTAGTCTCACTTTTTTTTATCTGTAAAGTAGGGTTAACAGTGAATTTTATGGCATGGTGTGAGGATTAAATGATATAATGAATGAAAAGCTATATGTATACAGTAAGTCCCCTACATACGAACCTCCAAGCTGCGAACTTTCAAAGATGTGAACGTGCATCTGGTTCCAGCAAGGAACCAGAACCTGTGCCATCAACGTCAGGCATGAGTGAAATTACAGCTTGCTCTCCATCTCCTATTGCTGATGATCCTTCAGTTCTATCATCTCCCACCTCCTCTCCCTCCTCCAGTCAGTAACTCCTCTTGCCTATTCACTTGATGCCAGCCCCTGTATGCCAGCTGTTGTACTACTGTACTTTTCAAGGTACTGTACTGTAGATTAAAAATGTTTTATTTTTTATGTTTGCTTTTTATGTATTACTTGTGTGAAAAGTATTATAAACATATTACAGTATTATATAGCTGATGGTATTAGTTGGGTACCTAGGCTAACTTTGTTGGACTTACAAACAAATTGGACTTATGAACACACTCTCAGAAAGGAACTCGTTTGTATGTAGGGAACTTACTGTAGTGTCTGGCATGAATAAGAATTCAGTTAATAATATCTGTCAATTCTTCCCTGATGTTTCAGATTCTTAATATTTTGGAATTGTATCAGATGGATCTATATCATCTTCATCATTATTTTAAGTTATGTAATCACCTTGAGACTAGTTGAGAAGTTCAAGACCATGGTTTGCCAAGCGGCAAAACTGTAGTTAAAACATATGGTTGGAGTACTTTTGGGAACTTGGAGAAATGGGTTTTATAGGGATGCTAGAAATGTTAAATAAAGTTTATGGAACAGAATAATTATTGTAACAGTAACTTCAACATCTTGTATTCATACATATTGGTCTTCTCACTGCTAGGAAGACTTTTATTATCATCACTGTTAAACAAGTAGGTTAAATGGGATCCCATCCACAAAAGCTGAGAAACTTCTTAAAATTACAACATATGTTTGTCCTTGAATTGGTCCCATGGTTCTTGAGAATTAAAAGGAGGCTTACGACTATTTGAAGGAATTTATTGAAGGAATTTATTCATATTCACAGAAGGTTTATTGAAAATACCAGGTTTCCCAAATTTGGGAGATTCTCCCTATCTTTTTTAATTCCAAAGACAAAACTCACCCTGCAGTCAATTATTTACTTATTTTTTTTAAACCCAAGCAGGGAGCATCCTAGCTGGCCATCTGAAAACTAAGCAGGCTTTTGCCAAACTCAGGTTGTGTGTGTGTGTGTGTGTGTGTGTGTGTATTTCTGTGTACATGTATCCAGTGTGTATGCGTGTATCTGTGTGTGTGTATCTCTCTATGTATGTATCTGTGTATGTGCATGTTTCTGCATCTATATTGTTTCCCAGTCATCTTATGACTGAGAAGAGAAAAGACACTGAGAAATAAAGGCATGAGAAGACTATTCATCACTGGGGTCTGCCTCTCAGTCTGACTAGTAGCTCCCCAGGGAGTCTTCACAAGGTACGGTTGAGTCCAAATTCTTCTCCCCATGCCCACAGAATCCCAGGGACACTATAATTTGAGGCTGTTCTATCACCTTCACCCTCAGCCTCTGCAGGACCACCCCCCCCCCATTCATCTCTGGGCCCATCAGGGATGTGGGCAAAGGGAGCATTGAATTAATATGGGTGGATTGATAGCCTCGGGATCACATTGATCTTCATACGTGTTGAATGTAATGTCAATTATTCATCACTCAGAGATATCATTGCAGGGAAAACATCACATTAAGAGCAGCCAGGAAAACTAGAGGTTATAAATTCTAACCCCGGCATAGTTACTGGCAACTCTGGAATTCAGTGCCATCTCCTTTGTGGTCTTATTGGAATGCAGGAGTCTCAGACCTTCTTTTAGAAATGTTTTCTCTCCTGTCTTGCCTTCCACTGAGCAGAGAATCAACCTATCCAGAAGTGAAAAAAAGCTGATAAATCTGTAAACACAATGCTCCTAAGTTTCCTTTGAATTCTGACATCACCTCCAGTTGGCTGTCTAAAAAATGCAATTTTCTCTCAGTTGACTCAAGGAAGCATTTTCTGCAGGGCTAGATGATACCAAAAATGAGTGTCTGAGAAGATGGAAAATGCCACAATGTAAATATAACTCAACCCAGCATACAGAGTTGTTGACAGAGAGAGAGTGGGAGTGTAAGATCTCTGCCACCAGGCAATGACTCAACCTTTCTAAACCTGTATTTCCTCATCCTGTGAGTTTAGGGATCCTGCCAATTCCAGTGGGTGGTTGTGAGGATTAAATTAGGTAACCTAAATCACATAATTCTGAGTCCCCCAACCTTATGGAGCTGCTATTATTTTATACCACACTTTGTGGGAGGGCCACCAAGTTGTTCTTCAGAGTCTCTGAAGGTTCCCATGGTGAAGCTTAGGTGTCTTCAGTGCTGTGATGTCTTCTCTTGGACGGCTGGTCCTGCAGACACTACTCTCCCTCCCCAGCCTCCTTTTCACAACTAAATGTGACTCTTATTTCATTCCATCAAGGAAACACCAATACAGGGGCCATCTATCTATCCATTCATGTGGTAGCTTCTTGAGCTCCTACAATGTGCTATGCAGCAGCAGTTTTGAACAAGATGAAAGGTCCCCCTCTCTAGGAGCCTATATTCCAGTCTGAATGACCAAAAATGAGTCCACAGCAGGTGCACCAGCCAATTCAGGTGGTAACGGGTGCTTTGTAGGTGATAATACCGGGTGATGTGATGCAGAGTGTGAGGTCAGGGAAGGCATTATCAGGAGATGACAATGAAGCCATCACCTGAAGGGTAGAAGGGGGCCAGTTATGTGAAGACCTCAGGAAAGAGTGTTCCAGGCAAAGGGAGCTGAAAGTTCGAGTCTGATATGGGCGGAGATGAGGTCATTTTAGTAGCAGAAAGGAGAACAACATGACAGGAAAGTGTGGTCTGAGATGATCAGAGGGATAGGCAGAGCTTGAGAGGCCATAATAAGGAATCTGGATTGTATTCTTGTACAACTGGATGATTTTCAGCAGATGCATGACACATTTTGATTCATGGTTCATGTGGGGAGGTCGCTGTAGCCGACTTGGACAGAATAGGTGGTGGGGGGAGGAATAGGAGTGGGAAGAGCAGTTAGAGGTTCTGCGGTTGTTAAGTCCAAGCTGGTGGTGACTTGGACTAGGGCAGTATCAGTGGAAAGATGTAAATAAATGACAGGGCTCAGGAGCTGTTGTGGAAGCTTTGGAATTCGGTGCTAATTCCTGTGTATTGAGATTGGATGTGGGCGAGGGTGGAGGGAGGGAAAGAGAGGATGACTCCTAGGTATTTTGTAAGCTTTGGCTACACCCAAATGTAGAAAAAGAGGGCAAATGTGGCTCATGAAATGTATCAGTTTTTCCCTGCCCTGGGAATTTTCTCACTGGCTATGCATCTCCATGGGCTCTGGTCTCCCGTCCCCTCTGTCTGTTTTCCATGGCTTTCTCCTCTTCTGTGTGTGCTCTGTTCTGAGGGCTGAATATTTTTAAACAGAGGGTGACATTATTCACAGCTTTTTAAAAAAATTTTTATTTTATTTCTTTTTTTAAACAGCAGGTTCTTATTAGTTATCCATATTAGTGTATACATGTCAATCCCAATCTTCCAATTCATCACACCACCACCACCACCCTGCCACTTTCCCCCTTGGTGTCTATACGTTTGTTCTCTACATCTGTGTCTCAATTTCTGCCCTGCAAACTGGTTCACCTGTACCATTTTTCTAGGTTCCACATGTATGCGTTAATATATGATATTTGTTTTTCTCTTTATGACTTACTTCATTCTGTATGAGGGTCTCTAGATCCACCCACGTCTCTACAAATGACTCAGTTTCGTTCCTTTTTATGGCTAATATTCCACTGTATATATGTACCACATCTTCTTTACCCATTCGTCTGTCGATGGGCATTTAGGTTGCTTCCATGACCTGGCTATTATAAATAGGGTTGTGATGAACATTAGGGTGCATGTGTCTTTCTGAATTACGGTTTTCTCTGGGTATATGCCCAGTAATGGGATTGCTGGGTCATATGGTAGTTCTAGTTTTAGTTTTTTAAGGAACCTCCATACTGTTCTCCGTAGTGGCTGTATCAATTTACATTCCCACGAACAGTGCAAGAGGATTCTTTTTTTCTCCATGCCCTCTCCAGCATTTGTTGTTTGTAGATTTTCTGATGATGCCCATTCTAACTGGTGTGAGGTGATACCTCATTGTAGTTTTGATTTGCATTTCTCTAATCATTAGTGATGTTGAGCAGCTTTTCATGTGCTTCTTGGCCATCTGTATGTCTTTTTTGGAGAAATGTCTATTTAGGTCTTCTGCCCATTTTTTGATTGGGTTGTTTGTTATTTTTAATAATGAGCTGCATGAGCTGTTTATATATTTTGGAGATTAATCCTTTGTCCATTGATTCATTTGCAAATATTTTTTCCCATTCTGAGGGTTGTCATTTCGTCTTGTTTGTAGTTTCCTTTGCTTTGGAAAAGCTTTTAAGTTTCATTAGATCCCATTTGTTTATTTTTGTTTTTATTTCCATTACTCTAGGAGGTGGAGCAAAAAAGATCTTGCTGTGATTTATGTCATAGAGTGTCGTGCCTATTTTTTCCTCTAAGAGTTTTATAGTGCCTGGCCTTACATTTAGGTCTTTAATCCATTTTTAGTTTGTTTTTGTGTATGGTGTTAGGGAGTGTTCTAATTTCATTCTTTTACATGTAGCTGTCCAGTTTTCCCAGCACCACTTATTGAAGAGACTGTGTTTTCTCCATTGTATATCCTTGCCTCCTTTGTCATAGATTAGTTGACCATAGGTGCATGGGTTTACCTCTGGGCTTTCTACCCTGTTCCATTGATCTATATTTCTGTTTTTGTGCCAATACCATATTGTCTTGATCACTGTAGCTTTGTAGTATAGTCTGAAGTCAGGGAGTCTGATTCCTCCAGCTCCGTTTTTTCCCCTCAAGACTGCTTTGGCTATTCGGGGTCTTTTGTGTCTCCATACTAATTTTAAGATTTTTTCTTCTAGTTCTGTAAAAAAATGCCATTGGTAATTTGATAGGGATTGCATTGAATCTGTAGATTGCTTTGAATCTGTAGCTTGCTTTGGGTAATATAGTCATTTTCACGATATTGATTCTTCCAATCCATGAACATGGTATATCTCTCCATCTTTTGTAACATCCTTAATTTCTTTCATCAGTGTCTTATAGTTTTCTGCATACACGTCTTTTGTCTCCCTAGGTAGGTTTATTCCTAGGTGTTTTATTCTTTTTGTTGCAATGGTAAATGGGGGTGTTTCCTTAATTTCTCTTTCGGATTTTTCATCATTAGTGTATAGGAATGCAAGAGACTTCTGTGCATTAATTTTGTATCCTTCTACTTTACCAAATTCATTGATTAGCTCTAGTAGTTTTCTGGTGGCATCTTTAGGATTCTCTATGTATAGTACCACGTCATCTGCAAACAGTGACAGTTTTAATTCCTCTTTTCCAATTTGTATTCCTTTTATATCTTTTTCTTCTCTGATTGCTGTGGCTAGGACTTCCAAAACTATGTTGAATAATAGTGGTGAGAGTGGACATCCCTGTCTTGTTCCTTACCTTAGAGGAAATGCTTTCAGTTTTTCACCATTGAGAATGATGTTTGCTGTGGGTTTGTCATATATGGCCTTCATTATGTTGAGGTAGGTTCCCTCTTTGCCCACTTTCTGGAGAGCTTTTATCATAAATGCGTGTTGAATTTTCTCAAAAGCTTTTTTTGCATCTATCGAGATGATCATATGGTTTTTCTTCTTCAATTTGTTAATATGGTGTATCACATTGATTGATTTGAGCATATTGAAGAATCCTTGCATCCCTGGGATAAATCTCACTTGATCATGGTGTATGATCCTTTTAATGTGTTGTTGGATTCTGTTTGCTAGTATTTTGTTGAGGATTTTTGCATCTATATTCATCAGTGATGTTGGTCTGTAATTTTCTTTTTTTGTGGTATCTTTTTCTGGTTTTGGTATCAGGGTGATGGTGGCCTCATAGAATGAGTTTGGGAGTGTTCCTTCCTCTGCAATCTTTTGGAAGAGTTTGAGAAGGATGAGTGTTAGCTCTTTTCTAAACATTTGATAGGATTCACCTGTGAAGCCATCTGGTCCTGGACTTTTGTTTGTTGGAAGATTTTTTTTTTTTTTAAACATCTTTATTGGGGTATAATTGCTTTACAATGGTGTGTTAGTTTCTGCTTTATAACAAAGTGAATCAGCTATACATATACATATGTTCCCATATGTCTTCCCTCTTGCGTCTCCCTCCCTCCCACTCTCCCCATCCCACCCCTCCAGGCTGTCACAAAGCAACGAGCTAATATCCCTGTGCCTTGCGGCTGCTTCCCCCCAGCTATCTACCTTACTACGTTTGTTAGTGTGTATATGTCCATGACTCACTCTCGCCCTGTCAAAACTCACCCTTCCCCCTCCCCATATCTTCAAGTCCATTCTCCAGTAGGTCTGCGTCTTTATTCCTGTCTTACCCCTAGGTTCTTCATGACATTTTTTTCCCCTTAAATTCCATATATATGTGTTAGCATACGGTATTTGTCTTTTTCTTTCTGACTTACTTCACTCTGTATGACAGACTCTAGGTCTATCCATCTCATTACAGATAGCTCAATTTCATTTCTTTTTAAGGCTGAGAAATATTCCATTGTGTATATGTGCCACATCTTCTTTATCCATTCATCCGATGATGGGCACTTAGGTTGTTTCCATCTCCGGGCTATTGTAAATAGAGCTGCAATGAACATTTTGGTACATGACTCTTTTTGAATTTTGGTTTTCTTAGGGTATATGCCCAGTAGTGGGATTGCTGGGTCATATGGTAATTCTATTTGTAGTTTTTTAAGGAACCTCCATACTGTTCTCCATAGTGGCTGAACCAATTCACATTCCCACCAGCAGTGCAAGAGTGTCCCCTTTTCTCCACACCCTCTCCAGCATTTATTGTTTCTAGATTTTTTGATGATGGCCATTGTGACTGGTGTGAGATGATATCTTATTGTAGTTTTGATTTGCATTTCTCTAATGATTAATGATGTTGAGCATTCTTTCATGTGTTTGTTGGCATTCTGTATATCTTCTTTGGAGAAATGTCTATTTAGGTCTTCTGCCCATTTTTGGATGGTGTTGTTTGTTTTTTTTGTTATTGAGCTGCATGAGCTGCTTGTAAATTTTGGAGATTAATCCTTTGTCACTTGCTTCATTTGCAAATGTTTTCTCCCATTCTGAGGGTTGTCTATTGGTCTTGTTTATGGTTTCCTTTGCTGTGCAAAAGCTTTGAAGTTTCATTAGGTCCCATTTGTTTATTTTTGTTTTTATTTCCATTACTCTAGGAGGTGGGTCAGAAAGGATCTTGCTGTGATTTATGTCATAGAATGTTCTTCCTATGTTTTCCTCTAAGAGTTTGATAGTTTCTGGCCTTACATTTAGGTCTTTAATCCATTTTGAGCTTATTTTTGTGTATGGTGTTAGGGAGTGATCTAATCTCATACTTTTACATGTACCTGTCCAGTTTTCCCAGCACCATTTATTGAAGAGGCTGTCCTTTCTCCACTGTACATTCCTGCCTCCTTTATCAAAGATAAGGTGTCCATATGTGCGTGGGTTTATCTCTGGGCTTTCTATCCTGTTCCACTGATCTATCTTTCTGTTTTTGTGCCAGTACCATACTGTCTTGATTACTGTTGCTTTGTAATATAGTCTGAAGTCAGGGAGCCTGATTCCTCCAGCTCCGTTTTTCGTTCTCAAGATTGCTTTGGCTATTCGGGGTCTTTTGTGTTTCCATACAAATTGCGAAATTTTTTGTTCTAGTTCTGTGAAAAATGCCAGTGGTAGTTTGATAGGGATTGCATTGAATCTGTAGATTGCTTTGGGTAGTAGAGTCATTTTCACAATGTTGATTCTTCCCATTCAAGAACATGGTGTGTCTCTCCATCTATTTGTATCATCTTTAATTTCTTTCGTCAGTGTCTTATAATTTTCTGCATACAGGTCTTTCGTCTCCTTGGGTAGGTTTATTCCCAGATATTTTATTCTTTTTGTTGCAGTGGTAAATGGGAGTGCTTTCTTGATTTCACTTTCAGATTTTTCATCATTAGTATATAGGAATGCCAGAGATTTCTGTGCATTAATTTTGTATCCTGCTACTTTACCAAATTCATTGATTAGCTCTAGTAGTTTTCTGGTAGCATCTTTAGGATTCTCTATGTATAGTATCATGTCATCTGCAAACAGTGACAGCTTTACTTCTTCTTTTCTGATTTGGATTCCTTTTATTTCCTTTTCTTCTCTGATTGCTGTGGCTAGAACTTCCAAAACTATGTTGAATAAGAGTGGTGAGAGTGGGCAACCTTGTCTTGTTCCTGATCTTAGTGGAAATGCTTTCAGTTTTTCACCATTGAGGACGATGTTGGCTGTGGGGTTGTCATATATGGCCCTTATTATGTTGAGGAAAGTTCCCTCTATGCCTACTTTCTGCAGGGTTTTTTATCATAAATGGGTGTTGAATTTTGTCGAAAGGTTTCTCTGCATCTATTGAGATGATCATATGGTTTTTCTCCTTCAATTTGTTAATAAGGTTTATCACATTGATAGATTTGTGTATATTGAAGAATCCTTGCATTCCTGGAATAAACCCCACTTGATCATGGTGTATGATCCTTTTAATGTGCTGTTGGATTCTGTTTGCTAGTATTTTGTTGAGGATTTTTGCATCTATGTTCATCAGTGATATTGGCCTGTAGGTTTCTTTCTTTGTGACATCCTTGTCTGGTTTTGGTATCAAGGTGATGGTGGCCTCGTAGAAGGAATTTGGGAGTGTTCCTCCCTCTGCTATATTTTGGAAGAGTTTGAGAAGGATAGGTGTTAGCTCTTCTCTAAACGTTTGATAGAATTCACCTGTGAAGCCATCTGGTCCTGGGCTTTTGTTTGTTGGAAGATTTTTAATCACAGTTTCAATTTCAGTGCTTGTGATTGGTCTGCTCATATTTTCTATTTCTTCCTGATTCAGTCTTGGCAGGTTGTGCATTTCTAAGAATTTGTCCATTTCTTCCAGATTGTCCATTTTATTGGCATAGAGTTGCTTGTAGTAATCTCTCATGATTTTTTTTATTTCTGCAGTGTCAGTTGTTACTTCTCCTTTTTCATTTCTAATTCTATTGATTTGTGTCTTCTCCCTTTTTTTCTTGATGAGTCTGGCTAGTGGTTTATCTATTTTGTTTATCTTCTCAAAGAACCAGCCTTTAGTTTTATTGATCTTTGCTATCGTTTCCTTCATTTCTTTTCCATTTATTTCTGATCTGATTTTTATGATTTCTTTCCTTCTGCTAGCTTTGGGGTTTTTTTGTTCTTCTTTCTCTAATTGCTTGAGGTGCAAGGTTAGGTTGTTTATTCGAGATGTTTCCTGCTTCTTAAGGTGGGCTTGTGTTGCTATAAACTTCCCCCTTAGAACTGCTTTTGCTGCATCCCATAGGTTTTGGGTCGTTGTGTCTCCATTGTCATTTGTTTCTAGGTATTTTTTTATTTCCTCTTTGATTTCTTCAGTGATCACTTCATTATTAAGTAGTGTATTGTTTAGCCTCCATGTGTTTGTATTTTTTACAGATCTTTTCCTGTAATTGATATCTAGTCTCATGGCGTTGTGGTCAGAAAAGATACTTGATTCAATTTCAGTTTTCTTAAATTTACCAAGGCTTGATTTGTGACCCAAGATATGATCTATCCTGGACAATGTTCCATGAGCACTTGAGAAAAATGTGTATTCTGTTGTTTTTGGATGGAGTGTCCTATAAATATCAATTAAGTCCATCTTGTTTAATGTATCATTTAAAGCTTGTGTTTCCTTATTTATTTTCATTTTGGATGATCTGTCCATGGGTGAAAGTGGGGTGTTAAAGTCCCCCACTATGAATGTGTTACTGTCGATCTCCCCTTTTATGGCTGTTAGTATTTGCCTTATGTATTGAGGTGCTCCTATGTTGGGTGCATAAATATTTACAATTGTTATATCTTCTTCTTGGATCGATCCCTTGATCATTATGTAGTGTCCTTCTTTGTCCCTTTTAATAGTCCTTATTTTAAAGTCTATTTTGTCTGATATGAGAACTGCTACTCCAGGTTTCTTTTGGTTTCCATTTGCATGGAATATCTTTTTCCATCCCCTTACTTTCAGTCTGTATGTGTCTCTAGGTCTGAAGTGGGTCTCTTGTAGACAGCATATATAAGGGTCTTGTCTTTGTATCCATTCAGCCAATCTGTGTCTTTTGGTGGGAGCATTTAGTCCATTTACATTTAAGGTAATTATCGATATGTATGTTCCTATTCCCATTTTCTATATTATTTTGGGTTTGTTACTATAGGTCGTTTCCTTCTCTCGTGTTTCTTGTCTAGAGAAGTTCCTTTAGCATTTTTTGTAAAGCTGGTTTGGTGGTGCTGAACTCTCTCAGCTTTTGCTTGTCTGTAAAGGTTTTAATTTCTCCATCAAATCTGAATGAGATCCTTGCTGGGTAGAGTAGTCTTGGTTGCAGGTTTTTCTCCTTCATCACTTTCAGTATGTCCTGCCACTCCCTTCTGGTTTGTATGGTTTCTGCTGAGAGATCAGCTGTTAACCTTATGGGGATTCCCTTGTGTGTTATTTGTTGTTTTTCCCTTGCTGCTCTTAATATGCTTTCTTTGTATTTAATTTTTGACAGTTTGATTAATATGTGTCTTGGCGTATTTCTCCTTGTATTTATCCTGTATGGGACTCTCTGTGCTTCCTGGACTTGATTAACTATTTCCTTTCCCATATTAGGGAAGTTTTCAACTATAATCTCTTCAAATATTTTCTCAGTCCCTTTCTTTTTCTCTTCTTCTTCTGGAACCCCTATAATTCGAATGTTGGTGCGTTTAATGTTGTCCCAGAGGTCTCTGAGACTGTCCTCAGTTCTTTTCATTCTTTTTTCTTTATTCTGCTCTGCAGTAGTTATTTCCACTACTTTATCTTCCAGGTCACTTATCCGTTCTTCTGCCTCAGTTATTCTGCTATTGATCCTATCTAGAGTACTTTTAATTTCATTTATTGCATTGTTCATTGTTGCTTGTTTCATCTTTAGTTCTTGTAGGTCCTTGTTAACTGTTTCTTGCATGTTGTCCATTCTACTTCCAAGATTTTGGATCATCCTTACTATCATTATTCTGAATTCTTTTTCAGGTAGATTGCCTATTTCCTCTTCATTTGTTAGGTCTGGTGGGTTTTTATCTTGCTCCTTCATCTGCTGTGTGTTTTTCTGTCTTCTCATTTTGCTTATCTTACTGTGTTTGGGGTCTCCTTTTTGCAGGCTGCACGTTCGTAGTTCCCGTTGTTTTTGATGTCTGTCTCCAGTGGCTAAGGTTGTTTCAGTGGGTTGTGTAGGCTTCCTGGTGGAGGGGACTAGTGCCTGTGTTGTGCTGGATGAGGCTGGATCTTGTCTCTCTAGTGGGCAGGTTCACGTCTGGTGGTGTGTTTTGGGGTGTCTGTGGCCTTATTATGATTTTAGGCAGCCTCTCTGCTAATGGGTGGGGTTGTGTTCCTGTTTTGCTAGTTGTTTGGCATAGGTTGTCCAGCACTGTGGCTTGCTGGTCGTTGAGTGAAGCTGGGTGCTGGTGTTAAGATGGAGGTCTCTGGGAGATTTCCACCGTTTAATATTATGTGGAGCAGGGAGGTCTCTTGTTGACCAGTGTCCTGAAGTTGGCTCTCCTACCTCAGAGGCAGAGCCCTGACTCCTGGGCTGGAGCACCAAGAGCCTTTCATCCACACGGCTCAGAATAAAAGGGAGAAAAAGTAGAGAGAATTGGTAGAAGTATGAGGAAAGAAAGAGGGAAAGGAGGAAAGGAAGGAAGGAAGAAAGAAGCAAAGAAGGAAAGAAAGGAGGGAGGGAGGGAGGGAGGGAGGAAGGAAGGAGGGAAAGAAGGAAAAAAGAAAGAAAGAAGATACAGTAAAAATAAAATAAAGTATAATATAGTTATTGAATTAAAAAATATTTAGAAAAAAAAAAGGGACGGATAGAACCTTAGGACAAATGTTGGAAGCAAAGCTATACAGAGAAAATCTTACACAGAAGCATACACATACACCTTCACAAAAAGAGGTAAAGGGGGAAAAATCATAAATCTTGCTCTCAGAGACCACCTCCTCAAATTTGGGGTGATTCGTTGTCTAAAGGAGGGAAGGAAGGAAGGAAAGAAAGAAAGAAAGAACGAAGGTAAAGTA
Source organism: Phocoena phocoena (assembly GCF_963924675.1). Taxonomy (NCBI): domain Eukaryota; kingdom Metazoa; phylum Chordata; class Mammalia; order Artiodactyla; family Phocoenidae; genus Phocoena; species Phocoena phocoena. The sequence continues at coordinate 123,740,668 of NC_089221.1, forward strand.
TAATAAATTTATTACAATTGAAATTATTAAGAAAAAAAATTTTTTTTAAAAACCATGGACGGATAGAGCCCTAGGACAAATGGTGGAAGCAAGAGTATACAGACAAGATCTCACACAGAAGCATACACGTACACATTCACAAAAAGAGGGAAAGGGAAAAAAATCATAGATCTTGCTCCTAAATTCCCCCTCTTCAATTTGGGATCATTCCTTGTCTATTCAGGTATTCCACAGATGCAGGGTATATCAAGTTGATTGTGGAGCTTTAATCCGCTGCTTCTGTGGCTGCTGGGAGAGATTTCCCTTTCTCTTTGTTCTCACAGCTCACAGGAGCTCAGGTTTGGATTTGGCCCTGCCTCTGCGTGTAGGTCGCTGGAGGGCGTCTGTTTTTTGCTTAGACAAGACGGGGTTAAAGGAGCCGCTGATTCGGGGGCTCCGGCTCACTCAGGCCGGGGGTTGGGGGATGGGGGAAGGAGGGGCACTGCGTGCGGGGCGGGCCTGCGGCGGCAGAGGCGGCGTGACGTTGCGGCAGAGGCCGGCGTGACGTTGCACCAGCCTGAGGCCCGCCGTGCGTACTCCCGGGGAAGTTGTCCCTGGATCCCGGGAACCTGGCAGTGGCGGGCTGCACAGGCTCCGCGGAAGAGGGGTGTGGAGAGTGACCTGTGCTCGCACACAGCCCCCTGGTGGCGGTAGCAGCAGCACCAGCGTCTCCCGCCCGTCTCTGGGGTCCTCGGTTTTAGCCGCGGCTCGCGCCCGTCTCTGGGGTTTGCGCTTTCAGCCGCGGCTCGCGCCCGTCTCGGGGGCTCGCGCCCTCAGCCGCGGCTCGCGCCCGTCTCTGGGGTTCGCGCTTTTAGCCGCGGCTCGCGCCCGTCTCTGGAGTTCCTTTAAGCAGCGCTCTTAAACCCCTCTCCTCGCGCACCAGGAAAGAAAGAGGGAAGAAAAAGTCTCTTGCCTCTTCGGCCGGTGCAGGCTTTTCCCCGAACTCCCTCCCGGCTAGTCGTGGTGCACTAACCCCTTCAGGCTATGTTCAAGCCGCCAACCCCAGTCCTCTTCTTGAGCTCCGTCCAAAACCGAAACCCGAGCCTCAGCTCGCAGCCCCGCCCGCCCCGGCGGGTGAGCAGACAAGCCTTTCGGGTTGGTGAGTGCCAGTCGGCACCGATCGTCTGTGCAGGAATCTCCCCGCTTTGCCCTCCGCACCCGTTGCTGTGCACTACTCCGCGGTCCCGAAACTACCCCCTCTGCCTCCCGCAGTCTCCGCCCGCGGAGGGGCTTCCTAGTGTGTGGAAACTTTTCCTCCTTCACAGCTCCCTCCCACTGGTGCAGGTGCCGTCCTTATTCTTTTGTCTCTGTTTTTTCTTTTTTTCTTTTGCCCTACCCAGGTACGTGGGGAGTTTCTTGCCTTTTGGGAGGTCTGTGGTCTTCTGCCAGCCTTCAGTAGGTATTCTGTAGGAGTTGTTCCACGTGTGGATGTATTTCTGGTGTATCCGTGGGGAGGAAGGCGATCTCCGCGTCTTACTCTTCCGCCATCTTCCGAAAATCTATCTTGTTGGAAGATTTTTAATCACAGTTTCAATTTCATTACTTGTGATTGTTCTGTTCATATTTTCTATTTCTTCCTGGTTCAGTCTTAGAATTTCTAAGAATTTGTCCATTTCCTCCAGGTTGTCCATTTTATTGGCATAGAGTTTGCTTGTAGTAGTCTCTTAGGATGGTTTGTATTTCTGCGGTGTCTGTTGTAACTTCTCATTTTTCATTTCTAATTTTATTGATTTGAGTCCTCTCCCTCTTTCTTGATGCATCTGACTAATGTTTTATCAATTTTATCTTCTCAGAGAACCAACTTTTAGTTTTATTGATTTTTGCTATTGCCGTCTTTGTTTCTATTTTATTTATTTCTGCTCTGAACTTTATGATTTCTTTCCTTCTACTAACTTTGGCTTTTGTTGGTTCTTCTTTCTCTAATTCTTTTAGGTGTAAGGTTAGGTCGTTTATTTGAGATGTTTGTTGTTTCTTGAGGTAGGCTTGTATTGCTATAAACTTCCCTCTTAGAACTGCTTTTGCTGCATCTCATAGGTTTTGGATCGTCATGTTTTCAGTGTCATTTGTCATTAGGTATGTTTGATTTCCTCTTTGATTTCTTCAGTGATCTCTTGGTTCTTTAGTAAGGTATTGTTTAGCCTCCATGTGTTTGTGTTTTTTTATGTTTTTTTCCCTGTAATTGATTTCTAATCTCATAGTGTTGTGATCAGAAAAGATGCTTGATATGATTTCAGTTTTCTTAAATTTACTGAGGCTTGATTTGTGACACAAGATGTGATCTATCTTGGAGAAAGTTCCATGTGCACTTGAGAAGTGCACATGGAACTTGAGAAACCAGTAATCTGCTGGTTTTGGATGGAATGTCCTATAAATATCAATTAAATCGATCTGGTCTATTGTGTCATTTAAAGCTTGTGTTTCCTTATTAATTTTCTGTCTGGATGATCTGTCCATTGGTGTAAGTGAGGTGTTAAAGTCCCCCCTATTATTGTGTTACTGTTGATTTCCTCTTTTATAGCTGTTAGCAGTTGCCATATGTTTTCAGGTGCTCCTATGTTTGGTGTATATATATTTATAATTGTTATATCTTCTTCTTGGATTGGTCCCTTGATCATTATGTGGTGTCCTTCCTGTCTCTTGCAACATTCTTTATTTTAAAGTCTATTTTATCTGATATGAGTATTGCTATACTCCAGCTTTCTTTTGATTTCCATTTGTATGGAATATCTTTCTCCATCTCCTCACTTTCAGTCTGTATGTGTCCCTAGTTCTGAAGTTGGTCTCTTTTAGACAGCATATATATGGATCTTGTTTTTGTATCCATTCAGCAAGCCTGTGTCTTGGTTGGAGCATTTAATCCATTCACGTTTAAGGTAATTATCGATATGTATGTTCCTATGACCATTTTCTTAATTGTTTTGGGTTTGTTTTTGTACGTCCTTTTCTTCTCTTGTGTCTCCCACTTAGAGAAGTTCCTTTAGCATTTGTTGTAGAGCTGGTTTGGTGGTGCTGAATTCTCTTAGCTTTTGCTTGTCTGTAAAGCTTTTGATTTCTCCATCGAATCTGAATGAGATCCTTGCCAGGTAGAGTAATCTTGGTTGTAGGTTCTTCCCTTTCATCACTTTAAATATGTCATGCCACTCCCTTCTGGCTTGTAGAGTTTATGCCGAGAAATCAGCTGTTAACCTTATGGGAGTTCCCTTGTATGTTATTTGTCATTTTTCCCTCGCTGCTTTCAATAATTTTTCTTTGTCTTTAAGTTTTGCAAATTTGATTATTATGTGTCTCGGCGTGTTTCTTCTTGGGTTTATCCTGTATGGAATTCTCTGCACTTCCTGGACTTGGGTGGCTCTTTCCTTACCCATATTAGGGACGTTTTTGTCTTTAATCTCTTCAAATATTTTCTCGGGTCCTTTCTCTCTCTCTTCTCCTTCTGGGACCCCTATAATGCGAATGTTGTTGGATTTAATGTTGTCCCTGAGGTCTCTTAGGCTGTCTTCATTTCTTTTCATTCCTTTTTCTTTATTCTCTTCTACAGCAGTGAATTCCACCATTCTGTCTTCCAGGTCACTTATCCGTTTTTCTACCTCAGTTATTCTGCTATTGATTCCTTCTAGTGTATTTTTCATTTCAGTTATTGTACTGTTCATCTCTGTTTATTTGTTCTTTAATTCTTCTAGGTCTGTATTAAACATTTCTTGCATCTTCTCGATCTTTGCCTCCATTCTTTTTCCGAGGTCCTGGATCATCTTCACTATCATTATTCTGAATTCTTTTTCTGGAAGTTTGCCTATCTCCACTTCATTTAGTTGTTTTTCTGGGGTTTTACCTTGTTCCTTCATCTGGTACATAACCCTCTGCCTTTTCATCTTGTCTATCTTTCTGTGAATATGGATTTTGTTCCACAGGCTGCAGGACTGTAGTTCTTCTTCTGCTGTCTGCCCTGTGGTGGATGAGGCTATCCAAGAGGCTTGTGCAGGTTTCCTGATGGGAGGGACTGGTGGTGTGGAGAACTGGCTGTTGCTCTGGTGGGCAGAGCTCAGTAAAACTTTAATCCTCTTGTCTGCTGATGGGTGGGGCTGGGTTCCCTCCCTGTTGGTTGTTTGGCCTGAGGCAACCGAACACTGGAGACTACCTGGGCTCTTTGGTGGGGCTAATGGCGGACTCTGGCAGGGCTCACACCAAGGAGTACTTCCCAGAACTTCTGCTGCCTGTGTCCTTGTCCTCACGGTGAGCCACAGCCACCCCTCGCCTCCGCAGGAGACCCTCCAACACTGGCAGGTAGGTCTGGTTCAGTCTCCTATGGGGTCATTGCTCTTTCCCCGGGTCCCAATACACACACTACTTTGTGTGTGCCCTCCAAGAGTGGAGTGTCTGTTTCCCCCAAGCCTGTCAAAGTCCTGCAGTCAAATCCTGCTAGCCTTCAAAGTCTGATTTTCTAGGAATTCCTCCTCCCGTTGCTGGACCCCCAGGTTGGGAAGCCTGACGTGGGGCTCAGAACCTTCACTCCAGTGGGTGGACTTCTGTGGTATCAATGTTCTCCAGTCTGTGAGTCACCCACCCAGCAGTTATGGGATTTGATTTTATTGTGATTGCGCCCCTCCCACCATCTCACTGTGGCTTCTCCTTTGTCTTTGGATGTGGGGTATCATTTTGGTGAGTTCCAGTGTCTTCCTGTCCTTGTTAGTTGTGATTCCGGTGCTCTCGCAAGAGGGAGTGAGAGCACGTCCTTCTACTCCGCCATCTTGAACCAATCCTCTATTCAGAGCTTTTTATTGTTAGCCTGCTGAGTGCCCAGACCTGTGCTAGTCACTGCGTGGAATATGGACAGACTTCTGGAAGACACTATTATGCTAATGCCTCGTGTCAGTTCTATGAAGAGCATCCCCTCCCCTTTGCCCCTAGGACTTTTCTGAGGGACTTGTCCTCCACTGATCATGTGATGGCTCTGCATAACGTGCCATTCAGGAGCTCTCAGCTCTGCCACCCTTTGGTTGTGTGACCCGGAGCAAGCTGCTTAACTTCTGCAAGGTCTACTTTCCATATCCGTGAAATGGAAAACCCACTTTCTAGGGCACTTAGGAAGATTTTAGGAAACATTGTAGGGGACCTGGCAGATACTGCTCAGAACAATAGGAAATAGCTGGTTGTTGCTGCTTTTGTTCTTCCTCTTGTTTGTATTGAATTGAACAAAGAAATCCTGCCTCAGTTAAAATGAAACACAAAATGATGGGTCCTGCCATTTTGCTGCCTTCAGCTCATCATGGAATCAGAGAGATGGAGAGGACTTTAGGGAACATTTCTGCCAATCCCTTGATGTAAATGGACAGAAACATTTGAAAAGAATACCCTTAAAGGGATTTCTTGTCGCTGCACATTTCTGAGGGTGTTTTGAGGAATAGTAACCATGCAATGATTTGCTCAAAGAAGACTTGTTGGTCCAATAACCAAGAAATATTGGATATTGGATCTCCTTCTTGTAGATGTACAGACTGTTTGCCCAATAAAGGCTCTGACGAGTCCCATAATAAAGAAATCTGCCAGTCTCTTTTTATTATAGAAATTTCCACTGACCTTGACTAGAGGATCTTTTGTCTATAAGGTTTATTAATATCCTGTAGAATGTGTGTTCTTTGGAACATCCTTGGGAAATCCTACCTTAGCTAAAGGAGCCCACATTTGAAACTGAGGCTTGGTTTCTTGAGACAGTTCTGTTACTGGACTAAACTTGGGTCTGCTCACCCATCATGCAGCAAAGCCAATCTACTGAGAGCTGGTTGTGGAAGGAAAGTGCAGCATTTACTTGGGGGTGCCAAGAAAGGATAACAAACGGGCAGCTTGTGCTCAGAAAACCTCAACTCCCCAAAGGCTTTCACGGGAAGATTTTTAAAGGCAACATTTGAGGTGAGGGTTGCAGCTCCTGGACTCTCTTCTGAGGGCTGGTGGTGAGGTAACAGCGTGGTGTTTTGGGAATCTTAATCATCAACCTTCTGGTTCCAACCAGTCTGGGGTCTATGTGCTTGTGGCCAGCAGATTGTTACCATCTTTCACCTGGGTTGGGGGTCCTCCCAAGTTCTGCAAAACAACTCAAAGATATGTATCAGATTGTTATATATATCCCTTGGAGAAGAACTAGGACTCTTTTTTTTTTTTTTTTTTTTTTGTGGCACGCGGGCCTCTCACTGCTGTGGCCTCTCCCGTTGGGGAGCACAGGCTCCGGATGCGCAGGCTCAGCGGCCATGGCTCACGGGCCCAGCCTCTCCGCGGCAGGTGGGATCTTCGCGGACCAGGGCACGAACCCGTGTCCCCTGCATCGGCGGGCGGACTCTCAACCACTGTGCCACCAGGGAAGCCCTAGGACTCTTTTATCACTGTACTATTATTCATGCTATCTTGCTTAAGACCATCACTTCTGGTTTCCATCACTTCTCTAATTAGTAACTGCTTGGGTCTACTCTTTGGAACTCAGGAAAGGCTTAGGAGACTTAAGCCTTTTTTCCTGCAAGCAAGAGGGGTCTTGCCACTGGGGCGGCCTCACAGGGTGCTGCTTGATTTCAATCCCCCCCCCTTTCCTTAGATACTCCTCAATCCTGAGGGAAACAGGGGTGGGACAAGACAGGGAACAAAATTTTAGATAGAGAGGTTAATCATAAACTCGGCAGGGTAACTCAGTTTTAGGGGGACTCAGTTTCAATTCCCAGAAGCAGAGATCACAGCAACCGTGAGGCCTCTTCTAACCTGAGCTGGGAGACAATTAGACAGGATCCTTACTCCTCAGCCCACTGCCCCTTCCCCACAATCTCTGCATCCCCCTCTCCTCACAGCAGCACCTGGAGTCCCTCAACTTACCTGAGACATGAAGATTCTCATCAAGCTCTAAACAGCAAGGGCTTTTTAGGAAAGAAAAAAAAAAGCCCATGGGACCCCAGGGATTTTTACAGAGGAGGAGGAACCATCTGCCCATGTAGGTTGGTTGGTGAATGTCAGTCAAGAGGACCTAAATGAAGTGGGCTTCATCCTGTACTTTCCTGTACTCCCCACACCTGGGCCTGGAGAATTTGGTCATCTGAATCAGCCAGAGAGTGTGTGGCTGGGTGGTCAGAGAAAGTTTGGATGGAGCTGAAAACTAAGGTAAAAAGCTATGAAAATGGAATAATGAAAATTTCTCGTTTAAAAATAAAGGAGGGAATTCCCTGGCGGTCCGGTGGTTAGGACTTGGTGCTTTCACTGCTGGGGCCCTGGGTTCGATCGCTGGTTGGGGAACTAAGATCCTGCAAGCTGCGTGGCCAAAAAAAAAAAAAAACCCCAAAAGAAACTCAGAATAGTTTGAGAGATAAATAGGCTCTTTAGGTAGAAAAAAAATCTGGCAGGTTGGATGTCACTTTCTCATGGTCCAGGAAAGCTCCCTTTGGAGGCTGTTGTCTGTCATATGGTGGCAGAAGGAAAGAGGTTGATAATCCAGGAAAAGGATTCTTGTTCATTCTGATTACCTCCAAGAGAGAACTTGTCAAGGGGGGATGTTTTTTCTTTTCCAGATTTCAGGCTTGAACTCTTGTGTATCTTACTGTTGTAAAACTAGTAACTCTCTTCTCACTTCAGGGGTATATTCTGAGTCAATGGGTAAAGCAGGAGAGGGGGTCACCCCAGTGCCCTTGCAGTTAGTGGCCCATAAAAGAAGGTAGAGGAACTGGATATCTTGAGAAGCACCGTGTATTTTGTGTTTTGTAAAGTCTTAGAGCATCTGTCAAATATTTGAGCTTGGGGCTCAACAATTTAAATCCAAAGTCTACTCATTTTGCCAGAAACCACATTTCACAATTCACAGACCTCTGTTATAGTATTTTCCTTATGGCATTGTAGTTTTGGGCTATGCTTTTATGAGCTGTACTAGTCTCATAGTCACTCCTACTGGGATTGACTGGGAGATCCACAGGTAGTTGATCAAAGCAGCAGGAGAGGAGAACAGGGGGAATCCAGGGCTCTGAAAGCTCAGAGGAGAGACCACCAGGGGCTGCAAACTGGGACTGCTTCATCCGGGAGGAGAGACTTGATATGAACGATTAATTTTAATGACCTTCAACATTAAAATAATTAGTACATGCACATGGTAAAAATTTAAATACTACAAACAGATACTCAGTGAAAAATAAATTTCTCTCCTTTCTTGGACCCCAGTACCCCAGTTTTCTTTCCCAGAGGTAGCTAGTTTTTTATGTGCCCTTTCAGAGGTATTCTACGTTAACACAAGTGTATATGTGAAGGATTTCTTCTTCCTTTTCTTTTTGAAACACCAATGTTACTATACTACATTTACTATTCTTCATCTATTTTTTCCCCCACTTAATGTTTGACTGCTGGTTACATTTCCATAGAGGAAGAGCTACCCCACTCAATTTAACATCCACAGAACAGTCACTGCATGCAAGTATCATAAATGATTGTCCAGTTACCTCTTTATGGACATTTGGGTTGTTTCTAGTTTCCAGCTACTGAAAACACTGCTGCTATAAGTATCCTCAAGCATGTATTTCTTTATGTACCCATATGAGTATATCTTTATGAAATGTAATCATAAAAGTAAAATTTATGGGTCATAGAGAATGTAGATTTTAGGTTTTGACAGAATCAAGTAATCTACTAGCGTTACATTTCCTTCCCTGTCTACAATTGTGATCCCTGTTTGCACTGGGATTTGTAGAATGGATGAAATATTGAGGGATTGGAACACAATTTTTAGGAGAGAACAATTTGACTGAAGACTTAGATTTAGGAAAGAACATGCCACGTTTGGGGACTACAAAGAGACCAGCCACATTAATAACTATGAATTATTGACTTCTTATCACGTTCTAAGTTCTTCATGTATACGATCTCACTTAATCCTCACAACGGCTGCAGGATTTAGGTTCCATTATTACTGCCATGACAGATGAGGGTCATGAGTCTCAGGTGAAGTGATCTGCTCCAGGTCACATGACCTGTAAACTGGCATGGGCAAAGGAACAACCGACAGATTAGGGGATCGCTGTTGAGAGGAGCTTCAGGGCTCTATAAGTGAATTGTGTGAGATGGATTAAAACATTCCATGGTTGGTAAATCCTTTTAACCACAGGGAAAACTTGCTTCTGTTCCAGGCTTGGAGAATACAAGTCTGCTGTGGATTTCAGAGTGATTTTTTAAAAATAAATTTATTTATTTATTATTTTTGGCTTTGTTGCATCTTCGTTGCTGCACGTGGGCTTGCTCTAGTTGCGGCGAGTGGGGGCTACCCTTCATCGCGGTGCGTGGGCTTCTCATTGTGGTGGCTTCTCTTGTTGTGGAGCACGGGCTCTAGGTGCGCAGGCTTCAATAGTTGTGGCAGGCGAGCTTCAGTAGTTGTGGCTTGCGGGCTCTAGAGTGCAGGCTCAGTAGTTGTGGTGCACAGGCTTAGTTGCTCCGTGGCATGTGAGAGCTTCCCAGACCAGTGCTTGAACCCGTGTCCCCTGCATTGGCAGGTGGACTCCTAACCGCTGCACCACCAGGGAAGCCACAGAGTGATTTTGAAAAATATTTTATTTCTGCCAAGTAGCTGTTGATAACAGTTTTGTAAATAGATGTCTGGACAATCAGGTGGAATGGTGGAGGTTGAAATGAAAGGTCTGAATTTGTACTTTTTTTAAATTTAAAAAATGTTTAACCAATATATTTGGATTATTTTCATTTCAGCATTTCAGTATAGAAATTGAGATTTTTATTGTTTTTTCATAGTAAGTGTTTAAAGTCTAGTGTGAATTTTACACTTAACAGCACATCTCAAGTGCTCAATAGCCAAGCACGGCTAAAGCAGTTCTAAAAGATTTATTGTCTTTACCTTTTTACGTCTAGATCTATGTTCTACCTGAAATGGAATTTTGAGTGTAGTGTGAGGTAGTAATCTAGCTTAATTTTTTTTCCATATGAGTATCCAATTGACCCAGAATCAATTTATTGAAAAGATAGTCCTATTCCTATGAAACTCTTGTCTTTTTTATTTTTTACATCTTTATTGGAGTATAATTGCTTTACAATGGTGTGTTAGTTTCTGCTTTATAACAAAGTGAATCAGTTATACATATACATATGTTCCCATATCTCTTCCCTCTTGCGTCTCCCTCCCTCCCACCCTCCCTATCCCACCCCTCCAGGCGGTCACAAAGCACCGAGCCGATATCCCTGTGCCATGCGACTGCTTCCCACTACCTTACGTTTGTTAGTGTATATATGTCCATGCCTCTCTCTTGCCCTGTCACAGCTCACCCTTCCCCCTCCCCATATCCTCAAGTCCATTCTCCAGTAGGTCTGTGTCTTTATTCCTGTCTTACCTCTAGGTTCTTCATGACATTTTTTCCCCTTAAATTCCATATATATGTGTTAGCATATGGTATTTGTCTTTCTCTTTCTGACTTACTTCACTCTGTATGACAGATTCTAGATCTATCCATCTCATTACAAATAGCTCAATTTCATTTCTTTTTATGGCTGAGTAATATTCCATTGTGTATATGTGCCACATCTTCTTTGTCCATTCATCTGTCGATGGGCACTTAGGTTGTTTCCATCTCCGGGCTATTGTAAATAGAGCTGCAATGAACATTTTGGTATATGACTCTTTTTGAATTTTGGATTTCTCAGGGTATATGCCCAGTAGTGGGATTGCTGGGTCATATGGTAGTTGTATTTGTAGTTTTTTAAGGAACCTCCATACTGTTCTCCATAGTGGCTGAATCAATTCACATTCCCACCAGCAGTGCAAGAGTGTTCCCTTTTCTCCACACCCTCTCCAGCATTTATTGTTTCTAGATTTTTTGATGATGGCCATTGTGACTGGTGTGAGATGATATCTCATTATAGTTTTGATTTGCATATCTCTAATGATTAGTGGTGTTGAGCATTCTTTCATGTGTTTGTTGGCAGTCTGTATATCTTCTTTGGAGAAATGTCTATTTAGGTCTTCTGCCCATTTTTGGATTGGGTTGTTTGTTTATTTGTTATTGAGCTGCATGAGATGCTTGTAAATTTTGGAAATTAATACTTTGTCAGTTGCTTCATTTGCAAATATTTTCTTCCATTCTGAGGGTTATCTTTTGGTCTTGTTTATGGTTTCCTTTGCTGTGCAAAAGATTTGAAGTTTCATTAGGTCCCATTTGTTTATTATTATTATTTTTTAATTATTATTTTTATTTTTTTGTGGTATGCGGGCCTCTCACTGCTGTGGCCTCTCCCGTTGCGGAGCACAGGCTCCGGACGCACAGGCCCAGTGACCATGGCTCACGGGCCCAGCCACTCCGCAGCACGTGGGATCCTCCCGGACCGGGGCACGAACCCGTGTCCCCTGCATCGGCAGGTGGACTCTCAACCACTGCGCCACCAGGGAAGCCCCCATTTGTTTATTTTTGTTTTTATTTCCATTTCTCTAGGAGGTGGGTCAAAAAGGATGTTGCTGTGATTTATGTCATAGTGTGTTCTGCCTATGTTTTCCTTTAAGAGTTTGATAGTTTCTGGCCTTACATTTAGGTCTTTAATCCATTTTGAGCTTATTTTTATGTATGGGGTTAGGGAGAGATCTAATCTCATACTTTTACATGTACCTGTCCAGTTTTCCCAGCACCACTTATTGAAGAGGCTGTCCTTTCTCCACTGTACATTCCTGCCTCCTGTATCAAAGACCATATGTGCGTGGGTTTATCTCTGGGCTATCTCTCCTCTTCCATTGATCTATCTTTCTGTTTTTGTGCCAGTACCATGCTGTCTTGTTTACTGTACCTTTGTAGTATAGTCTGAAGTCAGGGAGCCTGATTCCTCCAGCTCCGTTTTTCGTTCTCAAGATTGCTTTGGCTATTCGAGGTCTTTTGTGTTTCCATAGAAATTGTGAAATTTTTTGTTCTAGTTCTGTGAAAAATACCAGTGGTAGTTTGATAGGGATTGCATTGAATCTGTAGATTGCTTTGGGTAGTAGAGTCATTTTCACAGTGTTGATTCTTCCAATCCAAGTACATGGTATATCTCTCCATTTATTTGTATCATCTTTAATTTCTTTCATCAGTGTCTTATAATTTTCTGAATACGGGTCTTTTGTTTCCTTAGGTAGGTTTATTCCCAGATATTTTATTCTTTTTGTTGCAGTGGTAAATGGGAGTGCTTTCTTGATTTCACTTTCAGATTTTTCATCATTAGTATATAGGAATGCCAGAGATTTCTGTGCATTAATTTTGTATCCTGCTACTTTACCAAATTCATTGATTAGCTCTAGTAGTTTTCTGGTAGCATCTTTAGGATTCTCTATGTATAGTATCATGTCATCTGCAAACAGTGACAGCTTTACTTCTTCTTTTCCGATTTGGATTCCTTTTATTTCCTTTTCTTCTCTGATTGCTGTGGCTAGAACTTCCAAAACTATGTTGAATAAGAGTGGTGAGAGTGGGCAACCTTGTCTTGTTCCTGATCTTAGTGGAAATGCTTTCAGTTTTTCACCATTGAGGACGATGTTGGCTGTGGGGTTGTCATATATGGCCTTTATTATGTTGAGGAAAGTTCCCTCTATGCCTACTTTCTGCAGGGTTTTTATCATAAATGGGTGCTGAATTTTGTCAAAAGCTTTCTCTGCATCTATTGAGATGATCGTATGGTTTTTCTCTTTCAACTTGTTAATATGGTTTATCACATTGATTGATTTGTGTATATTAAAGAATCCTTGCATTCCTGGAATAAACCCCACTTGATCATGGTGTATGATCCTTTTAATGTGCTGTTGGATTCTGTTTGCTAGTATTTTGTTGAGGATTTTTGCATCTATGTTCCTCAGTGATACTGGCCTGTAGTTTTCTTTCTTTGTGACATCCTTGTCTGGTTTTGGTATCAAGGTGATGGTGGCCTTGCAGAATGAGTTTGGGAGTGTTCCTCCCTCTGCTATATTTTGGAAGAGTTTGAGAAGGATAGGTGTTAGATCTTCTCTAAATGTTTGATAGAATTTGCCTGTGATACCATCTGGTCCTGGGCTTTTGATTTTTGGAAGATTTTTAATCACAGTTTCAATTTCAGTGCTTGTGATTGGTCTGTTCATATTTTCTATTTCTTCTTGATTCAGTCTTGGCAGGTTGTACATTTCTAAGAATTTGTCCATTTCTTCCAGGTTGTCCATTTTATTTGCATAGAGTTGCTTGTAGTAATCTCTCATGATCTTTTGTATTTCTGCAGTGTCAGTTGTTACTTCTCCTTTTTCATTTCTAATTTTATTGATTTGAGTCTTCTCCCTTTTTTTCTTGATGAGTCTGGCTAATGGTTTATCAATTTTGTTTATCTTCTCAAAGAACCAGCTTTTACTTTTATTGATCTTTGCTACCGTTTCCTTCATTTCTTTATCATTTATTTCTGATCTGATTTTTATCATTTCTTTCCTTCTGCTAACTTTGGGGTTTTTTTGTTCTTCTTTCTCTAATTGCTTTAGGTGCAAGCTTAGGTTGTTTGTTCGAGATGTTTCCTGTTTCTTAAGGTAGGATTGTATTGCTGTAAACGTCCCTCTTAGAACTGCTTTTGCTGCATCCCATAGATTTTGGGTCATTGTGTCTCCATTGTCATTTGTTTCTAGGTATTTTTTTTATTTCCTCCTTGATATCTTCAGTGATCACTCGTTATTAAGTAGTGTATTGTTTAGCCTCCATGTGCTTGTATTTTTTACAGATCTTTTCCTCTCATTGATATCTAATCTCATAGCGTTGTGGTCAGAAAAGATACTTGATACAATTTAAATTTTCTTAAGTTTACTAAGGCTTGATTTGTGACCCAAGATATGATCTATCCTGGAGAATGTTCCATGAACACTTGTAAAAAATGTGTATTCTGTTGCTTTTGGATGGAATGTCCTATAAATATCAATTAAGTCCATCTTGTTTAATGTATCATTTAAAGCTTGTGTTTCCGTATTTATTTTCATTTTGGATGATCTGTCCATTGGTGAAAGTGGGGTGTTAAAGTCCCCTACTATGAATGTGTTACTGTCGATTTCCCCTTGATGGCTGTTAGTATTTGCCTTATGTATTAGGTGCTCCTATTTTGGGTGCATAAATATTTATAATTGTTATATCTTCTTCTTGGATCGATCCCTTGATCACTATGTAGTGTCCTTCTTTGTCTCTTCTAATAGTCTTTATTTTAAAGTCTATTTTGTCTGATATGAGAATTGCTACTCCAGCTTTCTTTTGGTTTCCATTTGCATGAAATATCTTTTTCCATCCCCTTACTTTCAGTCTTTATGTGTCTCTAGGTCTGAAGTGGGTGTCTTCTAGAGAGCAAATATATGGGTCTTGTTTTTGTATCCATTCAGCTAATCTGGGTCTTTTGGTGGGAGCATTTAATCCATTTACATTTAAGGTAATTATCGATATGTATGTTTCTATTCCCATTTTCTTAATTGTTTTGGGTTCATTATTGTAGGTCTTTTCCTTCTCTTGCGTTTTTTGTCTAGAGAAGTTCCTTTAGCAGTTGTTGTAAAGATGGTTTGGTGGTGCTGAACTCTCTCAGCGAAACTTTTGTCTTAAATCAAGTATCCACATATCTGCAAATCTGTTTCTGGATTCTATTCTATGCCATCTGTTTATTTGTCTGTGCTTGTACCAGTACTACAGTATCTTAATTGCTATAATTTTTGTAATAAGTCCTGATATCTGGTAGGGAAATTGTTCCTACCAGTTCTTAAGAGAGTCTTGTTTATTATTGGCTCTTTGCCTTTCCATATAAATTACTTGTCAAGTTCCCCCAAAATACCTGTTAGGATTTTGATTGAGATTACACTGAATCTATATATCAGTTTGAGGAGAGCACTTAAAAAATATCATCTGTTCATCTGATGCTATCATCTTGGTAGGATCTGGACCTGTCCTTGCCTTCCAGACTCTGCTACCTTCCACATTCTGGGGTATAAGCAGCCAACTGAGAAAGACGCTCAACATTTAGATCTTTGATGAGAACACAGTGGAAGGCCCCTCCATCTTCTCAAGGGCAGAAAGTCCCTGGCAAGGTTCTAGAATCCTAGGATGCAGAAACAATTGGAGTCTCAGAGGAACCACACCAAATATCCTTGGGTAGGGACCTTGTGCCCTGTGTGTGAGTTTTCAGGGGTCAGTCATTCTTGGGCTCACTTTAACCCAAGGTAGATCAATAGAAATTACCTGCCTAGAGAGCAGATAAGATGCTTTCTACTCCTCACTCTTCTCTACCTTCTCTGTCACTGGTCTTGCTATTTGCTCTGTGGCCTCAGACCAAGTTTCATGCAGAAGCCAATTACAAATGTAGAGAATCATGCAGACTGGCTGATCAGGCAGGAGAGGAAAAGAACAGAAGAAAGGAGCTTCTTAAAGGTTTCTCTGGCATCTGAAGAGGATTGATAAGATGAAGATGAAGGCAAAATAGAGATAGCAGTAAGATAAGCAGGATGGAAAAGAGGTCCTGTAAGGAACCAAGCTTACCTTTCATACTGAATGTTGTTTGGCCTTCTTCTTGAATTCCCTATGTCCATCAGGTCAGGCTTCTGGAAGTCCACAATCCTGGCAATTCTGAACTGAATTTCACCAGATCTGTCCCACTAGTAGAGAACCCATCTCTTCAGGAGGAGACTTGTGAAATACTAGGTTGAGGGTAGCTGGAGTGTTGGTGAGGACCAGAGTCCAAGGGACTAGAAGAAAGGCTAGGAGGAGGAGTAGAGGCAAAGACAAAGGAGTAATGGGAAAGGGGACAATATGAACAGGGTGGCAAGTGGATGGTCCAGAAGGACCAAGGGAAGAGCTGGGCACAGAAATCCTTAAGGTAGGGTGGCAGGAAGGGATGGCACTAGTCAGAAGAGGGAAACAGGTAGGGCCCAAAGCTGAAAGAGGTGGATGGTGCTGGGGAGTAGGCTGAGGGCTGAAAGATGGAGGAGACAGGGGAGGAAGGCGACTTCGACAATGAGAGCAAAAGAAGGAACAGGAAGAGGAGGTGGAGGCTGGGACTGAGATGGGGAAATTGCAGGTAGCTTTCTTGTCATTTTTTCAACTGGTATTCTGTGCTTACTCATCTTGTGAAATTTGGTAACTGGCGGAAGCTCAGACCTGCTCCAGCAGTTATATCACACTACTGCATGTATCACCCCATTCATAATGGAAATACCCTCTATGAAGGGTACATACCACTTCCTTTGGGGCTGGTGAGTAGGCTCCACCAACCATGGAAATGGTCCCAGTTTCTAGGTTGAAGAATGGTCAGGGGAAGTGGCAAAGAGAGTAAATGGATTCTAATAGTCGTCCCTATTCCTTGGGATAACATGTAGTTTTGCCCCCTGGCAAGAAAAGATTGATGAAAGGGTTAGGATGGAGTTGGAGGTTGGGACCTAGGAGAACAGGTCTGAAACAGGAATGGCCAAAATGTGGAGAAATCATTACCCCCATCTATTTAACTTACTACATTTTCCAAAGCCTTTTCACATCATTTATATCACTCCATAAACACAAGGTAATCAGAGAAGAGAGATTATGCCCATTTTACCAATAGGGATACTGAAGGCCACAGAGGGACCTATATAGGCAGGTAGTGGATGACAGAGCAGACCACCTAGACTAGAACTTGGGCCAAAAGTCAAGGAGTAGAGGGTATGTAGGAGGGAACATGAAATGGCCCATGACAGCATGACCCCACCCCATGTTTCTGGACAGAATCTTACAGGGGGACTTCAGAGCAGAACTTTATAGTATAACCTTCCTCTTGGTGCCTATGATCCCTTGGTATTTTGCCTGACTCTTAATTAGAACCAGAAACACAGGGTCAAGCTGATAGGATGGCTGCCCACTCCTTAGTGTCTAATGACTGGATTTGGACTTTCTTGCTCACTACCCTACATGCCCAACTCCATGTCAGATGATTTAGGAGGCTACTGCACCCTCTCCCTTTCTTTTGTCTGATGTAGCAATTTTTTTTTGCTTATCATTCCTGGTTTCTTTTTTTTAAATTGTAGTATAGTTGACTTACAATGCTCTATTAGTTTCAGATGTACAAGATAGTGATTTGAAATTTTTATAGTTTATGCCTCATATAAGGTTATTATAAAATACTGGCTGTGTTCCTTGTACTTTACATTACATCCTTGTAACTTTTTAAAAATACCTAATTGTTTGTACCTCTTAATCCCCTTCCTGTATCTTGCTCCTCTCCTCACCCTTCTCCCCACTGGTAACCACTAGTTTGTTCTCTGTTTCTGTGAGTCTGTTTTGTTAAATTCGTTTGTTTTATTTTTTAGATGCCACATATAAGTGAAAACATACAGTATTTGTCTTTCTCTGACTTATTTCACTAAGCATAATACACTGTAGGTCCATCCATGTTGTTGCAAATGGCAAAATTTAATTCTTTTTTATGACTGAGTGATATTCCATTCTGTGGATATGTGTGTGTGTGTGTGTATCACATTATCTTTATCTATTCATCTGTCCATGGGCACTTAGGTGGCTTCCATATCTTGGCAATTGTAAATAATGCTGCTATGAGTATTGGGGTGCATATATCTTTTTGAATCAGTGTTTTTGTTTTCTTTGGATAAGTCCCCAGGAGTAGAATTGCTGGATCTTATGATAGTTCTATTTTTAATTTTTTGAGGACTCTCCATACTGTTTTCCATAGTGACTGCACCAATTTCCATTCACATCAACAGTGCACAACAATTCCCTTTTTCTGCACATTCTCACCAACACTTGTTATTTGTAGACTTTTATGCAATGGCCATTCTGACAGATATCTGCGGTGATATCTCATTGTGGATTTTGTGGTTCCCTGATTAGTGAGGTTGAGCATCTTTTCATATGTCTGTTGCCCATATGTATATCTTCTTTAGAAAAATGCCTATTCAGTTTCTCTGCCCCTTTAAAAATCAGATTGTTTGGTTTTCCGAAGTTGAGTTGTAGGATTTCTTTACATAGTTTGGATAATAACCCCTTATAAGACATATTATTTGCAGATATCTTCTCTCATTCAGTAGGTTGTCTTTTCATTTTGTTGATGGTTCCCTTCTCTGTGCAAAAGTTTTTAAGTTGATTAGGTCCCCTTTGTTTATTTTTGCTTCTGTTTCCCTTGCCTAAGGAGACTGATCCAAAGAAATGCTGCTGAGACCACTTTCAAAGAACATGCTGCCTACTTTTTCTTATAGGAGTTTTATGGTTTCTGGTCTTATATTTAGATTTAATCCATTTTGAGTTTATTTTTGTATATGGTGTGAAAAAATGTTGCAATTTCATTCTTTTACATGTAAGGTGTCCAGATTTCCCAACACCACTTATTGAAGAGATTGTCCTTTCCCCATTGTATATTCTTGCCTCCTTTGTCATAGATTAATTGGCCATATGTGCATGGATTAATTTCTGGGCTTTCCTGTTCTGTGTGTCTGTTTTTGTGCTAGTACCATACTATTTTGATTACTGTAGCTTTGTAATATAGGCTGAAGTCAGGGAGTGTGATACCTCCAGTTTAGTTCTTTATTTTCCTTAAATTTATTTTATTGAAGTATAGTTGACTTACAATGCTGCGTTAATTTCTGCTGTACAGCAAAGTGATTCAGTTATACATATATATACATTCTTTTTCATATTCTTTTCCATTATAGTTTATCACAGGATGTTGAATATAGTTCCCTGTGCTATAAGTAGGACCTTGTTGTTTATCCATTCTATATATAGTAGTTTGCATCTGCTAATCCCAAACTCCCAATCCATCCCTCCCCCACCTCCCTCCCCCTTGGCAACCACAACTCTATGTCTGTGAGTCTGTTTCTGTTTTGTAGATAAGTTCATTTGTGTTGTATTTTAGATTCCACATATAAGTGATATCATACGGTATTTGTCTTTCTCTTTCTGAGTTACTTCACTTAGTTTGATAATCTCTAGGTCCATCCATGTTGCTGCAGATGGCATTATTTCACTCTTTTTTATGTCTGAGTAGTATTCCTTTGTATATATGTACCACATCTTTATCCATTCATCTGTTGATGGACATTTAGGTTGTTTCCATGTCTTGACTATTGTGAATAGTGCTGCTCTTAACAGAGGGGTGCATGTATCTTTTTGAATTATAGTTTTGTCTGGATATATGCCCAGGAGTGGGATTGCTGAATTATATGGTAACTCTATTTTTAGTTTTTTGAGGAACTTACATACTGTTCTCTATAGTGGCTGCATCAATTTACATTCCCGCCAACCATGTAGGAGGGTTCCCTTTTCTCCACACCCTCTCCAGCATTTGTTATTTGTAGATTTTTAAATTATGGCTATTCTGACTGGTGTGAGGTTGTACCTCATTGTAGTTTTGATTTGAATTTCTTTTCTCTCAAGATTGTTTTGGCTATTTGGTCTTTTGCGGTTCCATACAAATTTTAGTATTATTCTAGTTCTGTGAAAAATGTCATGGGTATTTGGATATGGATTGTATTAAATCTAGATTTCTTTGGGTACTATGGACATTTTAACAATTTTAATTCTAATCCACGAGCCTGCAATATCTTTCCATTTTTATCATCTTCAGTTTCCTTAATCAGTGTCTCATAGTTTTCAGAGTACAGATCTTTCACCTCCTTGATTAAAATTACTCCTAGGTATTTTACTCTTTCTGATACAATTGTAAATGAGATCGTTTTCTCGATTTCTCTGATAGTTCATTTATTCATGTATGGAAATGAAACAGATTTCTTTACATTAATTTTGTATCTTGCAAATTTACTGAATTCATTGATGAACTCTAGTAGTTTTTTTGGTGGCTTCTTGAGGATTTTCTGTGTATGGTATCATGTCACCTGCAAACAGTGACAGTTTTACTTCTTCCTTTCCAATTTGCATTCCTTTTTCTTATCTGATTGCTGTGTCTAGGACTTCCAATGCTAGGTTGAATGAAAGTGGTGAGAATGGGCATTCTTATCTTGTTCCTGATCTTAGTATGATGTTTGCTGTGGTCACATCATATATAGCCTTTACTCTGTTGAGGTATGTTCCCTTTATATCCACCTTTTTGAGAGTTTTTATCATGATTGAATGTTGAATTTTATTAATTTCTTTTTCTGCATCTATTGAGATGATTGTGTGATTTTTATCTTTTGTTAATGTGGTGTATCACATTGTTTGATTTACAAATATCAACCCATCCTCGCATCCTGAAATAAATCCCACTTGTTCATGGTGTATGATCCTCTTTATGGTTTTTTTTTTTTAATTAAATTAAATTAATTTATCTTTGGCTGTGTTGGGCAATCGTTGCTGTGTGTGGGCTTTCTCTAGTTGTGGAGAGCAGGGGTCACTCTTCGCTGCAGTGAACAGGCCTCTCACTGCAGTGGCCTCTCTTGCTGCAGAGCACAGGCTGTAGGCATGTGGGCTTCCATAGTTGTGGCACATGGGCTCAGTAGTTGTGGCTCACAGGCTCCAGAGCACAGGCTCAGCAGCTGTGGCGCATGGGCTCAGCCGCTCCATGGCACGTGAGATCTTCCCAGACCAGGGCCCCAACCCGTGTCCCCTGCATTGGCAGGCAGACTCTCAACCACTGCGCCACCGGGGAAGCCCCCCTCTTTATGTTTTGTTGAATGTGATTTGCTAATCTTTTGTTGAGTACTTTTGCATCTATGTTCATCACGGATATTGGCCTATGACTTTCTTTTTGTTGTTGTTGTTGTGTCTTTGGTTTTGGAATCACAATAATACTGGACTCGTAGAATGAGTTTGGAAATATTCCCTTTCTTTAACTTTTTGAAAAGGTATTAACTCTTCTTTAAATGTTTAGTAGAATTTTCCTGTGAAGTTGTCCAGTCCTGGGCTTTTTTTTGTTGTTGGGAGTTCTTTGATTACTGATTACTAGTAGTTGGTCTGTTCAGCTTTTCTATTTCTTCCTAATTTAGTCTTGGAATATTGTATATTTCTAGGAATTTATCTATTTCTTGTAGGTTGCCCAATTTGTTGATGTATAACTGTTTATAGTATTCTCTTATGATTGTGTTTCTGTGATATCAGTTGTAATTTCTCCTCTTTCATTTCTAATTTTGTTTATTTGGCCCTCTCTCTCTTTTTCTTAATGAGTCTAGCTAAAGTCTTATCAATTTTGTTTATCTTTTCCAAAAAAACCAGCTCCTAGTTTCATGGGTCTTTTCTACTTTTTAAGTCTCTACTTGTTTCCACTCTGATATTTATCATTTCCTTCCTTCTGCTGACTCTGGGATTTGTTCTTCTTTTTCTAATTCCTTTAGATGGTAGGTTAGGTTGTTTGAGATTTTTCTTGTTCTTTTAAGGTAGGCCTGTATCACTATAAATTTCCTTCTTAGAACTGCTTTTGCTGCATCCCATAGATTTTGGAAAGTTGTGTTTTTATTTTCATTTGTTTTGAAGTATTTTCTGATTTGTCCTTTGATTTCTTCATTTACCCATTTGTTTTTGAGTAGCATGTTGTTTAGTCTTCACGTTTGTGTTTTTCCCATTTTCGTCCTGTAATTGATTTCTAGTTTCAAACCACTGTGGTCAGAAAAAAATGCTTGATATAATTTCTATCCTTTTAAATTTGTTGAGACTTGTTTTGTGGCCTAGCAAGTGATCTAGCTTGGAGAATATTTCATGTGAACTTGAATGTGTATTCTGCTGTTTTTGGATGGAATGTCCTGTAGATATCTATTAAGTGCAACTGGTCTATTGTGCCATTTAAGACTACTGCTTCTGTATTGACTTTTTGTCTGGATGATATAAGTGGGGTGTTATAGTCCCCTACTATTATTGCATTATTTTCAATTTCTCCCTTTTATGTCTGTTAATATTTGCCTTATATATTTAGGCGCTCCTATATTGGGTGCATAAAAATTAATGAGTATTATATCCTCTTCTTGTATTGATCCCTTTATCATTATATAGTGCCCTTTTTGTCTTTTGTTAGACTTGTTTTAAAGTCTATTTTGTCTAATATGAGACAAAGAAAACTACCCCTGCTTTCTTGTCATTTCTGTTTGCATGAACTATCTTTTCTATCCCCTCACCTTCAGCCTGTATGTCTTTAGCTCTGAAATGAGTTTCTTGTAAGCAGCATATAAATGGGTCTGCTTGTTTTTTCATCCAATCAGCTACCCTATGTCTTCTGATTGGAGCATTTAGTCCATTGACCTTTAAAGTGATTGTTGATGGTTATGTATTGATACTAATTGCCATTTTGTTACTTGTTTTTCAGTTGTTTTTGTAACTCTTCTCTGTTCTTTTCCTCTTCTTTTAGTTTCTTCCTTTGTGGTTTGATGATTTTCTATAGTAGTATGCGTGTACTCCTTTCCTACTAGTTTTTGTGTATCTATTATATGTTCTTAATTTGTGATTACAATGGAGTTCATATATGTTCACCTATAACTATATCCTCTTGTTTTAAACTGGTGGTCATTTAAGTTCAAACACATAGATGTCTACATTGTTTTACTCCTTTCTCCCACATTTTGGGTTTTTGATGTCATATTCTACATCTTCATGTTTATCCCCTCACTTGTTTATTGTAGTTATAGTTAATTTTACAATTTTTTTTGTCCTTTAATCTTTGTACTAGCTTATATAAGTGGTTGGTCCACTGCCTTTATTACATATTTACCTTTGCTGGTGTGATTTTTCCTTTCCTATAGATTGTTACTTCTTGATGTAGCCTTTTCCACTTAAGAGAAGACCCTTTAACATGTCTTTTAGGGTAGATTTAGTGTTAATGAACTCTTAGTTTTTGCTTGTATGAGAAGATCTTTATTTTTCCTTCTATTCTAAATGACAATCTTGCTGGTAGAGTATCCTCAGTTGTAGGTTTTTCCCTTTCAACACTTTCAATATACCATGGCACTCCCTTCTGGACTATAAAGTTTCTGTATAAAAATCAGCCGATAACCTTATGGGGGTCTCTTGTATACGGCTCTTTGTTTTCCTCTTGCTGCCTTTTGAATCCTCTTTCTTTCTTTAACTTTTGCCATTTTAATTGTGATATGTCTTGGTGTGGGTCTCTTTGGGTTCATCTTGTTTGGGACTTTTTGTGCTTCCTGGACCTGGATATCTGTTTCCTTCTTCAGGTTTGGGAAGTTTTCAGCCATAATTTTATCAAATACATTTTCTGCCCCTTTCTCTCTCTCTTCTCATTCTAATGAGACCCCTCTAATGCAAATATTAGTATGCTTGATGTTGTCCCAGAGATCCCTTAAAGTATCCTCATTAAAACATTTTTTTTCTTTTTGCTGTTCTAGTTGGATGATTTTCACTCTTCTGTCTTCTAGGTCACGTATGCATTCTTCTTTATCACCTAATTTACACAGTCTAGTGTATTTTTCATTTCAGTTATTATATTCTTCGGCTCTGATTGGTTTTTTTAAATGTTTTCTAGTTTTTTGTTGGTCTTTTCACTCTGTTTCTCTATTTTCTTTAGCTTAGTGAGCATTTTTATTATTATTGCTTTGAACTCTTTATGAAGTAAATTATTTATCTCCATTTTATTAGCATTTTTTTCCTGGGGTTTTGTTTTATTATTTCGTTTGAAACATATTCTTCTGTCTTCTCATTTTGTTTGACTTTTTCTGTTTGTCTCTATGAAATTAGGCAAAACAGTTACCTAGCCGGGTCAGTCTTGAGGGTGTGCCCTTATGTGGGAGCATCCCTGTGCAGTCTGTGTGTGCCCAGTGGCTTTGGTGGGAAAGCTGGATTTGATGTGAGCACAGGCTGTGTCTTCTCCTGGGGTGTGCTGACAGCTGCTGCTTTTGTGAGTGGTAGGGCTAGAGTTGGAGGGGTTAGAGCCAAAGCCAGGTGCAAGCCTGGGCTTCTGCCGTGCTCAGTAGTGATTGCTGCCCTATTGGGGGGAGGGGCTGAAGCAGGAGCCCTGAGGGAGCTGGGCTTTTCCCTGGGATGATGGCAGTCTCTTCCTTAGTGAGGAGAAGTGCCAGAGCAGGAGGGGCTGGAGCAGAAGCCCAGTGTGGACTGGGGTGGGTGCACTGGGGCAGTCCTGGTAAGCCGATGAGAGCACCAGGCAGTTTTTAATCTGCTGCCTCTGTGCTGGGACTGGGAGCAAGCAAGTCTGTGTGTATCATCTTCAAGAGCAAAGTTCTGGTTTCTTACAGCCCTCCAGTAAGCCCCACTGATTTTCAAACCAGCCAAGGGGGCTCATCCTTCCAGTGCCAGAGCCCCAGGGCTTGGGGACTTACTTTGGGGCTCAACTCCCTTGCTCCTTAGGGAAGATCCTTAAGCCTGTGCTTAAGCCTGTGCTAACCCCCTCCCCTTCTGAGTCACCCACTAGGGACTTGATCCCCTCTCCTCCCCTCCTACCACAGACTCCATGTGGTTCTTTCTTTATAGCCTTGGTGGTCAAAAGCTGTTCTGCTAGTCTTCCGGTCATTCTCAGCAAGAATTGCTCTATATGTAGTTGCGGTTTTGATGTGTTCATGGGGGAACAGGAGCTCAGCGTCTTCCCGCTCTGTTCCTACTCTTGATCCTGCCTCCTGAGTTTAGATTTGAATCATGCTTCTGCCTGGCGTGCCCTTGGTAAACACTTAATTTCTAAGCCTTAATTTTATTTTATTTTTATTTAAAGTGGGGATAATACTCTCTATAGCATAGGGTTGTGGTAACACTTAGCCTGATGGGATCTGACAGAAAACTAATGTTTATCAAGCACTTATTTTTATTAGTGAAATCTGGTCAACTATAACTCTTAGATGAGTAGCGT
Organism: Phocoena phocoena; assembly: GCF_963924675.1. Classification (NCBI taxonomy): domain Eukaryota; kingdom Metazoa; phylum Chordata; class Mammalia; order Artiodactyla; family Phocoenidae; genus Phocoena; species Phocoena phocoena. The sequence goes on from NC_089221.1 coordinate 123,765,421, forward strand.
GTGGTGTGCTTGCAGAGAGCTAATTTTACTAAACTACTTGAAAATATTAATTGCTTTAGTGTACATTTATTTCACAAGCAGCATACAGGTAAATCCAATAAAAATTATCTTAGATTGCAGCAAATTCTAGAATAGTGAAGTTGGAATGGATTTTTTTTTTTTTTATTGCACTAGAGCCACCATTCCATAAATCTTTTCCATACCTGAAGGCACCCAGTTTTCTTGTGTTCATTGCTCATTGCTTGGATGTCAGGCGATCTGCCTGGAGCTGGTTATTGGGACCTAAATTCAGAATCTGCCTACCAATAAGGTCCAGAAAGATGGATGACTTCAATCACCTGAAACTGTTATTAGAAAACACATGCACTAACCCATCAAGAGAATGAGAGAGATGGAGAGAGAGGTAAGCCCTGGAGAGCAGGCAGACGTGGCTTAAATGGTGGTGGTGGGGTTGTGATGGATTGGTTAGCATCTATAAACAAATATCTGAGGCCAGGGCTCTTCTGACTGTTGGAAATCCAGTCCAGATGTTCAATGACTGACTGAATCGTTGTTCAACTTAAGTCCATGCCATTTGTACATTTGATGGATTTTCAGAGACATCTTACAGCAATTCCCTGCCACTGCTTGGAGAAATTGTGTCCTAAGATCCAACTTTATTTCTTGTTTAGTTTTGTGAGATGCTTCCTGCAAAAATAGCTTTTATGTTATATATATATTTATACATATATATGTATATATAAATGAATTTCTGCACTGTATACCTGAAACTAACACAGTATTGTAAACCAACTATACTTCAGTTACAAGAAAAAGCTTTTACGTGGCCCAAAGCACTTGGCTATTGTTGGTTTCTACTAACTGATAACAGCCAGTCTCACTGAGCAGGAGACCTTTGCATTTGGGTTTCAGAAAGGAATGTGTATGTGAAGAGACTTCCTGGTTTGCCAAGAAGCAAGAATGGCTGAGCCTGTTTTGATGACCAAAAAAAAAAAATTAGTCATGTTGCTGAGGCTCACCTTTTTGTTCTGTTACTCTCCATGGGTGGTTAATGGTATGGGCTTTGGAGTAAGATACATTCAGGTTCATGCCCTGCCTTCATGTCTTCCCAACTGCTATCTTGGACAAGTTACAGGATCTCTCTGAACTTTTCCCCCATCTGTAAAGGGGGGATAACAACAGCATTTCCTAGGGTTGTGAGGGTACTAAAATATGTAGCAGGCCTGGCACAGAGTTAGTTTTTGATAAATGGTATTTATTATAATTATTGGTCTTTCTTCTCTGCTTCAGCTTCTTCCTTGTCTTAGCTGGTAGTTTTGAAGGGCTGGTCTGTTTTCCTTGTCATATATAATTTCCTTCCTTGTATGTATTGCTCTCTGAGATGATCTTGTTTATTGATTTATTTGTTTAGCTGTTGGCTGTCTCTCTCCTCCCACTCTGACATGAACTCCATATGGCAACCTGCATGCACCTGCTCACACCTGTTCACTCAGTGAGAGCACCTAGTAGGCCGTCTCTATATATTTGTTGACTAACGCTCCTCTGTTTCAACCATTTTTATTCTCTTCTCCATGATTCCTACATAAAGAATCATTTTATTTTAGAATTAATGGTCTAGCCAAGGATGAGAATGAAAAGATGATTGTTGCTTTGACTTGCTTTGATGGAGTCTCAGGTTAGGAGAAGTTCTTAGAAAACTAGGATAAAGACCAGTATGGCTTTTTTTTTTTCTCTCTTCAGAGACTGGTGTGAATATATTCATTAGGACTCTAGTTTCAAGGCCCATAAAATCACATGAGCTAGCTTCAGCAGAAAAGGAATGTTCATCACAAGGACTCAGGAATGTTTTTTAATCTAATGACATGGGTGTCATCAAGCCTCAGGAATGGGCTGGAACCAGGGCCTCCTTCACAAACATCTGTCTCTGCCTTTTTTTTTTTCCCCACTGTCTGCAGATCTATGTTTGTTTCTCTGAAATCCAGTGTTTCCCAAACTGTGCCAAAACACAGCAAAAATTATTTATGCCAAAATGAAATACACCCTAATTTTTATTCTTAGATACCATAGTCATAAAATTACTTCTGTCAAATTTCTATAAGGGTTTCTAAATGCTTATTTTCAATTTCTGTACTTAATTCCTCATGGGCTGTTAACAAAGTGCTTGTAGGTAAGCATGGCTGTAGTGCACATAGCAACTGTAAAGCAGCTCCCCTCAGCTCTCAAGTTTACACCCCTCTATAGGAAACCAGACCAACGTGCCCTGTGATCTTAGCTCCCCAACCCACCCCGGTGTGGGTCAGGCTTTGCTTTAAGCGTCTTGTACAATACTCTGGTCTGTGCAGCTATGGCCACTAGGTGGCAGCATGGGGTAAAAACATGGCAGCCAGGGGTGTGGCCGTGTGGGTGGGAACAGAGTTAAGGGGGGAGGCCAACAATACCCCAGAATGTGTCCACAAGGGAGGTCTCCAGCACTTTTGACTTCTATTTCTCTTGAAAACGTGTCACAAGGAGTTTTGGGTTTCCTGGTTTCCAGGGACTCTGGAAGGTGACTCTGAATGTGTGACAGCACAGAGGAGAAAAGTCATAAGCTTGTGTCCCGATTGTCCTCACCAGAGTCTTTTGGGGGAGTTACCATCATGTTTATACTTTCTGCCAGCCTATTTCTATTCCTATACCCCAATATTTTTTGAGCATACAACTTTCCAGATGGCACTAACTCTTAAAGCCATTGCGTGCTTTCCACACAAATGTTTTGTGGGTTAATTTTCTATTTCATGGGAGGGGTTTTACATGACCACTTGGGGTTTAGTCAAGCAAATGTCGAGATATTTCCCGGATGGTGACGACTTCAAAAACCATTACCATGTAGGGGAGAGGCATAGAGTACATCCTAAATGAATTTGTCAGTGCTCTTCCTTACTTTACCTAAGAAAAGGGCGTGGAGTATAAACTTACATGAGTGTAGGCCTTGGTTATAATGGGTGGTCCTCTTTCCCACCTTCTTCTCTTGAAACAGGCTTGCTTAGCCGGCAGATACCCGTAAGAACTGGGACTGGTACACTCAAAGAAAGACTTTGGTTTAAGAGACTTAGGCCAATTCAAGTCCAGTATTTAAAGTGCCAAAAGTTACTGTGATATGGGAATTACACAGATGAGAAGTGAGGCACAACAGATGAGTATTTAAGCGTGTGGACTTTGGAGTGAAGCAGCTGTGTTTGAATCCTGTCTCTCTGTGTCTTTAGTCAAGATACTTAATTTCTCAGCATCAGTTTCCTCATCTTTGAAGGGGCATAATAGCTCCTTCCAAGGGTTGTTGGTCACTCATTTGACAGCCATTTCACTGAGAGTGGATAGACACTGGGTTAACACTGGTAAAGTAGTGAACAAGAGAAGTAATCTCTACCTCTCATGGGACATTACAGGAGAGTGTTTGCTTGCAAACCATCTAACACAATGCCTGGCATATAGTCAGTGTTCAAATGATCAGTATGAATAATAATGGTGACAGTTTTATTTATATATTTTTATTTTATTTTTTAATTGAAGTATAGTTGATTTACAGTGTTGTGTTAACTATTGCTATACAGCACAGTGACTCAGTTATACATATATATATATTCTTTTTCATATTCTTTTCCATTATAGTTTATCACAGGATATTGAATATAGTTTCCTGTGCTGTACAGTAGGACCTTGTTGTTTATCCATTCTATATATACCAGTTTGCATCTGCTAATCCCGAACTCCCAATCCATCCCTCCCCCACCTCCCCTCCTCCTTGGCAACTACCAGTCTATTCTCTATGTCCATGATTCTCTTTCTGTTTCATAGCTCGGTTTCATATGACACATATATCATATGTGTCATATTTTAGATTCCACATATAAATGATATCATGTGGTATTTGTCGTTCTCTTTCTGATTTACTTCACTTAGTATGATAATCTCTAGTTGCATCCATGTTGCTGCAAATGGCATTATTTCATTCTCTTTTATGGCTGAGTAATATTCCATTGCATATATGTACCACATCTTTATCCATTCATCTGTTGATGGACATTTAGGTTGTTTCCATGTTTTGGCTATTGTGAATAGTGCTGCTATGAACATTGGGGTGCATGTATCTTTTTAAATTATAGTTTTGTCCAAGTATATTCTCAGGAGTGAGATTGCTAGGTCATATGGTAGCTCTATTTTTAGTTTTCTGAGGAACCTCCATACTGTTCTCCATAGTGGCTGCACCAATTTACATTCCCACCAACAGTGTAGGAGGGTTCCCTTTTCTCCACACCCTCTCCAGCACTTGTTATTTGTAGACTTTTTAATGATGGCCATTTTGACCACTGTGAGGTGATACTTCATTGTAGTTTTGATTTGCATTTCTCTAATAATTAGTGTTGTTGAGCATATTTTCATGTGCCTACTGGCCATTTGTATGTCTAGAATCTTTCAACTTAAGAATGTTGAAATGAGTAGGGAAGAAAAGGTCTTCACTAGGAGGTCTTCATTAGGAGTACAGAATTCATCAGTTAGTTTGGCCATTTGGTATTTATGGAATATCTTTGGGCACTCAGTGTTTGGTGATGAGGACATTGACGCAAAATGGGCACTTTTCAATAGAGAGATAGATAAGCAAATTTATAATTCCATATTGTGAGGTTAAGTACTGGGATAGGAGTTGGGGTAGACAGAATTCTGGGATAGCTCTCATGATTCTGAACTCCTTGGTGTACAACCCTCCCCTTCCCTCTGATATAATCCTCTCATTTTGACTGTAGGTGGAGCCTGTGAATATGATGGGATAGCACTCCTGAGACTGGGTTACTCATCAGCTGACTTTGAGTTAATCCAAAGAGAAATTATCCTGGGTGGGCCTGACCTAATCTGGCGAGCCCTTAAAAGGGACTGGGTCTTCCTGAGGTCAGAAGAGATTCACAGTGTGAGAGACGCCCTCCTCCTGGCCTGGAAGATACAGCTTCCATGAGTTCCACAGTTGCAAGAAAATGAGTTCTGCCAGCACCCATGTAATTACGGACGAGGACCCCAGCCCCAGCTCTGGCACCTTGGAGGCCTTGAGCAGAAGGCCCAGCTAACCCATGCCCAGACTCCTGACCTAGAGAAACTGTGAGATAATACATTTGTATTTTTCAAAGGCACTAAGTTGGTGGTAATTTGTGTTGTGGAATAGACAACTAATACAGAGGTATCACTTATAGCCAAGTACCCACGTCACCTGGGAACCAGTCAGAGATCCAGATTCTCAGGCCCCACCCCAGACCCGCTGAATCAGAACCTCTGAAGATGGGCCCAGCAGTGTGTGTGTTAACGAGCCCTCAGGGTGACCTTGATGCACATTCATGTTTGAGAACCACTGCTCTACACAGCTCATAGATAGCTGTAGAATTACTAGGAATCCTTTTTTAACAAATAGATGGTATCTCTGTTGATTTGAGAAGAAGAAATGCATCTGAGCAAGTTTTCAGGGAGGTGGTAGTGGTATTCCCACCATGTGGGTTAAGAATTTGGGAAGGATAGGATATTCCTAGCAATAGCTAATTAAATTTTAAGGAAAAAAAAGTATCCAGGTTCTTGGCTCATTTGCAATCTGAATTCAAAAGCCCCTCTTTCTATGAATGTAAAACAAATCAAGTTAATCATGCAATTGTTTTTTCTGCTGTAGATTAAGGACATTACCTTCATCAGTGACACTTTACATTTTCGGGACTATTAATTTTATCACTTCCTGGGTTAGAGGAGAAACTTGCTCTTTCAAAGCCTTTGCTGACCTCATTCATGCAAACAGCATTTGTTGAACCTTCTAAGAGAAAATGTACTTGGTAAAGAAACACGAAATGTAGGATGATTTCCAGTTTTTTTCTGCAGGCAGTTTAAAGTATATGGGTTTGAAATGGAATAAAGGCTCATAAATGAAGTTAGAAATGGAGACCACACATCTAAAAATTTATAGCTCTTTTGGCCAATTTCTTTCTCTCTCACAAGCATACACTAAGAGAACATTTACAAAGCTCATTAATATTACTTGGGATCAGCCCCTAGAATTCATGACCTAACGTGGGGATAAAGAGGTTTCATTTCACATACCGACTTTGATTGATTGAGAGAGACTGCTTAGGTCCTGTTTTGAGGGGGAAAACATGTCTGTTTTAATCGACCCGTGCTGCTGTAACAAAATACCATAGACCAGGTGGCTTAAACAATAGGAATTTATTTCTCATCGTTCTGGGGACTGGAAGTCTGAGATCAAGGTGCCAGCAGGGTCGGTATCTGGTGAAAACCCTCTCCTAAGTTTGCAGATGGCTGTCTTCTCACTGCGTTGTCACATGTCCTTTCCTCAGTGTGTGCAGGTGGAGAGAAAGGGAGGAAGCAATCTCTGTGATGTTTCTTCTTATAAAGACGCTAATCCCATATTGAGGACCCCACACTCATGACCTCAACTAACCCTCATTGCCTCCCAAAGGCCCCATCTCCGAATACCATTAACTGGGAGGTTAGGGCTTCAACATATGAATTTGGAGGTGGGGGATGCAATTCAGTTCACAGCCGCGTGTGAGGCCCTAACTGGGTTTAGTGAGAGAAAAAGCTGTGTTCCATTGGTGATGTCTGTGATGGGCACAGAAATGAGGGAGGTTACACCACAGCTGTTAGGTAATTGTCATTCCTATCCAGATTTCATTCATTTATTCAGATGGAGTAATTTCACTTATAAGATGGAAAAACAGCTCAAACTGTTTTAAGCAAAAAAGGAATTTATTACCTTATGTAGCTGAATAGCCTGGGCTAAGAACTTTGGCCCATTTTGATCTTGGGCTCCAATGATACAAGACTGGGTTTCTTTTTTCTGGCACTGTTGACAGTGATCATGATAAAGGTGATAGCAGTTAACACACGTAGCACTTCAGTGTGTCAGGCACTCTTGTAAGCACTTTATACTTACTAATTCATTTAATTCTCATAATGAGTCTAGGAGGTAGGTGGTATTATTATTTCCATTTACAGATGAGACAAGTGAGGCATAGAGAGATGAAGTAACTTGCTTAGGACTGAGTGAATAACAGAGCCAGGATTTGAGTCTTTGTGCTATTTCTAGAGCCCATGCATTAAATCAGGGGTTGGCAAACTCTGGCCTACAGGCCAAATTCCACCTCCACCCATTTTTTTTTTTTTTTTTTTTTTTTTTGCGGTACGCGGGCCTCTCACTGCTGTGGCCTCTCCCGTTGCGGAGCACAGGCTCCGGACGCGCAGGCCCAGCGGCCACGGCTCACGGGCCCAGCCGCTCCGCGGCACGCGGGATCCTCCCGGACCGGGGCACGAACCCGCGTCCCCCGCATCGGCAGGCGGACTCTCAACCACTGCGCCACCAGGGAAGCCCCACCTCCACCCATTTTTGTAAATAAAGCTTTATTGGAACACAGCCACCATCATTTATTTATGTATTATAAATAGATGTTTTCACACTACAATGACAGAGCTGAGTAGTTACAACACAGACGGTACAGCTTGTGAAGCCTAAAATATTTCTGTCTGGCCCTTTATAGGGAGAGTTGACTGACTCCTGCTCTAAACCCCACCTCTGCTCTATTGGATTTTACCATTCTCAGGCTTCATATGGTGGCAAGACGGCTGCAGCTTTTCCTGTTCCTGAAATCCCTTTCTGTTCATATTCATCAAGAAAGAACATGTTCAATTCTCTTATTGCTCAAACGAAGCCCTAGAATTGAGCCTTGCTGGCCCTGGCTGGCCTGACTCAGGTCATCTATTATGAACAGTGGCCAGGGCTCATTGGCTTGGCTCAGGTCCCATGCTCCATCCTTGGAGCTAGGAGTAAGGTCAGCTTCATTCAAGGTATGTGGCCAGTTGTTGGGAGAGTGCGGTCTACCCTAAGAGATATCTAGGGATTTTGTTGTAAGAAAGAGGGCAGAATTCTGGGTAGTGAAAACAAATGTTGGCTGCATTAATAATGATCTGTTCAGTACATTTTCCTATTTAATGAGGTAAATGAAAATATTGGATGGAAATATTCCAGTAATGTACCAAGATATTTTGGGAAGATAATGTCTCCACCCCCTAGTTTCTTGATCATATGCTTAATCCCCACAAGAAGCTGGACACTAACAGTGGCTATTCTTTCTTGGGACGGTTAAGAAAACGATCATTGAAGATAGAAGGATGAGGAAGAATTCTGAAAGGAAAGGAGAGAATTTGAATTTACACCCAACTCCCAGGTTGAGCACTGGTTCTCTTTCAGCTATAGCTGCTGTAGCCTCTGTAACTTTCCTTTTCTCTGTTGTGAATTTCACGCTTCTTGCCTTGTCCAGCAGCAAACACAGAATTAGCTTGATATTTTCTTGATGACTCAGTCATCATTGTAAACATGCTGTCCTGTGTTGTGATTCACTGGTGCCCTCCAGGGCTCTTGACAGGTAGTCGGGGCTGTTTTCCCCAACATAAAACAGTCTCATACTGTTAGAGTGTTTGAGTCCCTCTCTAGCATTAAAAAAAATCTTTTATAATGTGAAATATAATACAGAGAAAATTGAATAGCTCAAATGGAAAACTTAGTGAACAATTATAAATGGAAAGCCTTTGAAACGGTCAACTGGTTTTGTGTCCGCTTCTCAGAATTCTTCTGAATGCCTCCTCCTAGTGACAGCTTCTTCTTTTGCCCAAAGATAATCATTGTCCTTAATTATATAATAACTGCTTGTTTTGCTTTATGGTCTTACCACCTAAATATTCATCTTAAACATTATAGTTCAGTTTTGCCTGTTTGTGACTTTTTTTAATTGCTTTGAATTTTATGTAATTGTAATCACGAAGCACATATTTTTTGTTTGGTTTCTTTTACTCAACCTATATTTGTAAAATACATCCATGTTGTTGTCCAAAGTTGTAGTTCCTTCATTTTATATCGAATTCCATTTTGTGAGAGGAACATACTGTTTCGTTCTATTGGTGGTCGTTTGTGTTCTTGTCTAATTTTAGCATTTACAAATAGTGTTGCTGTGAACTTGGCTCTTGGTATACATGTGCATAAATTTTCTGGGTATAGCCTTAGAAGTGGAATGTGTTGCTGGGTCATAGGGAATGAATATCTTCAATGCTATTAGATAGTGCCACATTGTTTTTCTTTCTTTTTTTAAAAAATTAATTAATTTTTTATCTTTGGCTGCATTGGGTCTTCGCTGCTGGGTGTGGGCTTTCTCTAGTTGCAGTGAGCGGGGGCTTCTCTTCATTGCAGTGCACGGGCTTCTCATTGCGGTGGCTTCTCTTGTTGCAGAGTACGGGCTCTAGGCGTGCAGGCCTCAGTAGTTGCGGCGTGCAGGCTTCAGTAGTTGTGGCTCGTGGGCTCTAGAGCGCAGGCTCAGTAGTTGTGGCGCATGGGCTTAGTTGCTCCGCAGCATGTGAGATCTTCCCAGCCCAGGGCTCGAACCTGTGTCCCCTGCCTTGGCAGGTGGATTCTTAACCACTGTGCCACCAGGGAAGTCCCCACATTGATTTTCAAAGTGATGGATTTATAATCTCACCAGCAGTGTATGAGTGTTCCAGTTGTGCCAAAGCTTTGCCAACACTTGTTAGTGTCAGCCCTTCTATTTGCATTCATTCTGTGGCTGTACAGTACTATTTACATTTCTCTGATTCCTAAGTAGAGCACGTTTCTTATGTTCATTGATTTTCTGGATATCTTATGTGAATTGCCTTCAAGTCCATTACCCACTTTTTTACTGGATTTCTGTTTGTTTGTTTGTTTTTTAATATAGATTTATAGGAGCTGCATTTTTCAATGAGGGAACTCTACTCCCTTATCTCCATGTTATCCTTCGCCCCCGGTTCTTTTCGTGTCTCCGATGCTTCCTTCTCTATTGCTTTGGGTGGCCACCCCCTCTGTCTATTCCTTAACGTACTGCTCCGCAGGGCCTACTCCTCAGCTAACACAGTCTCACTGTACTTTCTCCCTGTGTCATCCTCTCTAGAAAGGCCAGGACACGCTAGTGACTAACTCTCCATCTTGTCAATGACATCTTGGTCATAGACCTTTTTATCTTGATACCTGCTGGGATTCTCCCTTCACCTGGCTGCCCCACTAGCTCCTCACTCACTCTGTCCCAAATTAGACTCATCTTTCTCTTCTCCTTCCGCTAAACCCTACTCTCCAATTCCTTTAGTCTCCAACTCTGTTCATGCCATTGCTTATTGTCTTAGGTATCCACCTGGGCATCTTTATGAACTTCTCTCTTTGCTCTCATCAAGTCATTCTCTAAGTTATATTGATCTTACCTCCTCCGTTTTTTCCTCCATCCCCAGTTCAGGCTCTCATCATCACTTTTCTGGACCACTTCAACCGTTTCCTGTTTTCAATCTTGTCTACTTCAAATATGTCATTTACACAGTTACCAGAAGGATCTTTGGAAATGTAATTCCAACTATGTCAATTATCTCCTTAAAAATCTTCCAGTGGGCTTCCCTGGTGGCGCAGTGGTTGAGGGTCCGCCTGCTAATGCAGGGGACGCGGGTTCGTGTCCCAGTCTGGGAGGATCTCACATGCCGCGGAGTGGCTGGGCCCGTGAGCCATGGCCGCTGGGCCTGTGCGTCCGGAGCCTGTGCTCCGCAACGGGAGAGGCCGCAACAGTGAGAGGCCCGTGTACCGCAAAAAAAAAAAAAAAAAAAAGTCTTCCAGTGATACTCCATTGGCTACTGAGGGAAGTCTAAGCTCTCTAAATGGCCCTCTGCAATCTGGTCCCTGTTCAGTCATAAGCACTCCAGCCAGTCCTAGCCAAGAGTCTTTCCTTTCAGCAAAATCAACCTGCTCGTAGTACTCAGAGACAGATGGGGCTTCTCAACCATGTGCCTTTGCTCATGTTCAAGGTCACCTGGCTGCCCTGTCCTCCTTTAGGATTGAACTTCATTTCATCTCCTCCAGAAGATCAGATTCTTTAACTCTGTACACCCCTAATAACTTACATCTCTGCCATTACCTTAGCCATGTTATATTAAAGTCATGTGTTGGAATTTCATTTCTTATTGGACTATATTCCTTGAGGACCGGAATTGTGCCGTGATTATCTACGTAGCTTACTCTGCAGCACATGATCAGGTATGAATTATTGTTTGGTGAAGAGATGTGTAGGAAGGCAAATAAGTGATAGCATTTAAATTTGTGGGTATGTAATGTGATGAATAAAGGCAGTGGGTCCACCTCTGTGAACCTGTGCCAACGTGGACACCAGTGAGCCTGGGTGTGAGGCAGCCCTCTGAGCACACCACTGAGGAAGTTGTCTTTGGTACCAACAGGCACAAATGCTGAATGCTCTGGAGTAGGAATTAAAATATCTTATCAAGACCTTCGATCTAGGTTTGAGTCCACCCATTGCTTTTAGACACATGGAAACATGAAAAACAACCATGAAGTAAGGCTGATCTCAGAGATTCAAAAGACCCGGTTTCAGTGTTGGTCTTGGAGTGACTCTGTGTAACCTTGGGCGGTTTGCACAACTTCTCTGGTTGTGAAAGTGCCTCAGTAAATTGAAATGTCTCCACAAACGATAATGTTCAATTATTGCTCATCACCAGGACAGTTATTCCACCCAAAGTGAACAATATCACGAGCAGGTGAAAAAGGAAGTTCTTACAATGTAAAATTTATTATCCACTAAGCCAGTGGGGTTTTCATTTGTAAATGGATCTCCAGTCCTGGTATAAAATACCATAAAACAAATTTATAGCCTTTGTCTCCAGGTTGTGTCATTAATCACCTGGGAAACATCCTCCATTCCTAAAGGAAGGATCACAAATTCGTAGATGATGCTCTGAGAGGGGGGTCTGTTAGTGGGGCGTTGCGGCTGTGTGTGTGTGATGTTATGTTAAGAAGAATCCATCATGTGTTTAGTGCTGGAGGAGAGGGAAGAGCTGTAATCACCGTTCTTGCAGGAGCCTCCCCAATGTCCCTCTTGGGGCATCATCTGACACCAGTGGAGTTACTTAACTGTTCCTGTGCTGGTCAGAGTGAAGAGCTGCTTTGAACCCCATTCCGTTCCTGAAGTATTCTTTCTGTACTTTGGAAAGTGAGCTTTTGAACCGAGAGTTCTTTTTCCATGATAGACACTTTATAAGCTTCTATGACGTTTGTCACATCTTCATTGAATATACCCATCTTTGAGTTTCAGGTGATTCCGTCGAGAACCATTTCAAATATAACTAGTTAACCTTTTCAAAAAGAGTATGAAAACTAAGAGCGGTATCCTTCATCTTGTCAGAGAGGAAATGAGGGGCTGAAAAATGGAGCCTGCCATTAAATAAATGCACCTCAGAATTAAGAAAACAACCCTGGTGTCCTAGCCCCGGGCCTCTTCCTGTTAGAGTCCCATCAGAGGCTAAGGAATCGTGCTGCAGAGGACTGCACAGCGGTATTGTGTCGTGGTTAGGATGTAACATGACCCGTTCCACCTTCCCCCGCTGAGAAATAGATGCTGTTTAACATGCAATTGTTTGCTGTTCTCTTTGATCAATTCGGGCTGACTGTTCATAAGGCACCTGCACTTGGAGTTGGAAATCATTGGCCTAGATGAAATATGACTTTCAATTATGCCAGTCAGAGAAGCTGAAATAAGAAAGCCCAACGGGGTGGGCGGGGGGAGTCAAGTTGTTTTCTTCTTAGAGTGACCTGGGCATGTAGGATGAAATCCAGCATTCACACCTCACACATCCCCGCCAACCCAACCATCCTCCCCCTTCTCATTTATTGTTGTGCTTCTCAGTTGCCCACAAAGGTCCACTTCCATATTGTGGACATCCAGGCAAATGAAGATGCCAATCTTCTCCCATCCCTGTCTTGTTGCATGAGGCATGGGCTCGGCTCTGAGCAAGGGGAACTGGCTTGCCTTCCCCTAAGAACACCCAGGGGAAGCTTTGCCTCACCTCTTGCTTCCAAGCGGGAGGGTTGAAAATAATAGCTGTCACTTCCCTTAGCCTTGTTATGGGGAATATTTAGTGTTCCAGCCGGGATGTGGGGGTAATATCTCGGATGTGATAATGTCGCTCCCTGCATCGGTGAGCATGGTATTGATTGTAAGCTGTCAACCTTTTTGCATACTGTGCGAGGTCCCAGAAGACTAACTACTGCTGGGAGGTAATGCATCAGGCGGGCACACGTGTGCTCTATTAACTAACGCTGCTCTCTGAGCTCGGTCGCTTTTTCTAAACACATCTTGGCTCACTGGCTCTCCATTTTTTCTATTTCATTCCTTGGCTCCTCTGAGCAGTCCAGTGATGCCCTACACCAAGCTCCCCTTAACTCAAACTCCCAGTGGGACACTGGTCAGCTTGTAAGCTTCCTGAGGGCAGAGTCTGTACCTGTCTTCCTCACACATTTATTTGTTCATTCATTCATTCATTCATTCATCCAACATTTACTGAGCACCTACTATGAGCCAGACTCTTCTCTATGCTTTGGGGACACCAGAGGGGGAAATCAAGAATACCTTGGTCCTCATAGACGTTAGGGTGGTCAGGAAAGGCTGCTCCAAGGAGTTGACACTTGAGCTGAGTTTCTCAATATATCCCCTGTGCCAGGACCATTCATATTTGTTACATTATGGAAACCTAAAATTCCTCAGTTGAGCGGCTCATAGCCTAGCTATTGGAGAACCCCTGATGTGTGAACTTCACTAAGGCCATGCAATTTTATTTCTCATATCATGCATTACTGTCCCCTGACCTTATGTCCCTTTACTTTTCTTGGTTTGCATCCCTGCTTTTTTTTACTAGTCAGTCATACCAGATTATTATAATTCCTTAATTACACCATGTGCTCCTTGCCTTTACATATACCATATTGATGCCTGGAGCACTATTTTCCTCTCTCATCCCCTGGATAACTAATTTCCTGCTTATCTCTCAGGTTTTACAGTAGTCATCAGCTGTCTGGGGAACTCGTGGTCCGGGTGAGGTACTGTTACTTTGTCTTCTCCTGGCACAGGAGATACCCATGAGGGCATGCATAAGACCGGTTTTCAGCACTAGGAGAACAAGAGCAAGAAATGTGCATTGACTCCTTATTGCTGGCTAGGAATCTTCATGGCAATTTTCTGAGACAGGTGCCATTTTTATCCTTATTTCATCAGTAAGGAAACTTGAGACACAGAGATTAATTTGTTAAGGGTCATTTAGCTTATAAGTGGTGGAGCTTCGATTTCAACCCAGGCAAGCATCCTGGGTTCTTACCCTTGATATTCTACTGCTATCATCACCTGGGAGTTTGCCTGCATCTCCCATGACACTATAAGCCCTATGAAGACAGGGACTGTCACTACTGCTTCCCCAGACCACCCTGGCACAGGGCTTGGCAGGTAGTACATGATGAATCTTTAAATGTTTATTGAGGAATGAATGAATGAATGCATGAATATCACCCAGCTGAGTGACTGTTTTATAGAGTGCCCAGATACTGCTTTTTCTTCTGCCAGCGAGGCAGCCTCCTTCCCTCACTGCTACTCCAGCCTTCGTGGGGTTCTCTTTGACCTCCACAAGAATTTACTGTTTTGGCTGGGAGGATGTGTATCACTAGCCGACCACAGCAAGAATCCCAGTGCTTGTGGCTGGTCCCACTTTGCTGTGTTCTCAGGGTTTCCACGCAAGGATGAGTTCAGGAGAAATGCTCTCTCTGCTCAAACCAAATGCAGCTACCAAATGACTGGGGTTGCAACTGGAAGTTGAGACAGGTGAGTAGGAGGGGCTCTGGTGGGAAACTGTCCATCCAAGAGACCAAGCTTGACTCTTCAGGAAATTGGGGGTAGGGAGTGGATTGAGAATCTGGAAACAGTCACTAAACCCCTGTTTCTGGCCCTACAGTGATCATTGTTTTGACAGCGTCCGAGGTAGGAATCAGCAGAGACAGCCGATCACCTTGGTTCTGCCACCAGCAGTTAAACCAATGGGGTGTGGAAGATCTAAATTGGGGGATGGTTAAACAGTAAGAGTAAGGTCAGGGTCAGTGGCTGGAGACCTCTGTGAGCCACTTGACTTCACTCTCTGCTTTGGTGACAGATCAAATTTGTTTTCCTGGTCAGCTGTCAGGCAATGTTTGGTCACAGAGAGATGGTTTGTGAATATCCTCACTAGTGGAAAAAAATAAGACAAGGTAGCTATGCATTACCTGGAAAGAAGTACAGGACAGATCTCGATAAAATGTCTGGCTGTGTCACAGTGACTGTGTCACTTAACCCTTATGAATCTGTTTATCAACTATAAAATTGGAATAATGTATTTACCTGTCAGGTGATTGTAATGATTTTAAAAAGTGCCTAGCACAACACTTGCTGCGTAATAAGTGCTCATAATTATCGGTTTCCTTTTATTCTTTCTATCTATTTTACATTTAAATACAGTACTTGTATGGGGAGGTTTTAACAAATATTTATTATTGGATGAATGAAAGAAAGAAGGGGTAGGCCCGTTCTGGCAAATTGAAAATGTGTTTTTAGTAGAATTCGAGAAACACTGACTTCACGCTTCCCTGCCAAACCCATTCTTGCTTCGGTAACTCACATGTGTTGTTCTCTCTCTTGGAAACGCGTATCATTCTTTGTGGAGGAAACTGCTTTAGCACTCGGCTCAGATATCACTTATTCACTTATGTCACACTTATTATATGAGAAACTTTTTCTTACCAGTCCTCATTAATTAACCATTTCCTTCTCTGTACCATTTCTGCATTCTGTACGTCGTATTGTAAGTATGTCCACCACACACATGGCTGTCATCTCCTGGAGGGCGGGGACCAGCGGCTTACACATCTCAGGAACCCCAGCCCCGCGCCTAGGGCCTGGCTGCTTGGCTGCCTGACAGAAACCGGGCACTCAAATGTTTAACGTTGATGAACTTACTGGCCATTACTGGAACTCGTTTTCTAATCGGTAACTTCCATCTATATATAATGTGAGATGGGGAGAGAGGATAAGAACTTTGACCAAAATGTCTGGCTCTGTCCCTTGTGAACTGTATAAAGTTAGTAAAGTTGTATCATCTCTCTGCTTCCTTATCTGTAAAAGGGAACAATAATAGTATCTGCCTCTAGAGTTTTGGAGGTAAATGAGTTAATACGTGGGGAATTTGTTGACCCAAGCCTGGCCCATAGAAAGCACTCAAAAAATGTTAGCTACTATCATGTATTAGAAGCAGCATTTTAAGAACTCTGGCTTTAGAGTCTGAAACCTTGAGTTGGAGACCAGGTTCTACCACTTACTGGCTATGTGCTCTTGGCTATGTTGAAAACTTGAGTCTCTTTTCCCATCTGCAAAATGGGAATAACACTGGCATGTATCTCATGGGGTTAAGGGAAGGAGATATGAGAAATCACCCATATGTCCTCCGTGAATATTGTTGCTGTTGTTATCTGGTGATGCTTTAAGCTTATCGAAGTGGTTATAAGTAAATGAGTTTCTTGTGTCCCTCACAGTCATTCCATGAGTGAGGGTGGATGGCTTTCTGACCCCTTTTCAGGCGATGTGACTGCTGTAGGCACTGAGAGGCTTGCCTAAGCTCCTCACTCAGCGGCAGAGCCAGGAACAGGACCCACATTTCCTGTCCCCTAGTTCCATGTTCTTTCCATTGACCAGGCAAGTCATTCCCACGGCAAGTGGCTCCTGAGACTTGACCTAGAAGTACAGGGGGAAGAGGCAAGTTAAGGTATGACAGAGGCCCAGAGTGTGAACGTTTCCCAGGGGTGAACAGGGGTTTGCTGTGTCTTGGGGGGTAGTGTTTAAAACACACCAGCCTCATCTGCACATGGCCATGATGGAAGAGGACAA
This sequence comes from Phocoena phocoena, assembly GCF_963924675.1. NCBI lineage: Eukaryota > Metazoa > Chordata > Mammalia > Artiodactyla > Phocoenidae > Phocoena > Phocoena phocoena. The sequence goes on from NC_089221.1 coordinate 123,782,244, forward strand.
ATTAGGAATGGTTCCTTCGTTCAGTCTGTGGACAATAGTGTCCCCCCAAAACTTTGTTATTAGGCCTACTAGGGTCTTCTTGAGCCCTGGAGGCAGCCAGCAGAGGGGCTGAAAAAAGAATGGGGCCCAGGGTGGGGGCGGGTAGGAGGGAAGCTTTGGGTAGTTACTCTGCAGGTTTGAAGGAAGAGAAATGGTCTCCCACGTTGTCAGCGATGAGGTGTTAGAGGGTCTAACTTTTATTATAATGGACCCTGGAGGTTCAAAAGAAATACCTTGGAGACAGCTGACTTACTTCATCGGGTCACTGAGCTAAAAGAATCGTAGCTTCATCTTTGTTCCACCTGACAATTGTTCTGCCTTCCACATGCTGGTTGCCTAATGCATGTTGATACGGTTGAGTTAATTACAAGGTCACTGAGAGGTTGAGAGATGGTCCCCCGCCCTCAAGAGTAAAGGCAGGAGCCAGAGATTAAAGAGTTAAGAAGCATGTTGGTTCCTGTTGCCTCTTCACCTCTGGACATCCCACTGCTGCATGCTGCCTTGTATCTTCCTTCTCTGTTTCTTCCAGCTCACCTTCCTCCTCTGGAGGTGAAAGCATGGATGTCTGCCAATGTTCAGCTTTTGAACTGCTTGTTAAAATGTCAGGAATGGACTGTTGCATTAGGATGATTTTAATCAAAGCCCGGGAAGCTGCAGCTCCCATTTCCCAGAAGTCAACAGACATCCTCCAGTATAACCTGAGGGCTGGTACAAAGCAGCAGGCCTTGTGGGGTAAATTTAAGGTAGGGCAGGATTCTGAGAGCACAACAAACCGTCGAAAAGGTGGCAAGTCAGCTTTCACATAGCTTTGAGTGTCAGCTGGAAAAGGGACTGACTTCTAGGTGCCACCAACCAAGAAAATCACCAGCCCTGGGGCAGAAGGAGATGGCAAGTGTAAATACCTAGTTCTGTACCTGGCGCAGAGCAGGTCATTGGCTGAAGCATGGTGGTGGGGACTGTTGCCAAGGCCTGACCTCTAGGGCCTTCTCCTCCTGCTTGCATTTAGGAGTCTTCGATGGTTGCTCTGGTGTATCCTTTGTTCAGGGGGAAGGGGAGGATGGCGGCCCTCTGCTCTTGGCTCTGACGTCTTTTGCAAGTTCCTCCCACGCTGTAGATCTCAGACTGTACACCTATGTGGTGAGGGTATTGGATTAGTGTAGGAGCTTTGAGATGGAGGCCACAGGTAGGCTATAGGGGGGCCTGTGAACCCCTTAAAGGCATGACCAAAATTGTTCATGTATGTGCTCCGGGGAACACTCTTGACTCCAGTCTGTGAAGAACCGCTGTCCATGGCAAGTCTCTGATGGCTCCAAAGGCTTAAATGTTCTGTGGCATCAGAGCTCAGTGTCCCGAAGTTCGGTAAGCATGCGTCCTGGGGCTCACAAAATGCCTGTAGGTGGTGAATGGGTACGTGTTTGTTACACGAATGGTTATGTGATCATTTTAATGTTAGAACAAAACAGTAAAACTGACATTTCATGAATATTCTTTGTGTGGAGGAGGCTAAGTCTTGCTTTTAGAAAAGGTGACTTAAATAAATGTGAAATGAGGAACAGTACAGAGGTGGGTTGATGCTTAAGTATGAGGAACAATGATCTGTCCTGTCAACTGGTACAGACAGAAGGGCTGAGTGTTGGGGAAGCAGAGAAAAGGCTGTGAGGAAGTTGATGGTCAACTCAGGACAGGAACCGGCTGGTCCTTCTATCTATCTTGATACCACAGTTCTGTGTGAGTTGGACAAGTTTCTGATGCTCTCTTGGTTTCCTCTGAGAACACTGTCCCCCTCAGGCCAGGCATCCTGCCCCAAGAGTTTCCACTGGGGCTTTCATCACAGGAAAGATAAATACGGAGAAGAAAGGCACGCTTTCATCCACATGCTTCCTCAATTTTGAGATGTACTTGTTCACGTTTTAATGTTTCTGAAATTGAGCCGCATCTTACGAAATTGTTCATTTAAGTAGTTATTTCCTTGCCAAAAAGCTGTTATTAAATGGATAGTAGCTTAGAATTGAAAGATGGTTCTTTCACCATTTTTCCCTCTTCCAAAACAAATTACACTTGAACGTTGGGACTTCTTATAAATATACAATGCGAAAGAAAATTTCTCTTTAAAAGGAGAATTCTCATGTCAAGCCATTTCACTAAATGCAAGTCTGGGGAAATGAGTCACGGTGACAGGAATGGAGACACTGAGCCCAGGCCCGGCTTTGAGTACCTCCCACCTCCTCCCTGAGCCTCCGTTTCAAATTTCTCTGTCTTTTGAATTCATTTAGTCTCCTTCCCAGAGGTGCGTCACAGGAGACCTTCTGGAAGTTATATGTCTGAATCCTCAACGGGTGGGAAGGATGAACCAGCCTCCCCAGTTTCAAGCAGACTCTACTTTGATGTCAAAGCTTCTTGATTCCCCCATATTCCATTTTTGTAGGAGGAGAACCCTCTGGTCTGTTTTTCTAGATGGTGAGCTTAGGGTGGATTAGAAGCACTTGATTAGCCTTTACAGAGCAGCATTCTGTATTGGCCATTTTTGTTCTAGCTACAGTGGAGATTGATGGATTGTTACTTTTGGTTACAAAACCCAGGAAGAGGGGAGGGGGCTGCTTTGGAGACACTTTCTCGGGGAGCCAGGGGTGCTGCCATGGCCTCCAACTTACTGTTGCATTTAGAATGCCAGATAATAAACAACCAGGACTCGGCCTTTAGAAAGAAGTCAATGGAATAAATAAGCTGGAAAAGGTTGAAGGGAAAAAGCCAAGGAACATGTAAGTAGACGATTATATGGAGCCATTTAAAACAACAAAAAGCAACAGTAACAAAGCAGCAGATGGAATCTGGCCGCACATGGCCTTGCCAAGTTAACTCTGAGAAGCGAAGTGTTCTCTTTATGTCCCCTGAAGCATTCATGGTGTTTCCTAGCCAAATTCTCAGGCTGTTTCTATGGTGCTTACGAGAAAAGAATATAGCAGAGTTGATGTGGCCCTTTTCCCTCCCCATTCTGCATCCTCTTTGCAGCCTTGTGAAATAAATCTCTGGTTCAAATGAAATTGTGAAAAAGAAAATGGAAAATGGAAAAAAAAAAGTGCTGTAGGGGCAGGAGATGCTGACTGGTTCCGATTTTTCACAAAACAAGGAGAATTTCTCTAAGAGTAGAGTAAACGGTGTTTATTTTTCATTGAATTTTTTTTCAATCATCAAATGGAGTTGCTTAATTAAAAAAAAAAGTATCTCTTTCTTTTCTCTTTAAATACTACAGACAACCTCATTTTATCTCAGCAGACACCTAGAAACAAAACACTGGACCCACCAGAGAAAACGGGGCAATGAAAGCATCAGAAATTCAAGTCAGCTATGGAAGAATTACTGTTAGCTGGCAGCTCTCAATTCTAAACAGAAGTGTCCCAGAACCTGTTGGGTTTGACAAAATTTCTTAGAACTGGGGATTTGGGAAGGTTGGACTCCATGGACTTCTATTCCATTTGTTTCCTGCAGAGGGAAATTAGAGTCGATGCATCAAATGAACACCCAAAGAAACATTTAAAAACGTGTTTGACTAGTACTCAGTATGTGAGATTATTAAGTAATAACTTGTCCTCCTAGTTAACCTTGTCCTGGAATATATATAGGTTATTTGTAGCCGCCACTGCTATAATATTTTCTGAAGGATGCCAAGCTGTATGCAAGATCTTTTTGCTAAAGTCCAGACTGTCGACACTGATCTCGTCTTTTCTCCGCTTGCCCCCCACGCACACTTTGCGCGGTTTTAGGATAGCTCGGGGTTTGCTGTTTTCCCTCGAGGCCTCAAGGGTGACGTCGCGCTTGGTGTTTCGGTCAAACATCCTGAAGAAGTTGTTGTAGGAGCCCGTCATGATGACACTGCAAGGCAGAGAGGAAAAAGGGAGTGACCGAGTGCGACAGACAAAGGCTTTCTAGAGCAAACAGCACCACAAAGTGGCCAGTTTATGGTACCACACGAGAAACAAACAAGAGACCCAAAACTGCAACAGGCTTTGTAGTGTGACTGTTGAGTTTCTTTGGAATCACTAAGAGCAACAAACTCTTTGGCTGGGTGAAGGATCGTTGAAAACCCTCCTTGTTATTTACCAATAGATTCCTTTTGGTTCTTGGGCTCCATAAATGAGTCCGGTGGTTTTAATGATCCCAGCCCACCTCCCTCACATCAGGATTCTGAGGCTGGGGTGAAGTTATGAGTAGGAACACTGAGAACAACCGTCATTGCATTGTGTACATTTAAAGCACAGCTACAGTAGGAGGGATTCTGTGTTGCCCGACCGCTAAGGCTTTCTTGCATCAGCACTGCAGGAGGGATGCTGGCAGTACAGCACACATACCAGCATGTTTCCTCCCCCTGCTAAGAACTAGATCTAAATTCAGCCTTTTCCAAAAAATTAGATGCCATCATGGTCTTACTCGGGAAGGGAGTAAACAAAAATTCAATTCTGAAGGGATGTAGATAAGGAAGTAAGCCTTTGAGGGGACTGACAGATGGTTCCTACCTTTCTACAAGAGTTATCCATTCTCAGGCATATCTCCAATTGATTAAGAGAGCAGTGAATGCCAGAGCCTTCCAGAAGCAATGGACTGACTCTTTAATGGCAACAGTTTGGACAAGATGACAGGCTGAGGGAAAGATACCAAGTAGCGTCCCATTGTGGCTGCCCCCTGGGCAGGTGGGCACGGCCTTGTTTGTGGGTGAGGCTCTGACTGGATGGTTAGGATGGGAGAACGCAGAGCGAGCTATTATTACCTCATCAGGCAGGGTGCTGAGTGCTTTACCCCAGACTTCATTTACTCTTCCTTCATCCCATGTAAGGGATTTACACAGGAGGAAAAGTGAGTGACTTGTACAGTGTCACACATCTAATAAGTAGCCAAGTCAGTTCTCCAGCCCACATCTGCCTGACTCTGGGGCACAAGCATTCAGCCACTTGGCCTCACTGCTTCCCATGCACTGACCTTTGCTTCCCTCACCATGACCCGACTTGTTTTTTTTTTTTTTTTTTGCAGTACGCGGGCCTCTCACTGTTGTGGCCTCTCCCGTTGCGGAACACAGGCTCCGGACGCACAGGCTCAGCGGCCATGGCTCACGGGCCCAGCCACTCCGCGGCATGTGGGATCTTCCCGGACCGGGGCACGAACCCGCGTCCCCTGCATCGGCAGGCGGACTCTCAACCACTGCGCCACCAGGGAAGCCCGACTCGGCTTGTTTTTAAACAGTAAGAGAAAGTCTTTTCTGGGAAAATAATCTCAACCTTATCTGGACCAAGAATAACATTTTCTCAGTTATGGAAAGAAATTGTAATGTGGTGGAAAGCGTGTTGATTTTAGGATTCAAACTCTTCCTCTTGTCTCTACTGCTTACTAGCTCATGAGCTTGGGCAGATTACTTTATCTGGCTGAGCCTCCGTTTCCTCAGCTGGAAAATGGGGATGGTGAAAACAATCTCGATAGATTGTGGTCGGGATTAAAAAACATCATGTGTGTGAAAGTACCTAGTAAGTACAGTTTTTGAATCTTGGTTAAGATAGGAGGGAAACTGGAACAATAACAACCACAAATATTAAAAAAAAAAACCCTATTCTTAATAAACAATGAATAAATGACAGTTGTAAATGAAAATAAATAAAATAATAGGGCTGGGCTAGCTTCTTTTCCCCTCGAGGGCCTTTGTTAATATGTCACAGTTGCTCTGCCCTCTGCCCTCTACCAACTGGGCACGTCCTCTGCCACGTGGTGATTCCTTCCAGGCCTAAGTGGAAGGCTGATTTTGGATCACTGACCAAAAAAAAGCCCAACAAGGGTCACAGAGGGAGAGCCTGCGCTCACTAAGAGCTCGACTCTCCGAGTGCTTTGCCGTGATAGAATTTCCCCGCTTCCGAGCACTACTGCCGGTGCCGCCTTCATCGAGGAACAGCCCCTGGTAGCCTGTGTTTACTTCTCCTGGAAATCAGAGGGTCACCTGTAATATTTGTCAAACCAGAAAGAAACTATGGGGAGGTAATAGGAAGTACTGTTGAAATCAAAGGCCTTAAAACAGTCATAAATCACCTTCAGGACATGTGATAAATGAGGCCGAGTAGAATTCGGTTAATGAACCACCAGGGCCTTCGGCCAGGTCTATACTGGCAGCTTCGAGGAATAATTTTCCATCTAGAAAGCCCACTCTGCAATCATCTGAACTATTCATGCTGGAAATGTGCTGGTGGAGCTTCATTTTAGCCATGTTGACCTAGCTCTGGGAGTGTCTTGTGTGTACGAGGTAGGATTTTCTTGAGCTTAGGCCACTTAGGTCACCTGAGCCAGTTAGACCACTTAGGTCCCCTGAGCCAGTCCTGAAAGAGGAGTCAAGGGTGTCACTCATCCTTCCCTCCTTTCCAGGCCTGCCTCAAGGGTCATCCAGTGGTCTACACGGTGCGTCTCTGCCAGGCCTCGGGGCCGATTTTGATCTCCCTTTGGTTGTATCCCGCTTAGGATACACAGCCCAGGGCCTTCGCAAGGAGAGGGGGACCACCTTTGGAAAGTTCCCAGCCACGCAGACCTTTCTTACCTGTCTGACCCATTCCACACACATTCAAATTTATCAAAAATGCAGTCATTTTCGTAGAGGGAGCACAGCTTGCTGCGGAGGTAGTCGTGAACCTGGTTGGGGGTGGGGAGGACACATTAAGAGGGTGTTATTATTTTTAAAAATGATTTCTCTGTGTGAAGCTCCTCTTTGGATGTGAGCTGTTAATTTTCAGTGTAAATGCGGATTGAATCAGACGGGCTCAGATCTGAACCCAGGTGTGGCCCTTTTCGGCCTTGGCACATTAAGATGAGTTGGTGAGCTACACGGCTAGTGTGGATTAAACAAACTTGCTTACATAGATGGTGGCATAGAGCAGGGCCCATTAAGCGGGAGAGCCCCATTTTTTAAGCTGATTTAGAGGACACCGTTCATTCAGCCTCTTTTTTTTTTTCCCCTGCGGTACGCGGGCCTCTCACTGTTGTGGCCTCTCCCGTTGCGGAGCACAGGCTCCGGACGCGCAGGCTCAGCGGCCACGGCTCACGGGCCCAGCCGCTCTGCGGCACGTGGGATCTTCCCGGACCGGGGCACGAAACCGCGTCCCCTGCATCGGCAGGTGGACTCTCAACCACTGCGCCACCAGGGAAGCCCTTCTTTTCTTTTCTTTTCTTTTCTTTTTTTTTCCATTCAGCCTTTTATTCGACAAATATTTATTGAATGCCTGCTATGTGGTTGGGAGAGAGACCCGTGAACAGAATACCCCTGGGGTGCTTTCCTCCTAGTGTTGGGGAAGAGACTGTATAACCAAGTAAGTATATAAGATAGTTTAGATGGTGATATAGAGAAAAAAACATGGAAAAAGGGAGTGGGAGTATTATATTATACAGGGTGAGTAGTCAAGGGTTCACCTGAGATGGTGGCCAGAAGGTGCAGTGTGGAGGCCTCAGCGTGTGCTCACCAGTTCCCGTAGGCCCCTTACTCTGAGTGATGTGAACAGACTTCACAGAAAGGATGCTGAGCCTGCTGTGTCGTGAAAGAGTGTAAGCCTGCAGGGCCAAAGGCAGGGAGGCTAGGTGTAACCTGGGTGATAGATGACGGCTTGGACCAGAGCGGGCAGTGGTGGGAGGTGGTCGGATTCTCGACATGTTTGGAAGGAGAGCTGATGGGACTTGGGGATGGATCCACTGTGAAGTGTGGAGAGGAGAAACAGGAGTCAAAGAGGGCTCCTGCATCTTTCTCTTGAACAAGTGGAAAGATGGAGTTGCCATGTTCACTTTTGGGATCTATAATTTGGAGATGTCTATGCCAAGGGAGCTCATCCAGTAGACTGATGTGATGTGCATGGCGCAGCCCTGGAGTATGCAGCAGTTTTCTCCTGTTTCTATTTTTCAGTGAAACGAGAAGCAAGGTTATCAACTGAGAGTGAGGAAGGGGAGGGGGTTGTTGGGAAACAGTGCAGGGTTTCTGGAAGGCACCGAGGGCCGCTTGAAGTTGTTGGATGTGAATTTTAAATGCATCTGGTCAGCACGGTTGGGTGTTTTTCTCCAGCTGCATTCAGCAACTCAGGTGAAGGTGGCAAATAGGCTGAGGATTAGGGCTTGGAGGGTAGTAATCTGGGTGCAATTTTGAATTCTTCCTGAGCTCTGTCATAGGGACTGGTAATTACAACAGGCATACATAATACGCCAGCTTGTTATTATTAGCCAGGCGCTTTATCCATAGAATCTTATTTCATCCCTAACATCATCTTAGGACGTAAGTGTTGTCATTCTCTTCGCTTTAACAGAGGATGAACTACCGGGTATGACACCATTTGTCCGAGATCACACAGGAAAGGAAATGACAGAATGGGAAGTGAACCCGGGATCTGGGTTCTGGAGCACACACACACTCTTGCCTTCTCTAGCAATCTACCTCCCACTGGCTCTGCCCCATTGGCCTCGCCTTGACGTGGGGGTCTCAGTCCTAGACAGGAGCTGGGAACTGAGGTGAGGCCAAGAGGGAGCTAAAATTGGGTGAAGGCAGACGGACGTTATGAAAAGCACTGTTTGACTTTGTTTAGATGGACAGGGATGGTTCACTCTTCCTTTTCCTAGGCCCCTCTCCTCCCTTGACCCCAGAGCTCTGTTGGATGCTGAGCTCAGAGGCTCAGCTGTGCACTTAGCACTGGGCAGAGGAATGAGGTCAGATTCATTCCTTGCTCCATTAGATGTTCTGGGTATTTGAAAAGCTCTCTGAGTTATTTGGACAGTGGAAGGATTTCTAAGTCTGCAAATTAATTTACTCCACTTTTACTCTCTTGTTCCCAAACAGTTCTGGGCCTTGTCAGGCTATCTGCTTCAATGCTATAGTGACAAGTGAATCCATCTGCAGCTGGGCTTTTGGCTTTGTTAGGTAATGGGATGTAAGGGCGAGGCTTGTGTCTTGAGCCTGGGAACTCTGCTATAAATTAAGTCATTGTCCTTCCCTTCCTCCACCTTTTGTGCGTATTGGAAGTGGCTCAGATCTGATCTGGAAGGAGATTTTGTTTGTAGGGCCATTTCTGCTTGTTGAAGATCTCTAGTTATCATTAAGAATCCTTGAGCAAAGCAGAAGAGAGTCCTGGGACAAAGAGAGAGCTGATTCCAGGTCTTGACAAACTTCTTCTATAAAGGCCCAGGTAGTAAATAATTATACTTTGTGGGCCATGTAGCAACCACCCAACTCTACCCTTGCTATGCAAAAGCAGCTATAATAAACAAATGAGTGGGAGTTGTGTTCCAATAAAACTTTATTTACAAAGATAGATAGGTGGCAGACAGGATTGGCCTCTGAGTCACGGTTTGCCTAACCCTGGTCTTGACTGTAATTCCCCCCTCTCCCAAATCAGCACAGACTATTGCCTTGGAAGAAAGTGATGGTGGAGGTAAGGGCATAAATTGGGGGTCGAACTTTTCTTCTGATGGTTGGAGGACCCTGACCTCAAGAATCTGTCTCTTTTCTAGAAAGCAAGCCTGATTCTTGCCTCTTCTTGATTTTATCATTGACTTGCTTCCAAGTTCTGTGTAATAGAGGGAGAAGAGGAAGAGGAGTGGGGCTTCTGAAGGGGAAGGATGTCAAGATGGAATTAGTGCAGTGGGCAATGGGAGCCAAATTTATTATCCTCGTACTCCAGATCTCCTACTTTTTGGAGGAAAAAGACAGGCAAAATCAATCCTATTTTCAATCTTATCTCCCCCTACTTCTTCCTCTTATCTGTTATGGAGCACTTTTTTTTTTTTTTTCATTATTTTCCTGAAACTTTTAATTTATTTGATGCACCATCTTTTTTTGTAAGTTTAGCGGATTTAAAATGTTTGTTGTGTTAATTTCAGGTGTATAGCAAAGTGATTCCATTATACACACACATATATATATAAAATTGTTTTTTCAGATTCTTTTCCCATATAGGTTATTACATGATATTGAGTAGAGTTCCCTGTGCTATATATACAGTAGGTCCGTGCTGGTTATCTACCTTATATATAGTACTGTGTGTATATGTCAATCCCAAACTCCCAATCCATCCCTCCCCCACTCCGTCTCCCCCTTAGCAACCACAGGTCTGTTCTCTGGAGTCTGTTTCTGTTTTGTAGATAAGTTCATTTGTGTTGTATTTTAGATTCCCCATATAAGCGATATCATATGATATTTGTCTTTCTCTTTCTAACTTACTTCACTTAGTATGATAATCTCTAGGTCCATCCATGTTGCTGCAAATGGCATTATTTCATTCTTTTTTAGGCTTATTGATATTCCATTATATATATGTATCACATCTTTCTTTTTTAGGCTTATTGATATTCCATTATATATATGTATCACATCTTCTTTATCCATTCATCATTGACAGATGATAGACATTTAGGTCACTTCCATGTCTTGGCTATTGTAAATAGTGCTGCAGTGAACATTGAGGTGCATGTATCTTTTCATATTACGGTTTTCTCTGGATATATTCCCGAGAGTGGGATTGACAGATCATATGGTAACTCTATTTTTAGTTTTTTAAGGAACCTTCAGACTGTTCTCCATAGTGGCTGTACCTGTTTACATTCCTACCAACAGGATGGAGCAGTTCTGGGAAGTTCCTGACTACCTCCAACTGAGGGCCTCTACAGGAAAAGATGATCTATTACACTATGAAGGTATGTGGCGTATATATATTCTGTTGTAAAAAAAAGAAAAATCTTAGGCAGAGAATATAGACTTTTTTCCATCAGAGGAGAGAAAAAGGTAAGATACCGACATGAGAAACAAACATCTAGAGAGCAACAGAGTAAGGGAAAACTTAAGACTCGTGGTCCTATTTGATGCTTCTCTCTCCATGTTGCAAAAAGTGTTTCTATGCTATGTTCCTATGAGCTTGGGGACGGCCTCCTTGACCCTAAGCCGAGTCTCCCAACACAGTGGTTCTCAAATCATGTACTTGTGGGAGCCTGCTATTGTATAGTTGATAGACCACTGTGAGGCCTAGCACGATTAAACTCTGTTGGTTTGTTCTTCTGTTTCAGGGGTTGACAAACTTTTCCTGTAAAGGATCACACAGTAAATATTTTAGGCTTTGAGAGCCATATGGTTTCTGTCACGACGACCCAACTCTGCCGTTGTGGCATGAAAACAGCCATAGATAATAGGTAAATGATCAGGTGCGGCTGTATTTGGCTCCACAGGTCAGTCTGTCAACCCCTGTTCTATAGGAAAACGTGAACATAGCTCATCATACTTCAGTCTACAGCTTCTTATTCCCAGAAACATGCTTGAGATCGCTTGATGGATGTATGAAGATCCAAAAGAGTATATCACCTGTCTCCCTGCCCAGGGAAGGCACTAGTAATTGATGATGGAATTCCTTCCCACTGGACCAGTCCTTACAGTGTTCCAGACACTGACTCACTCAGTTTGTTTACCATCTTTGATATACTATATTACCATCTGATACGGTATATAAACTTAACTAAATTGCTTTGAAATATGTCACCTAAAATAAGTTAAATAACTTTTGTAGTATTTAATTTCAACAATGGGCTATGAGAGCTCTTCCTCAGTGTTCTACAAAGAAGAGGTCTACATCTACTACTAGGTAAACATGATTTGAGAAGCATGACCTTAAATGCTGATGACTTCATGTCACAGCTAGCTAGCTTTGTTCTAGAAGTCTTTCCCTAAAATAAAAGTAGTAATTGCTCTCCCCACTGTGTAGCCTAATCTACTTTTCTCTAAGCGCGGCTCTGCAGCAGGTCACACGCCTGTCAGGTTCTAGTTCCCATCGCCATCACTTTCGTACTAAGGGATGTAACACCAGCTGGTTTGACTGCGCAGCTGGAGGGGGACGCTCCTGTCTGCTCTAGCCCTGTGCTGAAGGTGAGGGCTGTGAGCGGGAGCCTGAGGGCAGCATGTCAGGCACAATGAGAACGCAAACACACAGGGGATGCTACTTGAACCACAGGGGTAACCAAACTACCTTGACCACATCTGTGGTCTTCGTTTCTGGCCCCCAAACCTTTTTACAGCTTCACGGTCAGCCATCAAAGTCCTGAGTGTCCTCACAATGTTTCCTGCTTCTCCTGAGGCCACTCACGTGGCGGCTGGACTTCTGCCCTCGTGTGCCAAGGTGAGTGGACTCCGTGCTGCTCAGGACAATCATCCTTCCTGTCTCGGGTCCACAGCTCCTTCCACGTCATGCCATCCAACGTGACTTCCTGCCACCCATCCTCCTTACAGTCAGCAACAGTTCTCAGCCCCTCTACCCCATTCCTGGAAGCCACTCTAGCGCCTCAGTCTCTCTTCCATCCCTGCCATCATTCTTAGCGATTCAAATACTCTGGACTCTCGGTTACTTGGCCTCATCATTTTCAGTGCGTTTTGTCCTTTGCTTTCTGGGTCACATTATGAGCCTTGTCATTACTATAACTGTATGTGTTTAGTAAGTATCACTCTTGCTACTTCCTATCATTTTAAGTCATGCCCTTTAGTATCTTGATTCTATCAATTCTTCATTCCCCTTATAACCTACCTTAGATTCAGCCATCCATCATTCCAATCAATCAATCACTCCCTTAATAGATACCTTCAACAAACTTGCTTTTCTCCCTCTTCCATCGTACTCCCTTGGCAAAACCCCATCACTGGTTAAATCTAACTTTCTGCTCTTCCTTACCTGTACCAAGCAGGTGAATGTGGCTGGAAAAAACACACAATCACACAGATCAGTCTCACTTTAAATCAATAATAGAAACCTCAAGTGGCTCCCTGAGCAACCCTACCATACTGCCCCAGTCAATTCACTCTCTTCCTTCTCACTCAGCTAATGACCTTGCTTCTTATTTTACTGGAAAATAGAAGCAATAAGAAGAAACCGTCTGTATGTTCCCATCACAAAATTGACAAACCTACTGCATCTGTAGCTACTTACTCTTTTCTCTTTCCTTTGATGGATGAGTTGCCCACCTCATCTAAGTCCAATTCTGCAGTGGAATCTATTCCCTTGAGAAGCTGACTGCTTCAATTAATTATCACCCTCTCTACAGGCTTACTCCTATCAGCATAAAACAAGCTGTGATGACTTCCTCAATCCTGCATTCCATTCCAGCTACTACCCCATTTCTCTATTCCTCTTCAGAACAAAATCTCTTTTGAAATTTCACTACAGGGCTTCCCTGGTGGTGCAGTGGTTAAGAATCTGCCTGTCAATGCAGGGGACACAGGTTCGAGCCCTGGTCCGGGAAGACCCCACATGCCGCGGAGCAACTAAGCCCGTGCGCCGCAACTACTGAGCCCGCGCGCCACAACTACTAAAGCCCGCGTGCCTAGAGCCCGTGCTCCGCAACAAGAGAAGCCACCGCAACGAGAAGCCTGTGCACCACAAAGAAGAGTAGCCCCTGCTCACCGCAACTAGAGAAAGCAACGAAGACCCAAAGCAGCCAAAAATAAATTAATTAAAAAAAAATTTCACTACGTTCCACATCCTCTAGTTACAGTCTCTCTTGAACCCACTCCAATCAGACATTCATTCCTACCACTTAAGGTGCCTGATCATCTCCATGTTACTAAATCCAATTGGCCACTTCTCAGTCCTTCCTTGATTCAGCAACAGCATACGGCAGTTGGTGACTTCTTCCTCCTCGATTCACTTGGCTTCCAGGACTCCTCTTGGTTTCCGTCCTACCTCACTGGCACTTTCTCCAGTCTCTCTTGCCAAATCCATTTCCTCTTCCCAGCCTGTAAACACTGGGACCTCAGGGCATGGTTCTTGACCTTTCCTCTAGGCTAGATCTATCCAGACTTACACTGAGCTGTCTACCTGCTATTTCTGGATGTTTAACTGGCTCAACATGTCTTTTATCCTTCTGCTTTGTAAGCCTTTGCAGGCAGGGGCTGATTTGGAACCCTTGAAGAAGTGCCCAATCTACGTATTAGTGGGTGGTGGTCTGTACCTGGTAAGTCTCGATGGGGCGGTTTTCCATGTTGAGATCCCACACTTTGACCGTCAGATAGTCTCTGGTCATGATATACCTCCCACTGTGGCTGAACTTCACATCCGAAATCGAAGAGATGATTTCAGAGAAAAACGACCTGTTGCTTGGATCTTCCGGCTCTTCAAAAACTGCAGAACAAAAGCAAAACAAAAGAAATTTAGTACATCCTTATCAGCTGATGCTAACGTGTTTGGGCCAGCTCGAAAGCCAGCAGTCTAACCTGGAGTAGGGCTGGAATCTGTAGAATTTAAGTTGCTAACAGAACTGTCAGCTCCCTGGCAGCAGAACAAGCTGTCACTGGTTTCCATATTTTGTTTCTCATGGAAGGACTCCCATGGGGCTTGTCACATCCACAGATCTGGCACCGACAGTTCACAAGCTCCAGGTCTGTGTATCTGGCTCTTTCACTTTTCCCCATGGTTCCTGGGTGTCACTGCATATACTATAACCTGTAGTCATCTTACACACTTAAAAATTGTGTTTATGCCATTTTTTGAGATATAATTCACATACCATAAAATTTACTCATCTAAATTTTATAGTTTGGTGGGTTTTTTTTTTAGTATAATCAATCATGCAACCATAAACAAAGTCTAAATTTAGGACATTTTCATTACCTCATCCTCTGTAAAAAACCCAAAACAACTCCATTCCCATTAGCAGTTACTCCCCATTACCTACTCCTGCAGCCCTAGGCAACCACTAATCTATTTTCTTGTTTTATGAAATTGCCTATTCTAGAAATGTCACACAAATGGAATCATTCTCTCTCTCTCTCTCTCTCTCTCTCTCTCTCTCTCTATATATATATATATATATATTCTTTTTTGGTGACTGGCTTCCTTCCCTTAGTGTAATGTTCTCAAGGTTCATCCATGTAGTGGCATGATTCATTCCTTTTTATGGCTGAATAATACTCCATTGTATGGCTATATTACATTTTGTTTATCCATTCATCAGTTGATGGACACTTGGGTTGTTTCTACTTTTTGGCTATTATGAATAATGCTGTTATGAATAAACACAAGATTTGTGTGGACCTATGTATACGTATCTCTTGGATCATGGTGCTTAATAGTGGGACTTTGCTGCCAGACTGCCTTGGGCTTAAGGTCAGACTACCCTTGACTAGTTGTGTGACCTTGGGCAAGTTACTTAACTTTTCTGTGCCTCAGTTGCATAGGTAAACTCTGGCTACAACGTCTTTTGTATATATTTTCCATTTGCGCTGGTATCTAGCTGCTTATTCTTCCACTCAACAGATTCAGCTGATTTCCACTCACAGGAATAAAAAGCACTTACAGGAATAAAAGACACTGAAGCTTGTTGTAAGCTGCCTTAGTTCATCTTTCTAACCTTGTTTTTGAACTCCTCTCGTTCAAATTGGATGTGCGAAATACATCTTGATGTTTCCCGTCTTTATGCCCTTCATTCCTCCGTCATTGTGTCGTATTTTGCTTGATTCATATGTCTCATCTCTTACATGTTATTTTAGCCCCAAATGATCACACTTGGTCTGGCCTGTTCACTTAGCATTTGCTCAGGTATTCTCCCAATGAAAGCATCATTTCTCACATTAGCATTTAACAGTCCGTGGCTTATCTCAACTAGGAATGTGAGCTTCTTGAAGGCAGGATTTTGTTTTTTCTCGTCTTTGTACTGAGACTCTTGCACATAAATATTGAATAAATAGTTGTTGCTTGATTGGAACCAAAGCCAGATAAATTAGTGAAATCTTTGCCTTCTGGGTGCTCAGCATGTATGATGTTGAGCTATACATATTTGCCTACATTTAATTAGTTTTGACCTACAATAATGGCAATTGAGTATGGTTCCACCTAATAAGCGTTTCTATCACAATTTTAGGCTGAACCAAACATCAGTCTTCAGGTTACTGAGTAACTCATCCCCCAAGGCTTTCTCTTTCCTGCCCGTTCAACGCACTCACGGAGTCATTATCAAATTCTATGTAGAAAATCTATAGGCGGAGACAAGATGGTGGAGAAGAAGGATGTGAGCTCACCTCTTCTTACAAAGACACCAAGATCACAACTGACTGCAGAACAACCATCAACCAAAAAATGAGGGAACCTATCAAAAAAGTTATCCTACATCCGAAGACAAAGAAGAAGCCACAACAAGACGGTAGGAGGAGCACAGCCACGGTAAGATCAAGCTCCATACCTGCTGGGTGGGTGACCCACAAACTGGAAAATAATTTTACTACAGAAATTCTGCCACAGGAGTGAAAGTTCTGAGCCCCACATCAACCTCCCCAGCCTGGGGATCTGGCAACAGAAGGAGGAGCCCCAAAGAATCTGGCTTTGAGGGTCAGCAGGGTTTGACCGTAGGAATTCCACAGGACTGGGGGGAAACAGAATCTCCCCTCTTGGAGGGCACAGAAACCCCACTCTTGTGTGCACCAGGACCTGGGGGAAAAAGCAGTGGCTTCATAAAAGCCTAAGCCAGACTTACCTCCTAGTATTGGAGGGTCTCCTGCAGAGGCGGGGGGCAGCTGTGGCTCACTGCAGGGACAAAGACACTGGCGGTGGTAGTTCTGGGGAGTACTCATTGGTGTGAGCCCTCCCAGAGGCCACCATTTCCTCACCAAGACCTGGCACCACCCAACAGCCTGTAGGCTCCAGTGCTGGGACGCCTCATGCTAAACAACCAACATGGCAGGAACGCAGCCACACCCATCAGCAGACAGGCAGCTTAAAGTCTTCCTGAGCACACAGCTGCTTGCTAAACACACCCCCTGACATGTCTCTGTCCACCAGAGGGACCTGCACCGGGACACCTGCACAAGCCTCTTAGACAGCCTCATCCACCAGGGGGCAGACAGCAGAAGCAATAAGAGCCACAGCCCTGCAGCCTGCGGAAGAGAAACTGCAATCACAGAAAGTTAGACAAAATGAGACAGCAGAGGATTATGTTCCAGATGAAAGACCAAGATAAAAACCTACAAGAACAACTAAAAGTGGAGATGGACAACCTACCTGGAAAAGAGTAATGATACTGAAGATGATCCAAGATCTCAGAAAAAGAATGGAGGCACATGTCGAAAAGATACAAGAAATGTTTAACAAAGGTCTAGGATAACTAAAGAACAAGCAAACAGAGATGAACAATACAATAACTAAAATAAAAAATACAATAGAAGGAATAAATAGCAGAATAAGTGAGGCAGAAGAAAGGATAAGTGAGCTGGAAGACAGAATGGTGGAAATCACTGGCACAGAACAGAATAAAGAAAAAAGAATGAAAAGAAATAGAGACAGTCTGAGAGACCTCTGGGACATTAAACACCCCAACATTCACATTATAGGGGTCCCAGAGGGAGAAGAGAGAGAGAAACGCCCTGCAAAAATATTTGAAGAGAAAATAGCTGAAAACTTCCCTAACACGGGGAAGGAAACAGTCATGCAAGTCCAGGAAGTGCAGAGAATCCCAGGCAGGATAAACCCAAGGAAGAACAAGCCAAGACACATAGTAATCAAACTGACAAAACTTAAAGGCAAAGAAAAAGTATTAAAAGCAACAAATAACATACAAGGGAACTCCCATAAGGTTATCAGATGACTTCTCAGCAGAAACTCTTCAGGCCACAAGGGAGTGGCACGATATATTTAAAGTGATGAAAGGGAAGAACCTACAACCAAGAATACTCTACCCAGCAAGGCTCTCATTCAGATTCGACAGAGAAATCAAAAGCTTTACAGACAAGCAAACGCTAAGAGAATTCAGCACCAGACTAGCTTTGCAACAAATGCTAATGGAACTCCTCTAGGTAGAAAAGAAAAGGCCACAAGTAGAAACAAGAAAATTACAGATGGAAAAGCTCACTGGTAAAGGTAGGAAATCATCCACATACAAATGTGGTATCAAAACCAGCAAGCGTAAGAAGAGGAGAGTACAAATGCGGGATATTGGAAATGCATTTGAAATTAAAAGAGCAGCATCTTAAAACAATCTTGTTTAAATATAGACTGCTATATCAAAACCTTATGGTAACTACAAACCAAAAAATCTACAATGGATACACACACAAAAAAGAAAAAAGGAATCCAAGCACAGCACTAAAGTTAGTCATCAAATCACAAGAGAAGATTCTCACAGTGGTGGCCTCCTCGGCCACATTGTGCACTAAGTCGGGTGCCTTCCTGAAGGTGCAGTGACCCCTATGTCGAGCTGAGCCAGTACCAGGACCAGCACTGCCGGGGTGACAGTGAAGAACAGGAAAAATTAATTACTGAAGGAAAGCTGTACACCGCATGTTGGAAATCTTTCCTCTTATACACAACTGAAGAACAAATCTATGAACTCTTCAGCAAAAGTGGTGACAGAGAGAAAATTCGTCATGGGCCTGGATAAAATGAAGAAAACAGCATGTGGGTTCTGCTTTGTGGGACACTGTTCAAGAGCAGATACAGAAAATGCCACGTGGTACATAAATGGAATACGTCTGGATGACCGGATCATTCGCACAGACTGGGACACAGGCTTTAAGGAGGGCAGGCAGTATGGCCGTGGGCGTTCTGGAGGCCATGTACGAGATGAGTATCGTCAGGACTATGATGCTGGGAGAGGAGGCTATGGAAAACTGGCCCAAAACCTGTGAGTGGTGAGAGCCCCGTCATGAAAAACACACTCCTTTGGCCTATTGAATTTGATGTGCGTTACCCAAGGTCTGCAAACCTGCCCATTTTTACCTGGTTTTAATCAATGTCTCTACTGAGCTGGAAGCCTCTTCATGGTTTTCCACTTAAAAATTATTAAAGGACAGAAACCAAAAGAATGCCATTAATTCTACGGTCTTAGCATCTTAGTCATGTGTCAGATTACCAGAATGATTTCTGTTTCCAGGTCAAAAATTGTGTTCCTTAGCAACAGACTTCATGAATAATGTTGATAAGCCAAAAACACACTTCTTTTAGGAAGAGTTAAAAAAAAATTTTTAAGTGTTTACCATGTTTGCATCTAAGTAGGTTCATGGTCTACCTTGGGGCCTGGAATTACTATTTTTAAAATTTTAAGTTTGCATGAGATATAGAGTTTAATAAGTAGAGTTTTGCTATGTAATGTAGCTTTACTCTAAATTAGGAATAGATGTTTGATAACTGATTGTTTTTCTATGTTGAATTTTAATCTCTAAAGGCAAACTTAAAGAGTCAAGGGAACTTCCTAAATAGTTGGTAAGCATTAGACAGTCGCAGGGGACACCACCTCTTATGTGCTTTATATATCAGGAAATTAGGTCAGGACTAGAAGGGTATTTACTAAACACAGTTTTCAAAACACGTGTTTTAGCTAACGCTAAAAAGACCAAGGGTCTGTATTACAGGGAACCTCAACTACTCTAAGGGCAAGGGGGGGACGCTGTCAGTAGGAAATGGGGAGGATATTTTTTTTCATTTTCAAACTGATCTTGGGGATTGAGTGGGATTTTTTGTTTGTTTTGTTTTAAAAAAAAAAGAGCTTAAAGATCAAGAGAATGCTTAACAAAAACAGAATCAGAAATGCTTCCCTCAGGAAATGTTTTGGCTAATTCTCATACTGAAGCCTGTCTGGTTTTTTCCCTAATTGTGCTAAGTTTCAGAGCCTGGGTAGTGAGCTGGTGGTCTCTACAGAGAAGGGAGTCTAGAGGATTTATCTTGCATTTGTAAGGCAAGAGAGAATTTCTGTAATACTATGTGAACTATTGCTTATTTTAAACTGGTAGTCTAGTATAATTTTCCCTGATGTAAGTGATATTTTTTCCTCTAGCAACAAAGTATCCTCTAATTTCTAGTAGTTTGTGAAGTTTGGGGCTGAAGTATCTCAATGTGAACATCTTTCATGTTACAGTGAGTGTATGTTTTCTCAAATTTAAACTAGCTATTTGAACTTTAAAAGATATCTCTAAATTAGCTGTAACTATTTAGGAAAACATTTGCAAATATCTAATTTAATGAGGACATACAATTCATTAATAATAAAATCTTTTTACACTGTAGTTTGAATTAATGTATTTTATATTTTGCAGTAAAACGTAACTCAGATTTCTACAGGTCTTAAAACCACAGACGGCGGTTCCCATTTGAATTGTCTTCTGTAACAGATTTCAATAAAATTGGACCAACTTATAAAAAAGAAAAATCACAAGAGAAAAGAACAAAAGAGGAAGGGGAGAAAAAAAGACCTACATAAACAAATCCCAAACAATTAATAAAATGGCAAGAAGAACATACATATTGATAATTACCTAATATGTAAATGGATTAAGTGCCCCAACCAAAAGACATGGACTGGCTGAATGGATACAAAAACAAGACCCATCTATATGCTGTCTACAAGAGAACCAATTCAGACCTAGGGACACATACAGACTGAAAGTGAGGGGACAGAAAAAGATATTCCATGCAAATGGAAATCAAAAGAAAGCTGGAGTAGCAATACTCACATCAGACAAAATAGACTTTAAAATAAAGACTGTTACAAGAGACAAAGAGGACACTACATAATGATCAAGGGATCAATCCAAGAAGAAGATATAACAATTATAAATATATATGCACCCACCATAGGATGACCTAAGGCAAATGCTAACGTAATACAATAATGGTGGGGGACTTTAACACCTCACCTACACCAATGGACAGATCATCAAAACAGAGGAAACACAAGTTTTAAATGACACAATAGACCATATAGATTTAACTGATATTTTTAGGACATTCCATCCGAAAACAGCAGATTACACTTTCTTCTCAAGTGCACATGGAACATTCTTCAGGATAGATCACATCTTGGGTCACAAATCAAACTTCAGTAAATTTAAGAAAATTGAAATCATATCAAGCACCTTTTTTGACCACAACACTATGAGGCTAGAAATCAATTATAAGAAAAACACACTGTAAAAAACACAAACACATGAGGACTAAACAATATGCTACTAACAACCAATAGATCACTGAAGAAATCAAAGAAGAAATTAAAAAAATACCTAGAGACAAATGAAAGCACAATGATCCAAAACCCATGGGATGCAGTAAAAGCAGTGCTAAGAGGGAAGTTTATAGCAATATAATCTTACCTCAGGAAACAAGAAAAATCTCAAATAAACAACCTAAACTTACACCTAAAGGAACTAGAGAAAGAAGAACAAACAAAACCCAAAGTTAGTAGAAGGAAAGAAATCATAAAGATCAGAGCAGAAATAAATGAAATCGAAACAAAGAAAACAATAGCAAAGATCAATAAAACTAAAAGCTGGTTCTTTGAGAAGATAAACAAAATGGATAAACCTTTAGCCAGACTCATCAAGAAAAAGAGGGAGAGGGCTCAAATCAATAAAATTAGAAATGAAAAAGGAGAAGTTACAACGGATACGGCAGAAATACAAAGCATCCTAAGAGGCTCTATGCCAATAAAATGGACAACCTAGAAGAAATGGACAAATTCTTAGAGAGGTACAATCTCCCAAGACTGGACCAGGAAGAAATAGAAAATATGAACAGATCAGTCACAAGTAATGAAATTGAACCTGTGACTTAAAAACTTCCAACAAACAAAGTCCAGGACCAGGTGGCTTCACAGGAAAATTCTATCAAACATTTAGAGAAGAGTTAACACCTATCCTTCTGAAACTCTTCCCAAAAATTGCAGAGGAGGGAACACTCCCAAGCTCGTTCTATGAGGCCACCGTCACCCTGATACCAAAACCAGACAAAGATACCACAAGAAAGTGCTGTTTACAATAATCAAGACATGGAAGCAGCCTAAATGTCCATTGTCTGTCGATGATGAATGGATAAAGAAGATGTGGTACCTATATACAATGGAATATTACTAAGCCATAAAAAAGAATGAAATAATGCTATTTGCAGCAACATGGATGGACCTGGAGATTTTCATGCTAAGTGGAGTCAGTCAGAGAAAGACAAATATCATAGGATGTCGCTTACATGTGGAATCTAAAATATGATACAAATGAACTTATTTACAAAACAGATACAGACTCACAGACATAGAAGACAAACTTACGGTTACCAAAGGGGAAAGGTAGGGGAAGGATAAATTGAGAGTTTGGGATCGACATATGCATACTACTCTATTTAAAATAGATAACCAACAAGGACCTACTGTGTAACACAGGGAACTCTGCTCAATATTATGTAATAACCTAAATGGGAAAAGAATTTGAAAAAGAATAGATACATGTACATGTATAACAATCACTTTGCTGTACACGTGAAACTAGCACATTGTTCATCAACTATACCTCAATATAAAATAAAAAATTTTTAAAAACCCAAATTCTTTGTAGAAAATCTAACATAATCTAATATAATGAGTTGTCTTTCAAACCTTGCTGAATTAAACCATAAGTCAAACCAAAATACTAATTTTCACAGAACCATGTAAAAGAACAACAAAAAAACTGATCAATCAGAATTGAACTTGAGAAGTAAAAAACCTATTGAAACAGAAAAACATGAAGTCAACAGTCTCTGACCCCTCGTCTCAGTCTGTGCCCATTTCCCTTGGACATTGATGGAGCACTAATGAAGGCCCCTGGACTCCGATTGGTACCCTCAGAGTTGAGAACTAGATTTTCACCTTAGTTTCTATTCAACGTAATCTCATTAGGACTGGGGACTTAGAAACTCCACGCATGCCCCATACAAGCATCCCCATAGAGAGAGGAATGGGGGTCCTGAGGCTTGGTCACCCCCTACCCAGTGCATCTGCAAGGCAAGCTTGAGGCAGTAAGTGGGAAGGGCTCTGGAAACTACACACCCGGAGGCAGTCAATTCCTGCCTCTGTCATTTACCCGCTGTCCACATTTTTGTTTTTGCGGTACGCGGGCCTCTCACCGCTGTGGCCTCTCCCGCTGCAGAGCACAGGCTCCGGACGCGCAGGCTCAGCGGCCATGGCTCACGGGCCCAGCAGCTCCGCGGCATGTGGGATCCTCCTGGACCGGGGCACGAACCCGTGTCCCCTGCATCGGCAGGCAGACTCTCAACCACTGCGCCACCAGGGAAGGCCCCCAGCTGTCCACATTTTATTTACTACTCTGAGATTCCATTTTCCCAGCTGCAGAGTGGACATGCATGTTGCTTGGCACATAGCAGGTCCTCAATAAATGTCAGTCGCTATTTTTTATCATGAAAAGCATGCATTGGTTCCGTATTAGCCAATCATATTTCATTTACTATGATTCTTGGTGGGGAGGGATAAGTTAGGAGTTTGGGATTAGCAGATACAAACTATATAAAAGATAAATGACAAGGTCCTACTGTGTAGCCCAGGGAACTATATTCAATATCCTGGAATAAACTATCATGGAAAAGAATATGAAAAATAATATATATGTAGAACTCAATCACTTTGCTGTACGCCTGAAACTAACAAAACATTGTAAGTTAACTATACTTCAATTAAAAGACTCGAGAATTTGGGACTGAGGACTACAGAACCTGGGGATATTTAAATGAAGTAAAGAATATTTACAAGGTTATACCTAGGACTCTGTTCTCCAAATGTTTGGCATACCAGCAGGCCAGTGTAGCAACATTGTAAAGCCTTAAAGTGACAGCCCCAGAAAATGGAGGTGAAATGAAAGAAAAATTTTAATCAAGCCATGTATCGCTAATTATTTATGTAGAATGTAGAGGCCAGGATATAGATAACATACCCACCAGCACAGCACTTTGTAGTTCATTACATGTTTATGCTTAGCCAATTCTTAATATCAACTCCATGAATTCCTTTCATTCATTCAGCAACAATATTTAATGGTGTCAATAACTACTGTTTATGGGAAGCTTATTATGTTCCAGGCCCTACGCTTTGCATGTTTTATCTCATTTAATCCTTACAACAAACCTATGAAGTGGGAACCATGATTTCTTATTTTATAGATGTGGAAAACTAAGGCACAGAGAGGCTTTGCAACCTGTCCACGGACAACACAGCAAGATCAAGTAGCTCAACCAAGGAAGAGCTGAATTTTGAACTTGGGTCTGTCTAACTTCAAAGTCTCTGTTCTTAATCATCATGCAATTCTGCCTTGTACCATCTACAAGACCTTATTTTAGGAGCTGTAAGAAAATAGCAGGGTAGAATCTACATAGCATCATGGAACTATGAAGCCGGAATGCTCTTTCTTTTTCCTGGTTATTGCACTAAGTACTTTTTATTGTGCACTAATTAGATGAAAGTTAGTGGAAGGGCTCTTAATGCTCTCAGTTCTACTCTAGCCTGTTTACACAGCCCAAGTCCTTAAGAGAATGAATCCATTTCAAACACTTAAGAGCACAGCTTCTGTACCAAGGGCTCATGAGTTCAAGCCTTACCCCATCATTAGCAAGTATAGTTTGGAGCCCCCAGGACTTTGAATGACCCTGTCAACACATCACAAGAAGCCCAGGCCATCAGGTCATCTCTCACCCCTGGATTCTAATCCCCGTGGCCTATGTGCAATGAGTCAGCCTTTCCTCCCTCTGTCCCTGTCCCCCAGTTTATGGGCACTGACATTTAATATGTATTATTTGTCTTTCCTAATAGAATACAAGCTCTATGAGGGTGGGGGTTTTTGTCTGTTCTGTTCTGCTGTATCCCCTGGAACATAGGAGGTGCTCAGTAAATATGTTAAATGAATGAATACTGATAATCCATTTAAATTTTTAAATGAAAATAATACCTACCTACTAGGTTCCTTTCATGATCTGTTTAACTATCTAAGCGATACTCTATTCACCTCAAATTTGTTTAAGTCCTTGAAAAGTGTGAAAATAATACAAGTCGTCTGTAATTCAAGGTTTTCACCGATTCAGGCTGAGCAATCACTTATCAGCTATTTAAGTGTCTTTTATGTGCCTGCACACACATGCACTACACGTAGTACGTCACCTAGAACATGAAAAGTATTTGTCGTGTGATACATGCCAGGTCCCGTGCTATATATGCCAAGGACACAAGGAACAACACAGACCCCGTTCTACCATCATGGAACTCACAGGCTACAGGAAGAGACAAACATTAAACAATTACACAATTTTCATTGCAGATGTGAAAAGGTGAGATTTTACTGCTTTCCCAGTGGGGAATAAGGGTGCTGGGGAACCAGCTAGTGGAATGCAAATGGAACATCACTGTGTTCCGTGTAATTTACTGAATAGGTGGTACGATAGTATCCAGTGCTTGAGTGACACATCTTGAGACAAATCAGAACTGGTATTTCTCCTAAAGACCCTTGCCTTGGCATTAGAAATCCTGCTGATCTGCAGTTTTCTACCAGTTTCTAGAAAATAAAGACATCAAGAGAAGAAATGAAGAGAACCACGGTAGAGAGAGGAAGCAGCCTTGAAGAAAATCCTAATAGCACAGACCTACTCATTGGGGATGTGTCAGATTCACCAACAGGGAGCTTGTGTCTTGTGTCTTGTTGTAACCCAGTAACAACGTTAACAGTGATGATCATGACAGCTGCTACCCTTTCTTGGTCCTCCTGCTTTGCAGAAATTATCCCACTTGATGCTCAAATTTATGAGGAAGGTACTCTCACTGTCCTTATTTATAGATGAGACAGACCAGGAGAGGTTGAGCACCTTGCCCAGGATCATGCAGGTAGTGAAGAGTAGAGGTGGGCTTTCTACTGACCATCTGCCTGTTACCCTGCCTCCACAACCTGCCTTTCCTCGCGTTGTCAGTATCATTTCTGTTAAAACAATCAAGTCAAAGTGAGCTCCCTCATCTTTTAGATATACCCGTGCATTCCCACGTCTGTGCCTCTGTTCCTGCTTACCTCTTCCTGTGCCCATCAAGGGATACCGGAAAGAACATCAGACTGGGAGTCAGGGATGCTGGGTTGGAGTCTAGGCTAAACACAAATGAGCCAGCTCTTAATAACACCTACTATCTGTGTTGAGCACTTGTGCCGTGTGCTTTACGTGTATTAACTCATTTGATATTCACAGATACTCTTTTCCTTTTCCACAAGTCAGTACAATCAGTCAACTCAGGAACAGAGGTTCTATAGCTACTAGGACGCACAGCCAGGATTTGAACTCAGTCTGCTGCTAGCCTATGCTCTTAACCTCTGCCCTCCTGCCTCTCATTTGAATGACTGGGCAACCATCAACTCTCTGGCCCTGTTTCCTTGTCTATAATAGGAAGGAGGTGGGATTGCCAACCAGGTCCCTCCCAGCTCTGAGATAATGAGAGGTCTACGAATCCCACTGGTCTTGTATTTCAACTACAAGTTAAAAAAAAAAAAATTGTCAGTTTTTTATTAATGATATACTCTACCAGGGAAACTAGACACGACTAACTTCTTTTCACAGAGAGTAAAACAGCAAGTAAACATGGATAATGGACACATCACACACACACATGTTAAAATAAGTCTTTCATAATTTCAACAAATAAAATGCCCAAGTAAGAAATTTCACAGATAATTAGAAAATATATTAAAAAGAACCAAACGGAAATAATAACAAAACAAGGGCAATGAGAACACAATAAATGCATTTAGCAACTAAAGAGAGAATGAGTGAACTAGAATACGTGGAGAATGTATCTCCCGCAAAAGAACAGATTAAAGAATAGAAAGTATAAAAAGATATCAGGGACACAGGGAATATATTGATAAAGGTTAATTATACATGTAATTGGAGCTACCAAATGCAACAAAAAGAGAAAAGAATAGACAGTATATTTCAAAAAAAAGGGATAATTTTCAAAACTAATGAGTTATTTGGACACTATTTTAAAAGCACTACAATCTCCAAGCAGAAACACACACACAAACACACACGGTACATCATAGTACAACTGCTATAGAGCAATGTCAGCTTCCTCTACTAATGCTCATTACTCTAGGCTAGCCTTCCCACAGTGACTTTAGCAGAACACTCGGGAATACGTCAGGGATTCCAGATTCTGAGGTCAACTGAGCTTTGGAAAGTCCTACTCAATTTTGGGGGTTGATAATGCAATTAGCCTATTAAAAGTGCTGAGAAGTCCTGTAGGTAAACAACAACAAAAGTTCTTTATCTAGGAATCCAGCTTTCTCAACCTTTGCAGTACTGAATTCGGGGCCAGAAAGTTTGGGACATTGTAGGATGTCTAGCAACATCCCTGGCCTCAGCTCACTAAGCCCCATGACCCAACGGGGACAACCAAAAATGGCTCCAGGTATTGCCAAATGTCCCCCAGCGGGGCATGGCTGCCCCTGGTTGAGAACCACTGCCTTAATCCTGATTTCAGATCTTATTGGATCACACCACCGCCCTCTTCCCCATTCCATTTTATTTTTTGAGAAAATCACTTGCAGCCAGCATCTCTCCAGAATGGAGTTCCCCAGAATACATTTTGGGTTACAGCGCTACTGACACTTCCTTTCAAATCCTATAGGCTATATTATGTGTCCTGTACAGACAATGTTTTGTGTTCTAACATGCACAGACATGAATACCTCTCCACGGAGCTGAAAGTATCTTGTGTTTGATGTTATCCTTCACGGTGCCTGGCACAGGGCTATTCACCTGAGACAGTTCAGATGATTGGCTACATGCATGAGGTCTCGGAAACTCATGGGAAAGAGTTGAAATCACAAATAAGAGAGAGGAAGAGTTAAGAGGAAAACTGCTGACTTTAGAGAAGCTAAAGCTAAAACTACATTTATTACAAGCGGGGCAAAAGTAGAAAGGAAGCATGCAGTGTGCTGGGTGCGGAGTCTGAGACAGCAGAAGGAAGAAAGCAGGGAAACCACAGGTAAAGGCTGACCTTGGGTGGGCTGCTTCCTCTGGACCTCACACTGGACAATGCACAGGAACTCATGCCCAAGATGGAGGGTCAGGAGGGGGACCCAAGGCCTCCAGCCCATTCAGTATGGGGGCTAAGCACACAGGTGGTTCCAAGTTCAGCAGGCCTGGGTAGAAATCCCGCTCTGCTGCTCATAAGTTATGAAGCCTTGGACAGGTGGCTTGACTCCTTCTTCCAAGCTTCATTTTCCTTATCTGTCAAATGGACATAAGAGGCGTCTCTACCTTCTAGGGCGGTTGTGGGACAGATGAGATCTTTCACGTCAAGCACTTAGCATAGGGCGTGTACCCAGAATAACAGGGGAGGCAGCAACGATGCAGAAGTGGGTGCTGCGTAAGGCAAGCTTGCTGTACGGTGAGTCCAAAAGCCTGATGTGTTTTTCCACTGGGGTCAGATCTTAAGAGTTACCAGTTGTTAAATTGACTTCTAGGTCTTCTATCTGGGCTGTTACACAGACACACAGTAGTTTGTCTCTGGACCATCAGTTGTAATACACCTTCCTCGGTACACGCGTCTCTCATTTGGTGAACAATGTCACCACCACCCTGGCTCTGATGACTCAGGCAGATGAGAGGGAGAGTAAAGGAAACCAGGGAGGGGGATGAAAAAGGAACAGGCTCAGAATCACGCACAGGGTTTTAAATCGCCGACTTCTGCTGACATTTTTTCTATGCAGAAGCACAGCTGGCATGCGTTTCAGTTTGGAGACATGGTTGACAATTTCCCCATAATGGGGACACAACTGGCAATCTTCCTACAGAGTGAGGCAGATGGCAATTTTCCTTCAGAGATATATGCAGGCAACAGTTTTGCCCCTGGAGAGGAAAGGCTCGCCGATTGAGATGCAGCCAGTAATTTCTACTCTACAGAAGACACATTCAGTAATTCTGTCCAGTGAGAGAAACAGCCAACAATTTTCCCACGGAGGGTAAGAATGCCCATGGACCAATAATGCTGGCCTTTATCCAGCTGAGGACAGTGAGAGAAGTTTAAGATTTAATTAGTGGCTATTGTACTACCATGGGCCTAATGACATAGTCTCCAGACATGGGCTGGAGACTGGAACTTAGATCAGATGAAGACTCAGAGGATTCGGAACTGGGAAACAATGAAGCTTGGCTCTACCTTTGCAATTTGCTTTTCCTACAGCCCTTCATTAATTCTACAAATAAGTGTTTGACAGTGAACACTGTAGCAACACAATGCATAGCTTGATAAAGCAGCAGCAATTCATCTAGAAGAGGTTACACTGGTCCCTGGCTTTTGTATAACCGTTTTCACAATATTTCTGCCTGTATTATAATCCATAAATATCATCTCTTTTATTTTATTTTATTATTTATTTTTGGCTGCATTGGGTCTTCGTTGCTGCGTGTGGGCTTTCTCTAGTTGTGGCGAGGGGGGCTACTCTTCGTGGTGGTGCGCGAGCTTCTCATTGCAGTGGCTTCTCTTGTTGCAGAGCATGGGCTCTAGGCGCGTGGGCTTCAGTAGTTGTGGCACGTGGCTCAGTAGTTGTGGCACACGGGCCTCGTTGCTCCACGGCATGTGGGATCTTCCCGGACCAGGGCTCAGACCCATGTCCCCTGCATTGACAGGCCGATTCTTAACCACTGCGCCACCAGGGAAGCCCGATATCATCTCTTTTAATAAATAATCGTTCAAAGTGAAGATAGAATGAGTCAAAAAAAAAATTTTTTTTTTCCAGACAGAAAAAAATGGACCAAAAATTCACAGGGGACAGAAATGATGAGACAATCTGGTGTGGTGTGATCTGGGTTGGTCTGATTGGGGAAGGCTTAATAACAAGCTGAACCTTGAATGACCTGTAAGCTCTAGATAGATCAGAGGATGGCAAACTGCTCCTGTAAAGAGCCAGAGAGCAAATATTTTAGGCTTTGAGGGCCGTTTGGTCCCTGTTGCAACTACTCAGTTCTGCCTTTGTAGCATGAAAGCAGCAGAGACAATACGTAAACCGATGAGCATCTGTTCCAATAAAGCTCTACTTGTAGACACTGAAATGTCAGTGTCATCTAATTTTTATGTGTCATGAAACAGTATTCTTTTTTCGATTTCTGTTCAACCATTTAAAAGTGCAAAAACCTTGTTCTTTGTTGGAGTTGTGTCAAAACAGGTGGTGGGCCAGAGGTGGCCTGCAGACCACCGTTTACTGACTCCTGATGACTGTGTTTGGCTGGGGGCGGTCTCAGGGGTGCTTCCTATGCTAGACAGGGCAATCAGCATGCGTAAATGCCTGAGGTGATAAATACATTCTGGGGGGACACTGGGACCCTGGGACTAGCAGCACAGAGAGCACATGTGGGAAGCTGGAGGATGAGATCATCGCTTAGGAAGATTTACTGACATTTACTAAGGCGTGTCCTTCCGGCCGGTACAGGACAAGTTAATGGACTTTGGAGTCAGACATATTTGGCTGGAACCCGTGCCCCACCACTTACAGGCTGGATTGTGTTTGTCAAGTTTTCGTTCCTCTCTAAGATTCAGCTTCATTACCTTGAAAATGCAGACATCTGTTCCCACTTTTGCATGGTTGTAAGAATCCACCTAGCACGGTGTCCAGCACGTGATCAGAAGTTAACAAATATTATTAGTGTCACACACTTCAACCAACGTGTATTGACTGCCTGGTAGGTGTGAGGCGCTCTGACAGGTACTGGGGTTACAAGAGTGAGCTAGACAGAAAAGGTCCTGTGTTCTTTGGCACTTCCTTCAACAAGGAGTGGGCCCACTTACTTACTTACTTATCATGGCTGGAGGCTTTGTTTTCTTCCTTAAAGGAAGAAAAGTTGCTCATTTCTACCTCCTACCCCCCAAGATGTCCACACCTTAATCCCCAGAACCCGTGACTATGGTACATGGCAGAAGGGAATTGAGGTTGCTGACCACTTGACCTTCAAGTGGGTCGATCGACTTCCCTGGTGGCGCAGTGGTTGAGAGTCCGCCTGCCGATGCAGGGGACACGGGTTCGTGCCCCGGTCCGGGAAGATCCCACATGCCGTGGAGCGGCTGGGCCCGTGAGCCATGGCCGCTGAGCCTGCGCGCCTGGAGCCTCTGCTCCGCAACGGGAGAGGCCACAACAGTGAGAGGCCCGCGTACCAGAAAACAAACAAACAAACAAACAAAATGGGTCGATTATGCTGGACTACCTGGCAGTACCCAGTGTAATGACCAGGGTCTTTCTAAGTGAAGAAGGAGGCAGGAGAGTCAGTGTCAGAGGGATGCAGTGTGAGAGGGACTCGATGGCGATCGCTGGCTTGGAGGATGGAGGAAGGGGCCAGGAGCCATGGGAGGCTGCCTCCAGAATCTGGAAAAGGCAAGAAGCATACCCTCCCGCAGAGCCTCCACAAAAGAGCCCAGCCCTGCAGACCCAGTGAGGCACACTGTGGACTTCTGAACTGTAAGATGATAACCTTCTACTGTTTTAAGTCACTAAGTTTACCAAGCGTGTGATCATTTGTTATAGTAATAACAGGAAATTAATACTCCTCTTTCCCCAGACTGTCAATAAAGGGAGGGGACAGGGCTTATGAGCTCCCCCCGCATCTCTGGGAAGCTGCTCTTATTTCTCTGGGCTGCAGTGGCCGCTGGCTCCCTGAAGAGGTCCCTGAAAAGCCTGCTCCCTTTCAGCAGCTTCTCCTCTCCAGCTGGCCTAGCAGGCAGACCAGAGAGGGCCGGGACAGGTTTGCTGCTTCCCAGGGAGCTCGTGAACCATCACAGTTCAGCCATCATCTCCTCCCAGCATTCCTGCTGCCACCACTGCGGCTGCTGCACCCACAGGCTGACACAGTCCAGAGAAACTAGAACACAGCAGCTGCAAAGCAGAGCAAGCCAAGCGGCTCACAGACCATCGGGATTTAGCAGCAGAACATGAGGCTGCGTGTGATCCTGCTGTGCGCTGGGTAACTCTTCCCAAAGCAATGCCACGTCCCTGCTCGGACACCTACAGTGACTCCCCATCGCCAACAGCCACCAGTGCCACCCACTTGGCCTGGCATTCCAGGCCCTTCGTATCAGGCCCTGGACCAGCACCCCAACGTTTCTGCCCACTTCTCTCCTGCTCAGATTCTCCACTGCAACCTGGCTGGCCGACTCATCATTTGCACCAAGGTCAGAGAACTCCTTACTCCAGGAGCCAATCAGGTAGTAAGATAGATGAAGCGTGCATGGGTACACAACAGGGAGTGGTAGGGACTGTGGCAAACTAGTGTCTACACCCTGTTTCCACTCAGCTCCAGCTGCCTGCTGCCACACAGGAATGTGGGTCCAGCATTGCCACATCGTCTCAAAGTCTACATTTTTCTGAGGAACCCTGATGTTTCAATGTTAGTAAGTAGTTAAACATTTTAAGTATGTGCTCAAACACAAGCCACCTGTAAGCCATACGGGCTGTAGTGTGTGACCTCTGTTTTACATGCTGCAATAATGATGCCCGATGTTTATGGAGCATTTAGCATGTGCCAGGGCTTGATCCATGCTTATTCCCCTCCCGTCTTAGTTTGTGCTGCTATTACAGAATACCATAGACTGGGTGGCTTACGAGCAACAGAAATTCCTCATAGCTCTACAGGCTAGAGATCTGAGAGCAGGATGCTAGCATGGTCTGATTTTGGTGAAGGCCCCACTCTGGGACGCAGGGGATCATTTTCTTATTGCGTCCACATGTTGTACTCATGAGGGTTCTTTCTACCTTCATGACCTAATCATCTCCCAAAGGCCCTACCTCCTAGTACCATGACATTGGGGGTTAGTAATATCAACATACATTTGCGGGGGATATACAATCAGTCCAGAATACCATTCTATCCCTGCTCCCCTGTTTCTCTGACTCCTGTTCAACCATCAGGGCTCACTGTCTCTTCCAGGAAGACTTCCTTGACCACCTCAGCCCAGTACATCCTTTCCTTCCCCTTACTGGTTAATTTGGTCACTCTCCATACTTCTCCCTGTTATTAAAAAATAATTATATATATATATATATGCAATATATATAAAACATATATATGTTCAGAATTTACAAGTAATCCTAGTTCAGGGAATGGGATCCACAGAAAGGTGGCACTAGTGATAACAGCAGCACGTGCTTCCTGACGGAATGATTTTCATTTCACAGCTTGGTGAGACTGGGACCTGTGCTCCCTGGGTGAGGGCAGTGTCCTAAGGGCTCCTTAGCCCCGGGTTAGACCTTTCTCATGAAGGAGCTAGAATCTGTGATCTAAAGAGAGGGGAGGCAAGAACCTGTTTGGCTCAGGGCTCGCCTGTCACTCTAAAGGCTGAACTTGGGCTCGCATCCACAGGTAAGTTTATTCATGGGGGGCCTGACTGTCCTTCCTTTGTGAGGATTAATCATTTATTAGCCCAGTGGGGGTAGGTGTCTTTTTGAGAACTGTCATTCTGCAAAGATACTGATTGAAGGAGGGCTCTGAGCATCTTCTCGCCAGCTGGCAGCAGGAAAGGACGGCTCCAGTCCAGACAAGATGATTTGGCAGTGGGCGTCTCGACAGGAGCCTAATGAAGAAATCTGGTAGCAGTGAGGCCCAGCATGACAAGCCCTCATATTTGGTCTTTCACTCCGTGATATCCCTCTCTCTGTCGGGGGGTGGGCGACAAAGGTGTCCATGGGGTTGTATACCTCCTACTGTGGAATTACGTGTTCCTATAGCCAGTGGGCTCCAGGAACATGAGGCAGTGTCCCCGGGTCCCTGGGTGCGCTCCGTACAACACAGGTTAGATGTCTTAACTCCCTGCTTTCTCCTCTCTCTCTCTCCCTCTCATAATTTGTTTCCAGCAGGAAACTGTGTGCAGCTGCTCCAGGAGAAGCTCGAACTCCCTTGGGAGTCCCTGCCCAGGTGGCAGAGACCGTGTGTGGCATTATTAAGGGTGATTGCTCGGAAGCTGGTTGTCATGGCACCGCGAGGCCAGGGTTGCACTCCCAAGATGCCCCCATTTTCTAGGCTGTCTACATAATCACTGCAATGAGAGGCATAAACACGGAAAGGGAGAGGGGAGCAGCTCCCTGCTGGCAGTCGTCTCCGTGCAAAGCCGGGAGAGGAGGGTCCATCTCGGCATGGGCAAAGCACTGCACGGAGGGATGCTGGTGGGGGCTGGTCACTGCCTGTCTCCTCACGGCTCCTGTGCATGCCTCTGTGCTCCCAGCACTGGCTTTCTACAAGCAAACATTGCTCCTAACTTAGGGACAGTCAGTGCTGTGCCTGAATGCTCCTGGAACTTGCATCCATGGAGTGGTCAGAGCTACCGTGTTGGAGCAGGTGGAGCCATTGCCTCCCATCCACCGGGCCCTGCGCTAGACTCTTTACGTGTGTGATAGCCTGTTCCACTCTCACAAGCTGCCTGCTTTACAGATGCAGAAAGTGTATTGGGAGACACATATCACATTTTACCGACGTTAGATCTTTTCTAAACGTCTCATTCATTCAGTGTGCTTTAGTAGCCGTGATACGTCAGAGAGTCATCTGGCTTTGTCACAGGCCAGGAAGAGGCAGAGCTAGGATGTAAACCTAGCTCTGGTTCTATAGCCCACTACTGTCCCCCCATGCTGCATCATTTCTCCTCCAGTCCCATGTTTAGCAAGGGTGACCCCTTCAACCTGGTGCTCACAGGCAGAGGGAGCCCCCATCTCCGAGGGCATGGTCCCAGTAAAATGAATTGAATTGGCCTAGGGCTTAAACCCCTGGTTTGGACTTCTTCATTAGGTGTGTGTTCTCACCAACCACAGAGAATTAACCAGAGCAGAGATGTCTCTTATGGACCTAACATCAGGCACCAGGGGCGACGTGGAGAACAATCTTCAAATCTGTTGATCACCTTATTACCTGCTAGGCCCTCCCACTGGCTCCAGACATACCATCATCACTTCGAGGCCTCTGGGACCTGAAGGCTCTGGACTCCGATGCAGAGAGAAGACACATTTTGTAATCACTGGAGAAAATAAAGGCTTTATCTCTCAGCGAGCACTTTTGCTGGACGACTTGGTCATGGGGAAGAAGGGGCCGTCTGTGCCCTGTTCTCATTTTGAATTTGGCTGAAGAGTAAGAGATCTTTCCAACTCCACTGTTGCTCACACCCTGCGCTTCGGGTCACCCGCCTCAGGTGATCAGGAAACAAGGGAACCATAGCGTGTTGATTTCCTGAAGGCCAGACTCCACCAGTGAAATGCCCGTGCTGTTCTCTGCTCTCCCGGGACCTGGCCCATCCAGCTACCTCCCACTTGGGCCCAGTGAGGCAAAGACGGGAAGCCTTCCTAGGCACTGCCTATCAACAGCTTCCACCACGGGCTTTACACCTGCGTTTGAATCTCGGTTCCACCCTCAATTCAATCCTGACTTCATGTAAATTACTTGCTTTT
Source organism: Phocoena phocoena (assembly GCF_963924675.1). Lineage (NCBI taxonomy): Eukaryota > Metazoa > Chordata > Mammalia > Artiodactyla > Phocoenidae > Phocoena > Phocoena phocoena. The sequence goes on from NC_089221.1 coordinate 123,817,495, forward strand.
TTGAGTCTCCGCTTTCTCATCTGTAACTCTGTGCTCCTGCATTGTTGTGATAAGAATAAAACACTCATAAATAAATACGGACTGCTTACTGTGGGCCAGGCGTTATCTTGCTGAATCCTCACCACCATCCAATTATGCAGGCTCTGTTACTGTCCCCATTTTATAGAGGGAGACACTGAGGCTTAGAGAGAGAGGTTAAGTTCAAGTCCAAGGAGTTAAGTTCACACTGGGTTTGTCTGACCCTAGAACCAACACCACTGGCCACAACAGCATGCAGGGTATCCCCTGCTTTTCAAATGTTTGCCTTTTGCCACTTTGCTTTTACAAAAGGCCTACACTAGGATCTGTTTTCGCTAACCTAACTAAAAGAAATCCGAAGAGAATTTTCACTTTGAAGAAAAAAGCTAAGACCCGATGCCTTCATTTACACACAGTCTAAGAATCACAGCACTAGTGTATTGTGAGACACGTACCACATTTTATCTGATGTTAGACCTTCTATGCACATGTCTCACTCATTCATTCATTCAGGATGATTTAGTAGCCATGATACATCAGGCACTATCCCCAGAACGCTTCTACTACTTAATAACCTTCCTAGTGGGCTAGCGACCATGTGTTTTGTAGTTTTGTGCTGTTACAGTGATATGAACACAGAAGATTCTCAGTGAACAGGGATTGAAAAATGCTACTTTGGGGAATACCTAGGATACACCGAGGATGACGTTTGCCATCACAGTTCATTTCAACAGCTAACACAATGTCCAGCACAAACACTATTTGGTCAGCATTTTCTCTCTTCGATGTTGGGAATCTTAAATTTCACATTCAATTTAAAATGAACTTTATATTAGATACCTTCCATAATTTCACGTCCTCTTGTCCCACCATGGTAAGTATACTGAAGTAGTCAGTGCATCTTATAAGGCTGTCACCCCATTGTGTTTAGCACAATACCTTGCACACACTTATCGACAGACTGCTTGCTTTGTTTGATCTCACCATCTTTTTCCTAAGCTTGATGATCCCACCTATCTCAGATGTAACCCTTCAATGACAATTTCACTACACTATAGGGGTTTTCAAATGACACCAAAATTTTAAGATTAAGTTGACCCGGGGATTAAGGATGACCATCTAGGAGATAAATCCTAATGTTCAGGTTAAAGATATAAGAGAAGATAAAAGCAAGTATCATTTTAAGCCCCCTGGGGGAGAGCATTCTCCCGCCCTCTGAGGCCGGCGGGCTGTGCTTGATTATGATGGCAGGCCAGCAGGTTCTTCGAGTAATTCAGCAGATAAAGGGACCTGCACGCATGGGGCTGGAAGCTGCTTGAGTGGACAGCAGATTTCACAGCTGAGTTATTGATGCCACCTACCGAGCTGTCAAAATAGAATTATGTGAACTGCAAAGGGGGCTCAAATTAGCTGATATACTTAAACATGTGTCAATTACACACAAATGCGATTCCCCCTTCCCTTCTTTATCCTCCAGTGCTGGGCAAGTACTGAAGGTGGCCGAATTCATTACATGAAACAATAAATAAACCCATGATAAACCATGATCTTTATCAGTGTATTAGATTTATCTTTTCTGGGCCTTGATTTCCTCAAGCTGTAGAAAGGAAAAAAGACTCTGAACTCAAAGAGTTTTTTTTTTTTTTTTTTTTTTTTTGTTTGCGGTCCGTGGGCCTCTCACTGTTGTGGCCTCTCCCGTTGCGGAGCATAGGCTCCGGACGCGCAGGCTCAGCGGCCATGGCTCACAGGCCCAGCTGCTCCGCGGCATGTGGAATCTTCCCGGACCAGGGCACGAACCCACGTCCCCTGCATTGGCAGGCGGACTCTCAACCACTGTGCCACCAGGGAAGCCCTCAAAGAGTTTTATGAAGATCAATTAAGATAATGGGCGAGAAGGGGTTCTGTAAGTGGTAAAGTGTGCAACAGTAAAAGGTACCCATTTAATCATTTTATGCTTTGTTTTTTTATGTGAATCTTCCAGTCCACGGAATTTGTGAGTTTCCTCCCCAGACTGTCCTTCCCCTAGTCTTTGCCAACTCATTCAATGCCCTTCATCGAAACATGTGCTCAGGCCAAAAAGCTAGGCATCGCCCTGGATTCTTCCCTTAACCTCACCTTCCACATCTAGTTTTTTTAAAAGGTCCTGGACCTGGAGATTATGATCCTAAGTGAAGTCAGTCAGACAGAGAAAGACAAATATCATATGATATTGCTTATATGCAGAATCTAAAAAAAAATGATACAAATGAACTTCTTTACAAAACAGAAATAGACTCACAGACTTAGAGAATGAACTTACGGTTACCGGGGGGAAGGGTTGGGGGGAGGGGTAGATTGGGAGTTTGGGATCGACATGTACACACTGCTATATTTAAAATGGATAACCAGCAAGGACCTACAGTGGAGCACAGGGAACTCTGCTCAGTACTCTGTAATAACCTAAATGGGAAAAGATTTTGAAAAAGAATAGATACATGTACGTGTATAACTGAATCACTCTGCTGTACACCTGAAACTAACACAACGCTGTGAATCAACGATACTCCAACATAAAATAAAAATTTTTTTAAAAGTCCTGTTAACTTTACGCTCAAAATGTAGCCCAAATCGGCCCAATCTTAGTCCAAGCCACTATAACCCCCCTTGCCTGGAGCATTCTGATGGCTTTCTAACTCTTCTCCCAGTAACCACTCTTCCTCCTGATGCTTCATTCTTTACACAGCCACAGAGTGATATATTTACAAGTATAACCACGTTACTCCTTTCCTCAGACCCTACCAGATTTTCCTTCTTAAATAAAATAAAAGCCAAATTCCTTGCCTTTGCCTACAGGGCTACCATGTTGCCTAACCCCCAAGTCCTTTGCATAGAATCCAGTGAGAATGAGGCCCCTGGGCTGTTGGCGGTGACTACCCTGAGTGTAGAGTCCTCGTGTGATCTGAGCCACCAACCTCCTCCTCCCATTTCCCCTCTTGCTGCCCCTTCTCACGACACTATAGGTGGCCAAACTGGTCTTCCTCCTGCCCCCTGACTTGCCAAGCACGGCGCAGGTTCACAGCCTCGGCATGGCTGCTGCTGCTTCTCCAGAAACACTTTTCACCAAATCTTGCCTTATCGTATTTACCTATGTGTTTGCTGTCTCTCTTAATCTACCTGGATAGAGTGCCATGGGGGAAGGAGGTACCATTTTCTTAGTGCCTGGAACAGCACCTGGAACATAGTAGCAACAAGAAATATTTGTTGAATAAATGAACAGTAGGTGGATTACCATCATTTCATAGACCCACTTCCCTTTGTCTACGAATTCCAAAGCGTTCCAAAGCTAGAAATGAGTGAACACAGATGGGGTAAGCCACTCTTTGCTGGGAGCCTCTTCATTTGTGTAAAGCGAAGCACTGAGTGGGTACAAGTTTATCAAACTGCGTGACTCTAGTTGTTCTACAAGCATTTATTTAGCACCTTCACTATGCTAAGTGTAGAAGGGAAAAATAAACAGCCTTAGCCATCCCGGAGGAAAACCATTTAGTGGGACAGAAGCGGAAACAGGTCATTTCAACCTATCATATCAGGTGCTCTGATGGAGGGTACTTAGCCTGCGTGGCGAAACTTGAAGAGTATGATAGGCAGAATAATGCCTTCTCAAGGATGTCCATGTTCTAATCTCCAGAACTCATGAATATGTTCCCTTTCTCGGCAAAGGGGAATTAAGATTGTAGGTGGAATTAAAGTTGCTCATCAGCTGACCTTAAAGTAAGGGGATTAGCCTGGATCACCTGTGTGGGCCCACTGTGATCACGATGGTCCTTATATGTGGACGAGGGAGGCAGAAGAGGAGAGTCAGGGTGATAGGGCAGGAGAAGGGTTTGTCCCACTGTTGCTGGCTTTCAGATGGAGAAAGGGACCATAAGCCAAGGAATGCGATGGCCTCAAGAAGCTGGAGAAAGCAAAGAAACAGACTGTCCCCTTGAGCCTCCAGAAGGGAACACAGCCCTCCTCACACCTGGATTTTAGCCAGTGAGACCCATGTCAGTCTTCTGACCCACGGAACTATAAGATGACACGTTTATGTTGTTTTAGTCACTAAGTTGGTGGTCATTTGTTACAGCAGCCATAGGAAACTCAATACAAAAAGGAAGAGGTGAACTTGGATGTCCCCTCTGGTGGGAAGAGACAGGCTATTGTAAGACCCATCCTGCCCTGGCCAGAGCCCTCCCTAGGCTCTGTCAGGGCAATGTCCCTCCCTGGGGAAAATTTCTCCTGGGTATCCCCTGGACTGGCGCTCTCATCCGGTGTCTGTGACTGCTTTGCCAGTGATGGTTTGTCATGGACCGTGATGACAGGTAAGTGGCCTTGAGACGTCCCAAGCCCAGAGCAGCCAGAGCCACCTATAACCTCATGGCCAACCTTTCCCGTTCTGTGTGTCTCTGGGGCTGCAGCCACATGCCTGAACCCGTTTCAGCCTCTGCTGCCTTCTTATCTAAGACCTCCTGCGGGGGAGAGGGCGGGACCTGGGACAGTGGCAAGTGCTAATGAATGACACTTGCCTCCAAAATTAATAAGCTTTCTTGTTCTTAGGAAAATCCACTCAACTGGAGTCTCCAGGATGACTAATTGACAGAACTGGTTAAATTAATCAAAAATGGAAATGAGGAAGGGGGAAGGGATTCTATTTATACTATATGGTTTGGGCCTTGCCTGTTCTTCTGCTAATTGCTGCTAAGCTTGAATGGGGTAGACGCTGGACTGGGGCAGCGGGTGGGTTTCCGTGAATTCTGCTGCTTGTAGCAGGGCTCTGGCTTTTCTCCAGGAGCAGGGGCGTGGGTGTCTGTGTGTGTTTGTAATCCTGTCATCAGGATTTGTAATAAAATTAAAAGCATTTTTAATAAAGGGCCTTATATTTTTAACCTAACCAAGCCCCCCCCCGAAATAAACACTGTTAATTACACCCCCAATCAATACTGAACCCCTTTCAAAGCTGTCCCAAACCTCAGAGGTTTTAAGATGCATTGCAGTGGCAGCCTCAGCTGATGCCTTTGGACACATTGTATCAGAGCCCTGGGGAATGAGCTGTAGGTATGAAGGGATCTAGTGGCCTATAGAATCAGGACTTGGCAATTAAGTTTGTAGATGAAGGTGATGGATGAGATAGTGGATTTCATGTTCTGTGCAAGGGCAGAGTTAGTGCTGCCACTGGAAGCTGTTGGGCTGAGGAATCCAGCTCATGGGGATTATATAAAATGGAGTCCCGTGAAATTATCCTTGCGGATGTTAGAAAAAGATCACACTCTTTCTTCTGCTGTCAAATACCCAGGAGAAGAATTCATTCTTCTCATTCTTCTCCCAGAAGCAGACAGACCCGGGTTCAAATCTTGGCTCTTTCACTGTGATCTGTGGCAAGTTTCTTCACCTCTCTGTGCCTCATCTGTAAACTGGGGTTACTAAAACCAATCTTCTTCGGTTGCTATGAAACTTAACTGAGACCTAGAAGAGCCCAAAACTAATATCCATCCCCCTCCGCTATACGTACCTTTAAAGGAAAATGGAATTTCTGATTTAGAAGATTAGGTTAGGCATCAAACTTTGCCCCGTTTGCACTGGAAACCAAGCTGTTTTTCTAATGACACTATTCACTAAAACACCTCAGACTTTAAAGCCTAAAGCGCTTATACCTTTTCCCCACAACATGGAAAGGTCAGAGCATCTTCACACCAGGCCTATGACAGGCAGATTTAAGTGCACTGCAGGGTTGTGGCTGACTACCTCTGGACAGCCAGCCTGCCTTGGTTTCATCTGAAGGAGGGAATTTCTGTGGCCATTTAGAGCTGCAGATTTGCCAGTGTGGAAGGGCACCAGTCTCACCGGTAGAGCCAATGCAAGAGGACGGGTGCTGCAAGGCTGCCCGTCACCGCCGCTGAGAGGACCCATGGCTCCTCACCCCAGCCAGCTTCACCTCCTGCAAGTCCCCAGCACAAGCCACACCCTCTCAATAGGATGGGACCTCTGGGGCAGGTGAGGAGTGAGGCAGGTCTGGCCAAACTATGACGGAATTAAGATGCAACTGAGGAATCTGCTCTGTGTCATCAGACACTGAGCATGGAGTTCGCATTTGTGATTGACTTCATCCAGCAAATATACTTTGGGAACCTAATGTGCCCGGCAGTCTGCTAATTGCTTTTACTTTAACTAATGAATGGCCAAAGATTTCCATGAGACTAAAGCGCATGATCACCTCTCTACTCTCATCTTTCTTGACCTCGCAGAAGCATTTGACATAACTGATCCCAGTGTCTTTCTAAATCACTCCCTTCTCTTGGCTTATATGCTTACTCAACGTCACCCCTTGGTTTTCCTCTTACCTCCCTGGCAGCTCATCCTCAGTCTCTTGTAAAAGGCTGCCCCCCTGTTCCCCCCAACCCCACTGGCAAATGCTGACGTGCCCTTGGCCTCCATCCTGGATTCTCCACTCCCCTGCATCTACATCTTCTCTCCTAAGTGACTTCACCTTGTCCCATGGCTTTAAAGACCACGAGATGCTTATGACTCCTAAATTTCTATCTCCAGCCCAGACCTGTCCCCTGACTTCCAGACTCAGGTATCCACTTGTTACCAGGCTTCTCTAACTGTGCGTATCAGGCATCTCAATCCGGACACATCCAAAAGAGACGTGTGTTTGGTCTTTCCACACCAAACCTGTTCCTTCCTGAGTCTTTTCATCCGTATGTGTTACCACTATACCCTCGGCAGCTCAAAACCCAAACCTAAGTTTTCTCAGAATGCTCCCTTTCTGTCACCTCTCCACTTTCAGCCTCTCAGCAAGTCCTCTGAGCCTTACCGCCTCAGTAGATTCTGTGTCTGTCCACTTATCACGCCATCACTACCCACCCCAGCCCCGGTCAGAGCCACTATCATTTCCTCCCAGACCGTGGCAAGGGCCTCCTAACTGGTCCCAGAGCTTCTTGGCCTGCCAACCCTTATAGCAAATTAAGACCATAAACAGAGTATTCACTTTCCTGCTTAGAACTGTCTACTAGCTTCCATCACACTTAGAATGAAATCCAGGCTCTCTGCCCTGGTCTGCAAGGCTCTCCATGATCTGGCCCCAGCCTGCCTCTTCGGTGTCACCCTCCACCCTGTTTCCCAGCTCACCGATCTCCATCCACTGGTCTTTTTTCTCTTCTTTGAACACACACGGTTGTCCCTATGTCAAGGTCTTCCTACTTTGATATTATCTCTCTGTTTGGCTCCTTTTGACAATTTGGGTCTCAGTTCAAAGGCTTTCCCTCACCACCCTGGCTACTCGTTAACCCTTTTAATTTTCTTATAGCTTTTATCAGTGTCAGAAATTAGCTCACTCATTTGCGTACTAGCATATATTTTCTCTCCTCCCTTCACGCTAGAATGTAAGCTCCCTGAAGGCAGGAATGAATGGATGTTGAGTAAGTCTTAGTTGAGCAAGTGATTTCTGGAGTACTCGTTAAGAGGCACAAGACTGGATCAAACCCCAGGTGTCACTTGTTCTTTGGTGGCCGCAGAGTATCATTCCTCCTCTTAGCTAGTTTCCTCATCTGTAAAATGTGACAGATACGAGGATGTCCCCCATAGCGTTGTCAGGACCTTGGCTTACTTTCTGGATATAGTAAACGTCACAGAAGTTCCCTGTGATTATGGCTGCTGACAGGACTACATCACGACTGTGGCTGCTTTTCCCCCGTTCCTGCTCTTAGACACGTTTGGAAGGGAAGTAAGAGAGCATCATCTTCACGACCATAACAAACACGGAGCTCTTATCAGTGCCTGGGCCAGGCACCGTCCTAAGGCTTCATGGTGTCTTCTCATTTAATCCTCCCACGGCCCCTAATAAGGTAAGTGCTGCTACTAGTCATATATTATAGGTGAGCAAATTCAGACACAGAGAGGTTAAGTAACCCGGTTAAGATCACCCAGTTAGGCCGCGGACAGAGACTGATAGTGGACACCATGTTGATTTTCCTTCCCTATCTTGGCCCTTCTCTGAAGTCACTCACTACTGTCAGTTTAGTTTGACAGAAGGGAAGAAACAAAGCAGACATGTTCTGGGCTGTGCTCACAGGGAACGCTATAGACTGAATGACTGTGTCCCCTGAAATTTGTATGCTGAAACCTAATCCCCAGTGTGATGGTATTTGGAGAAGGGGGTTTGAGGAGGTGATTAGGTCATGAGAGTGGAGCTCTCGTGAATGGGATTAGTGACCTCATGAAAAAGAGACTCCAAGGCTCCCTCGCATCCTTCCGCCATGCAAGGAAACAGCGAGGGAAGATGGTCATCTATGGACCAAGAAGCTGGTCTTCACCACACACTGGATCTGCTGGTGTCTTATCTTGGGCTTCGCAGCTTCCAGAAATAAGTGTTTGTTGTTTAAGCCATCCAGTCTGTGGTATTTGATTATAGCAGCCCGAATGGGCTAAGACAGGAAATATCATCCTGGGCTCCCCACCCCCTGGCCCGCCCCAGTACCTAAGGCAGGTGCTGTCAACGGTGTGTGTAGAGGGAATCTCCTCTTTCTACCCTTGCAGTACCCAGCGGGCTCTCCTGTTATCCACCAAGCTTCTCCCAATTATAGAAGTAAAACTACAACCTTGTGGAAAATCTGGAAAATAGGGAAGCTGCCCGAATTTTGCTGCCCTGACATCATCCCTTTCACGAAGAGTCCCAGTCTTTGTCTACACGTATTCTTCTTCACACTGCTGAATTCAGGGTGGGCTTGTAATCTTGCGTGCTGCTTTAACATTTATCATAGGCATTTCCCCACCTGCTCCATCTTTAACTGTTCACGGGGAGTTGGCAGGTGACATCTCTATGGACCTTCACAGGAACCTCTTTCTCTAGTCCCACTTCCATTTGAGGGTTCCAACTGCTACTTTTCTTTTTCTTAAAATTTTTTTTAAAAAAATTATTTATTTATTTTAATTGGAGTCTAATTGATTTACAAGATTGTGTTAGTTTCAGGTGTATAGCAAAGTGTTCAGTTATATAAATATGTACGTACATATACATATATATATACTTTCAGATTCTTTTCCATTATAGGTTGTTATAAGATATCGTATATAGTTCCCTGTGCTATACAGTAGGTCCTTGCTGTTTATCTGCTTCATATATAGTGGTATGTATCTGGTAATCCCATACTCCTAACCCGCTGCTTTTCTTTCATGCTGTAAAAACAAACTACTTATTCAAGACCCCCTCCCCTTCTGAGTGGTTTTTGAATAGGAAACGGGCTTCTTAGCACCTCATCGCCTCTAAAATCAGTTTAAGTCCTCTTTGTTCAGAGAGCGAGTATGTTTCGGCACCATGGGAAAGTATCCAGGCACCGTCACCATAAAACACATGGAGATCACGGGGGAGGTGTAGAGGCTCCACATACAGGTTTTTATTGCCCCTGTCCTCTGTCCCCCACCACGTTCAATAAGAGTCACACACACTGTGTGCTCACGACAGGTCAGGGGCTGTCCTAAGAGCTGGTCCATGACCACTTTTCACCCTTACCACCTGGAGGAAAAGATCAGCATTGGCGCCTTGCCCAGGCTGCCTGCAACGAGCGGGCCTGGGACCCACACCTGGAGCTGTCAGCTCCAGGGACTGTGTTCTGGATGACTTTCAGGTCTTCTATTAGGGGCTGAATTGTGTTCCCCCTCCCCAAATTCTTATGTTGAAGTACTAATCCTCAGTACCTCAGAATGTAACCATATTTGGAGGAAGGGTCTTTAAAGAGGTAATTAAATTAAAAAATGAGGTCATGAGGGTGGAGCCTAATCCAATACGATGAGTATGTTTATAAGAAGGGCAGTTCTGAACACAGACAGGTGCAGAGAGAAGATGATGTGAAGACACAGGGAGGGGATGGTCACCAGCAAGCGAAGGAGAGAGGCCTGGAAGAGATCCTTTCTTCGCAGCCTTCAGATGAAACGAACCCTATTGATACCTTGGTCTAGGACTTCTAGCCTCCAGAACAGGGAGACAGTAAGATTTTGTTTTTCTAAGCCCCCCAGTTCATGGTATTTTGTTATAGCAACTCTAGTAAATGAAAACACCTTCTTTCATCTGTCTTTTCCCACCTGCCTGCTTTTCTACCGCAGTTGTTCAGTGAAGCCCCATTTGTAGCTGGGTTGGCAATGCAGGGGTTGGTAAAATAAAGTCCCTGTCCTTAGGGAGATTACATTCTAGTCAGGGAGACAGAGGAAGAAAAACAAACATCTATAGCTGAGTACTAAGAAATACATAAAGAAATAAAATAGGGTGATGCAGTAGAAATAGGGTGCAGATGGGGGGAAAAGAGAAGTCCTCTCTGAGGAGGTGATATTTTCCCAGAGACCTACAAAATGAGAGCAGTCTAAACAAGGGAGGGCCTGGTGGGAGAGCATTCCAGGTAGGGGAAGAGCCTGTGCAAAGGGCCTGAGGCACAAAGGGCTTGGTGTGTTGAAGGCACAGGAAGCAGACCAGTGTGGCCAGACTACAGGGAACTGAGGATGGGAAGGTGGACAGGGACCAGATTCCTGTGGGTCTTGGAAAGGAGTTTAGATCTAATTTCTCTCTCGTTTCCTTGGTTGTCATTCATCACACCTGGCCAGTTTCTTCACTCAACTCCCAGCACTCACGCATTAAAAGGGAACAGCAAGATTCAGGCCAGCCCCTGCTGCTGCCATCAACACCCTATTGTTTCAGCCATTAGAATCTCAAACTGCAGATACAACCCTTGTCATTACCGCCAGAAGCGATAGAAAAAAAACCTGAGAGATGAGGAAGAGAATCATCCTTTCCAACCCCTGCTGAGTATGCAGAGCGAGGGACGTATGGAAATTAATATATGCAGCTCTGATAGCACGGAACTCCTCAGCATTTTGATTAAACATTGATGGTTGTTAAATACCCTCCTTCTCAGAGTTCATCTCCGAAAGCCAATGTTGCTTTTCATTTTGAACTCTGATGAACTGTCTCCGTTCCGTTCGCACACCCGGGCTGAACCGTGGTCGACGGAAGGCTGGTATTGGAGGAGGATGGAGAAAATCAATATGAAATGTCAGGTGCGGGGTCAGATTGAACTTGTTTTCCCAGCTGGTGGGAGCTCGGGCCGCTGCCGCTACAGCGGCCAAACAAAGGGAGATGCACACTGACGAAGGTCGGCACTTTGGACGAGTCAGGAAAATGAATTTCGTTCGCTTCTTAATTAGATTAGGAGGCTGGCGGCTGGCAATTCAGAGCACTGCTGGTGTCGGGATGGGGCGTGGGGAGGCAGGGGTCTGCAGGTGGCCGGCTAGCTCCCAGCCTCCCTAGGGACTGTCCCCTGGGCTCTACTTCTCAAGGGCTGTGTGGGACCAAGGCTGCAGGGAGAAGCAGCCCCCAGGGGGTTCCTGGGTGCGAGGGCTTGATGACCCTTCCCAATATTTTCCCCAGGGAACGTCTCAGTCTTTAGGTAGCAGCTCGGTGGTCACTGCCTTGCGGTATAAGGTCCTTGTCACATCCCCTCACGACACCACAAGACTCTTTTTCGTACCACTTATTACAGTCACAATGTCATTATCTATCTGTGATTGTCTGATGAATGCATCTTTCCTCCTTAGACAGTGTGATAGTTCATCTTATGTGTCAACTTGACTGGACCATGGGGTGCCCAGATATTTCATCAGACATTATCCTGGGGGTTTAGGAGGGTATTTTTGAATGAATTGAACATTTAAATTAACAGACTGAGTAAAGCAGATTGTCCTCCCTAATGTGGGTGGGCCTCATCCAATCAGTTGAAGGCCCGAATAGAACAAAAGGCTGACCCTCCTCCCAACAAGAGGGAATTCTCCTGTGTGACTCCTTCGAGCTGGGACATCAATATTTTTCCTGCCTTCGCACTTGGACTGGACCATCAGCTCTTCCTGGGTCAAGAGTCTGCTGGCCTTTGGACTAAAACTACCTCATCAGCTCTCCTGCAGCCCCACTGAAGATCCTGGGACTTGTCAGCCTCCATGATTGCATGACCTTAATTGTTATGAATACTTAAAACAAATCTTTCACATTTATATATACATACGCACATGTATGTGTATGTGTGTGTGTATATATATGCATATGTGTATATATATGATATATATATATATCTCCTATTGGTGCTGTTCTTCTGGAGACCCTCACTAGTACAGACCTTGAGCTCTAAGAGGGAAGAAAGCAGATCTGGTTTTGCTCACCATTGTGTCCCCAGAGTCTGGTACAGTACCTGACATATAGTGTGTGCTCAACAAGTACTAATTAAATAAATGACTAATGGGGCTTGTGGACATGGAATAAAGGTTGGAGGTTCAGGCCTCTTAGAGCTGCAGGTCTGGAACCGGGGGGTACTCAGGAGGCGTAACTGTGGTAACTGCTGCTGCCGTTCACTGTCTCCTGTGTGCCTGGCAGAGGGTTAGGCTCTTGGACACTTGAGTTACTCCTTGGGAACAGCCAGCCCTATGAGACAGTCTTTATTATATTATTTCTATGTTCAGAGGAGGAACTTGAGATTCAGAGGGATTCAGAACTTGATTGGGGGTCACACAGCTGCTGAGCGACAGAGCTGCGTTCTGATTCCAAAGCTTCTTCTCTAAACAATTCTAGTTCCGGAAATGCCTAAGGCCTTATCCTTTCTCCATCTTGAGTTCAGAGTTCACCAAGCCTCCCAGGCAGCTTCCTCCTCACTATCCAGCCCTCCTGTGGGTCTGTCTGACCCCAGAGCCCAGGCTTGTGTCTGCCACTTTGGGTTGTGAACACACTGGGCTTCTCGTGCCATCTCTGGCATCCTCTTTGGGTTGGTGGCCCCTCAAGCCCGGTCAGACAGCTTATGTCACCTCCCACACAGCATGTCCCAGACTGGTCCTCGACCGTCCACTCTCCTTCAGTTTGGCGTCTTATTAGTCCGCAATCCACACGCCGCTTATGTCAACTCTCAGCATAAACTTATTTATTGAATCAATATTTACTGAGCACCTGTTTGTGTGTCAGTCCTTTGTGATACAATGTGAGCAAAACAGATTCAGTTCTTGTCCTCAGAGAGTTTACAGTCTAGAGGGGAAGGATATTGAACAAGTAACATCCACGTGTGATGAACACCAATCTCTAATACTGCTTTACATCCCCACAGTTATTTTGAAAGAAAAATGTTTCTTTTTCCCTTTCCTTTCTTTCAATTTCCATAGCTACCATCCTTTTTTTTTTTTTTATTTTTTATTGGGGTATAGTTGATTTACAATGTTGTGTCAGTTTCAGGTGGTCAGCAAAGTGAGTCTGTTATACATATACATATATCCACTCTTTTTAAGAATCTTTTCCCACATAGGCCATTACAGAGTATTGAGTAGAGTTCCCTGTGCTACCATTCTTATCTAGGTTATGAATTTCCATTGTATTGAGACTAAAGCAAAACCTTCTAATTCTCCTATGTTTCTTCCCACCACCACTGTGTTACTCTTCCATAAAACATAAATTCTATAGCTCTGTTCTCCAGCCAAATGATCTCCAATTGCTCTCCACATATTGGAGCTGCGCTTCTCAAACTGGGGCAGATGTATGCATCCTTGGAGGTCAGGAAGGAGGATGATATGGGGGTGCACCATGTGGTATAGGAAGCCATAGATAAATGCTGCATCTTTCGGAAATGTCAATTTTGCTTGAAATTTGGGGATGGGTAGAAATGTAATATTTAAATTAAATGGAAAGTAGTCATTTTATGGGAATAAAATACAAAATCCATGTGAAATTTTAAGATGACAAAATAAGACTTCAAAGAAAATCCACCGTGGTCAGCACCTCCCCTGGAGCCTCAGGCCTCTGCAAGGCATGTGCAGTTTTGCCTTTGCTGAGAGGCCGGGCCACCCAGAGCACATCAGAGAGGCTGGCTTGCCTTTTGGTGCCCTTCCTGCAGAGCAGCCAGGCTTACAGCCTGGGTCTGGGAGTGCTGTACTTGGTGGAAAAGTTTAAGAAGGACTGGCTACCATAGGAGCCAGACTCTGAGTATAGAGCAGGTACTCAATGAATGAATGAATGAATGAATGGATGGATGCAGGCATAACTTCTGATTCTGACCTTCAACGACTGACTTGATATAAACCATCATCCCTATTTGACCTCTTTTCCTCCATATTCCCCTTGTAACCCAAGCCCAACACTTCTTGCTCTTTAAAGGTTTCATGTCATTTCCTAACTTCAGGCTTTTGCCCATTCTTGTGTGTACAACCCCAAACACCCTTCTCTCTAGCTCCTACCTATCCAATTCCTACTTGTGCTTCAACACTACCACTCAAGCCTCTGCCTCCCCTGTGGGGTCTACCTCCAAGGTCCCTCTCTGCCCCCTTCCCCAAATATCCCAACTCCTAATCGTCTCTACCACTCATTTGGGTGTCCTGGGTACATCTTGCCTCCCCAGCCAAACGTGAAATTCCTTGAGTGTTAGGAGATGTCTTACCCTTTCCACTGTACCCCTCAGAGTGCTTAATAGTAATGGATACATCATAGATACAAGAAGATCATGCTGAAGGACTGCCAATGAATTTTAGTCTAGATCTGTCTAGATTCTCAGCTGGGAGCAATTTTCACCCCAGGATACATCACAATGTCTGGAGACATTTTTGGTTGTCATAACTGGCCTTTGCTGCCTGCATCTAGTGTGTAGAGGCTGGGGATGCTGCTACACATCCTATGATGCATAGGACAGCTACCTCCCCCAGAGAAAGGATCGGGTGCCCCCAATTCAATAGTGCCTCGTTAAGAAATCCTTGCGTACGTTATAGAATCTTCCTAACCTCTTCTCTTGACTCTTTGTTCTCCCAGACAGAACCCAACCTCCATCCTTCTGCCTTCAGTCTAAGCAACTTCTCCAAAAAATAATTCCAATCAGTCCCCCTGGTTACTCTAGTGGCTGTTCACTGACTTTGAGAGAAAATTCAAGTCCGTTATCATGGCCATTATGACCAGTCTCCTACCTTCCTCCTGAACTTCAACTCTTCCCTCTCCAAGTCATTCCCTATATGGCAGCCATATCAGTCACCCTGCAGTTCCAAGAGTGTTATGACCTTTCATGCCTCAGCACCTTTGCACGTGCTGATCCTTCTGCCTTGAACATTTCCCCCTTTTTGGCTTATAAGTAAGTACTGCTCAAAGATCAATACCAGCACAGACACCAGCAAACATCGATAAAGCATCTATCGTGGGCCAGGTACTGTTTCAGGTGCTAGGGAAACAGCAGTGAACAAAACAAAGTAAGTCCACACCCTCAAGGAGCCAACAGTATAGATCGGTACTCTTCAAGAGAACCTTCTACAATGAAGGAAATCTTAAATCAGCACCGTCCAATATGGTAGCTACTAGCTACACAATGGCGACTGAGTACTGGAAGTGTGGATCATCTGAATTGAAATCTCCTGGAAGCGTAAAACACACTTAGTATGAAACAACTCATTAACAATTCTTAATCGTTATCTCATCTAATCCCCATGACACACCCATGAGGTGGATGTTATTATCATACCCATTTTACATATGAGAAAACTGAGGCTCAGAAAGGTAAAGGAAAGTTGGACAAAGTCAGGCGGCTAATAAGGGGGGAAGACTGCCTTTGACCTGGGTCTGTATGACTCTGGAATCCACACAGTCTACATCCCGCTACACTAGACATACCAGCTCTCCTGTGTAATACTCATCACGGCGAATGAGCAAACAGAAATGATCAAAATGACCCGGATACTCACACCTCTCCTAGCCATACACCTACACAGAGAGTCCTTGCTTCACCCGCTTACATCTTAGCCTTTGGCCCCCAAGCACTCAGCCCCCACTAGTTCAGAGCTGCTTTGCTCAGTCAACGCCCTGAAAACTCCAGCGTCATCCCAGGGCCTGTCAGCCTGGTGGACTTTATCCCATCCCTTCTCTCTGAAGCCCTTCCCTGGTGCCCACTAGAATCACCGGGCCTTCTAGGGTGCAGGTTCCCAAAGCCTCACTCTCTCCAAGAAGCCACTAACCCTTTCCCCCAGCTGCTATTTTTTTTTTAAGTTGAGGTATAATTGACATATAACATCATATTGGTTTTAGATGAATAGCATAATGATTTGATACATGTATATATTGCAAAATAATCACCACAATGAGTTTAGTTAACATCCATCACCATGCATAGTTACAATTTTTTTTTTTTTTATGATGAGAACTTTTAAGACCTATTCTCTTAAGAACTTTCAAATACACGATACAGTGTTAATTTAGTGTCCCCAGTTGCTAGTCTTGACTCCTGTATATTCTCAGCCTCCCACACGGTCCGGCAAGTCCAGTTAACTCTACTGCCAAGATCTGTCCAGAACCCGTCCACTCCTCTCCATTTTCACGCCCTGCCCTTATCCAGGTCACCTGCATCTCCTGCCTGGATATCGCAACCATCCCCTAACTGGTCCCCCCCCCCCGGCCCCGCCACTTCTACTCTGCAGGTTCATTCTCCCCAAAGCAGCAAGAGGAATCTTAAAACATAATTCAGATCATGTCACAATGTTACATGACAGGGCCCATGTCTTGTTTATCTCTGTATTCCACAGCCGGAAGCCAATGTTTGTGGGATTGGACGTGAGGTTTCCTCTTTATCAAAATACCAAACATGGAACTGACTCCCGGGTCAGGCCAACACGTGTAGTTTCTTTACTCCCAGTGTGTCTGAGGTGGGAAAGGAGATCAAACCCCTCCAGGCCCTCCCCCTTTTCCTCCCACATGTCAGGGGCCAGTGGCCCATCCCTGCCACGAGCCCTGGGCTGCTGGCTACTCACATTTGGTGTGCCTGTCACACAGGGCCGACGCCCGCATGTCACACAGCCGGATTGTCCCTTTGCTGCTGCTGTACACGAAGGTGTTGCAGTGATGGGGGTGGAACTCGGCCGCTGTGATCACCTCTGTGAGCTCCTCCATGTTGGCTGGCTTGATGTCGACGATATCTGGCACAGACGAGTCAAGGAGGGGACCAGGAGAATGGGGAGCCTTGGGGGTAACTGTAGCATCACCGTCTTATTTTACCGTACCATGTTAGCAATGAGCACACACGGGGGATCCTCATCATAACTCTGTGAGCAAATAGGCAGGTATTAGTTGTCCCAGGCAGATGAGGCTCAGGGTTACCCAGTGGCCATAGGTAGCACTAGAACTCAGGTCTCCCTGGCTCCTTATCAGGATTTCATCCCTCATAACATGTAGATGCCCCATCACATCAGAGTTACCTGCCCATGCAATCATGCTAAAATGTATCAAGCTGCAAAGGCTTTCATTTCTCATTTTACAACAGTCGTTAAGAAACCAGCCCCATGCCAACTAAATAATCCAATATATTCCAGCTAAATAATCCAATATATTTGAATCTTTATCTGAACTCCTGGGCTGATACATGATATCTAGGACAGACTGCAAATCCTCTTCCATGAAACCCCTTCGATATTTTAAAATAATATGTTTTTAAATAATATGTCGATAATAATAATAATAGCAGCTACCATTTATTGAGCACTGACTATAGGTCAGTCACTGTGCAAAAGCATATCATGTACTTTATTTCATTTAATCCTTATAACAGCTCTATAATCAGCACTTTCTTACCCCCATTATTTCAAGGGGGGAAACGGAGGCTCAGCGTGTGTAAGTAACTTGCCCCAAGTCACATGGCTAAAGAGTGGCAGTACTAGGATTTTATCCCAGGTGCAAGATTTGTACTCTTTAGTAATTACGCAAAATTTCTCTTATTGAAGATATACAGGACCTCAAGTCTCTGTAAGCTGTGATTCGCTTTAGAGCCTATGTGGGAGTTTAAGCATTCAAACGAAGCCATCCAATTGTACAGCATGACAGTTTGAGCCTCCAGTGGAGTATACCGTTAGTTTTATCATCGGGTTTTTTCCCCCTCAGTATTTTCCTTTCTGATCAAGAATTACTATACCTCTATTTTTAAAGACCACATCCTTGTGTATTGAAATGAAACATTTGGCCTTTCATCTATGACGGTGACCCAGTGGAAACAAACGTCTTCAGTGGGAGCGAGTTTGGGCTGATCCCTTCTCACCTCTACTGAGAGCTCGGGAGACACGGGTCCAGGTACGGTGGTACCTGGCTGGGGCTGAGGTGCTGTCCAAGGACCCAGCAACTTCCTGCAAAGGAACAGGCCTTGTGATGTGGATGCTGTGAACCAAAATGATTCTCACTTTTTTTTTTTTTTTTGGCGGTACGCGGGCCTCTCACTGTTGTGGCGCACAGGTTCCGGACGCGCAGGCTCAGCGGCCATGGCTCACGGGCCCAGCCGCTCCGCGGCACGTGGGATCCTCCCAGACCAGGGCACGAACCCTGTCCCCTGCATTGGCAGGCGGACTCTCAACCACTGCGCCACCAGGGAAGCCCGATTCTCACTTTTGAGTCACATTTGTGATTTCGCCCCACCCGTATATCACTAGGTAGCATTTTTTAACAACATTTTTTCTCCACATCAACTTAAATCGACTCACTTTTTTCTTTACTTAGCCTTGTCTAAGCAGTAATCCAATATTCATAAAATCATGGGTTTAATGAGCTAGTTACATTTTAAATAATATTCCGTACCTAAGATAAATGCTTTTAACCATTAAAATGAACATATTTATGTCTGTGCCAGGAGCTTATATATCACATTTTGGAAAACACCGCATTGAATCAACAAGCAGTAACTTGACACAGATAATGCTATTAGACTGGGTTGGATAAAAGTCTCCTATGCTTTTCATGAAGTTGGGAACACAATCTCCTCCTTAGAATTTAGATGAGGTACGAGTAATTCTACTGATATTTTTAGTCACGTCAGCACTAACAAAGTAGTCCTCTATTATCAAACATCACCCATGCTCCGGCATGTCATCTGGTGCAATAATGGCTTTATATTTGGTTGTGCCTCTTTCCCTTTCAATTACCTCTTATAAATCCTGTTGGGTTTTTCTCCTAAAATTAGCTTGAGACAACTAACATTTCATTTTACTACAATTTCCCTCACAAATCCAGATGCAACTATTTCTTGGGTCTCCAGAGCATGTGGGTTCCTTTGATTCACAAAATACTACCTTTCAACTCAACTGCTACCAGAGTTATAAATATTATTGCAGTTAGCATCACTTGCTGGGGAGCAGGGGCCAGTGCCCCCCAGAAGGAGGCCCCAAGCTGCAGCTCTGATGTTCTCCCCAGTCCCCTGACCCATGCCCTGGGCTTTGTGGCCACGACACAGGGTGGGGTTAAGCAGAGGTTAGTGTTCAGCTGTTGTCAGATTTTATCACCCTCCAGAAAGAGCCTCCATACCCCTACTGTGCCAGTGAGCATGTTTCTCTTTTCTCAAAATAGGGCAAGAAAATCCGGTGTCAGCTTTCTCAACCTCTACCAGTATAGCTCTAAAAACAAGCTTAACTGGAAGGGATCTTGGCTGTGTGGTAGCGGGAGATGCCACATCTACGGTTATTTTTTTCTCACCTAAAAATAAAGCCCAAAAGTTAGAATGTGTGAAAATGAAGGGCTTAAACATACATATGAAACCAGGAACATCCTCCACCATCAAAGAACTGCATCAGAACTGAGTCTGCTTAGGGCTGCTGTCTCTGGACCCTTCCTCCTTCCTTCCCTCCCATCCATCCTGGACCTCTAAGCCTGCCCACCATCCCTCATCCCCAAGCATCTTCCTTTTGACTAGAGGGCTTCTCTTGGTCTGACTCTATGGGGTTCAGGGGAGAAACCATGACTCCAATCCTCTTTTTAGTAACTGTAATGATAAGGACAACAAGGAAGGTAATAATAAGCAGTAGTTAATGTTTAGCACGTGCCATGCATTGTCTCACTTGACCTTCATCTCACCCTTATGATGTTAATATTATTAATAGGCCTATGTTCTGGCAGAGGAAATAGTGACTGATGTTAAGTTACCCAAGGTCATATGACCATAGAGGGTGGAGCTGGGATTTGAACCCAAGTTTGTCCAACTCTAGAGCCTGGGTTCTTGACCACACTCCACTCTCCTCCCCTGATGAATGGCCCTCACAGAGCCAGCCTTTCCGAGTGATGTAATTCTGGCTCTCTGGAAACTCCCCTGGCTAATCCAACAGGGATTCTGCTTTGAATCTGTGCTCTCTCAATTCACCGACCACTCTGGGGGCTACATTTTGCAGAACCAGAATTTGGACACAGCATCGGACCTAGGATTTTTGTGTTCCCTGATGTGATGAATGTTTTTTTTTTTTTTTTGGAACTGTAAGTTGAGACAGAAACGTGAGAAGGGATTTCTTGAATTGTTAACTGCGGAGGATTTTCTGAGTTCTAAAAACATTTGGGAGAAGGAGTCTAGTTTCCAAAAATTCAATGGCTTATGGGGATGACAAGAGAGCATATTTCACATCTGCATCACCAAGAAACCCGGCCTTTTCCCTTACACTGTTCTAAAGGGAGATACACGCCTCCAGCATACGTGGTTGTGCCCTTCATGTTGGGAGCGAAGGAGAAAGGAGGGGAGCAGTGTGGGGCTCCCTGTATTATCTTGGAAATGGAATGATGCATGTTGACAGTCAATTTTCTCTCTCCTATCTTTTAGAGCTCTCTATCCAAATTATTTCCCTGTTGTCCCAAAGAACTAAACGGCAAAAGCAAAACAGAGCACTGGATTCACAGCTAATATACAAGGCAGAAAGCCAACAGATTGCTATTAAATTAACCCTGGGGCTTGACAGATCTGTTCATCCTGACCCCAACCGCTTACGGCATTCCTTATTAATGCGGAGCCCAGGCAAATTACCTCTGCTAACAAAAGGGGTTAATCTGCCTCTCTGCTGGGACTCTGGAAGCAGTGCTGAAGACGGGAGGGGGCACAGCCAGTTTGGCAGCTGAGCTCCATGCTTGGAAGGCCGAAGGCGGGAAGGTGAGGGCACTGCTGTGCCAGGCAATGGCCTAAGGCATCATTTAAAATAATAATTGAAGACACTGGGAGGTCACCCCTTAAGGGATGAGCTTCAAACAAATAAGAAGCCAGAGACATAAATTACATCAGCAGTGGGGTGAGGGAATGAAGGGGATTATGGCAGGATGCTAAAGGGTAGCATAGGGACCATTCAAAAGTCATTTCCTTAAACCCAAATTTGGAAAAGCTTTTTATAAAAAAATGTCTGTTGCAATGTTATAAAAGAAAAAAATTGACAACAGCCTAAATATACAGAAATAGGGAAACGATTAAGTAAATTCTGATCGATCTCATTTAACTGTTTATGCAATGAAATGCCAAGTCTGTTAAAAAACTTGTATGAAAAATTCCATCTTTAGTGTGATCATAATGTCATTTAAAACTTACACTCTGAAACTGATGACCTAAAAGGCAAAAGTACCAAATGTTAGTGATAATTCCAATGGGCTGGGTCTATGAATATTTTTCTTTTCAATTATGAGTTTTCGTTTCCACATTTTCTTTTGATGAAGTTGTAGTATTTTAAGATGGAAAAAGACAAGATATTTTCTACGCTTATTATATACATGTATAAGTTTAGGTGAGGTAAGTTAGATACAAAATATATACAGTCTGATCATAGCCATGTGAAAAAAATGAGAGAGAGAACAGAATGGAAGGAAACATAGTTATATCTTACAGGGGAATTAGATTCTAAGGCTGGCATTAAGTTATCCTTCAGTAACCCTAGCTTGGGTCCATTCATTCATTTGTTCCTTCATGTATTTCATAAACATTCACAAAGAATCTGCCAGGGTTTTTCTAGGTACAGGGGATACAGCAGTGACCAGAGCAGATCAAAAATTCCCCTGATCTGTGGAGCCTATATTCTAGTAGGGGACATGGTCACTAAACAAGATAAATAAATAGAATATACAGTATATTAGGTTGTAATAACTGCTAAACAGACAAATAAAGCAGGGAAGTGAGAAAGAAAGTGTATATGTGTGAGTGGGTGGGATGTGTATGTGCACACGTGTGTGTGTGTGTGTGTGTGTGTGTGTGTGGCCCTAGACTGAACAGGAGAAAGCTTCCTGGATAAATCAAGAATTAAAAAAATTTTCCCTTTTCTTTTATTTCCTTATTAACTTATTTTTCTGAGCCCTTCTTGTTGTGTTAGCTAGCATTAAGTTAAAATTGCGATGTAAATTCGTTGTATATACACAAAATTAGGTGGTGAGATTATAGGTCATTTTATAGTCTCTATAATGAATACATATTATTAAACCAAGAAAACAAACAGTTAAAAAAAGTAGTTTCCTTGGCTTAGAACCATCTCTGAGAGAGTTGAGAGACCAGGAACCTCATCTCTGGGTAAAACTGAAGATAATACTGTGATAAATACTGTAATTGTAACAAAATGGGATGAAAAGATTGGGATTCAGTTTTGATTCCAACTCTATTTTGCTCGGACAACATGGGAAAGTCATTTTATCTCTCTGGGTTTCAGTTTCTTTGCCTTTGGATGGGTATCATTCTGTTAACTCTGTCAGTCTCGGAGAAATTTGGATGAACAAATAAGATAATGGAGAAAAAGCTATTTATTAAAGGGCTTTACAGTGGACTGAATAATCCCAACTTTCAAAGGAAACACGCATTTTTCCAAAGACAGCTTTTATATGCATTAGGTTTGTGGGCTTTTGAAGGTGTCCTCATATGCTTCTGTCTTTATCACTGCTAATTTTGCTGATACTGACAAGGTTTTTTTTTCCCCCCACCCCTTTCTTTTTATCTAAGCCAACCAATGACAGCAGAGTCCAGCGGGAGGCCTGTCTGCAGGTCGAGCTGGAGAGTGGAATCTAAGTTTACCTGGGTAAGATACCCATGTGCAAAAGCAGTTGAAGCTTTTCAGATAGCACTTAAAGTCTGCCAATACTGAAGGTGGAGAATAGCCTCATCATGGCCTTGAAAACTGAGCATATTAGAGTTGGATTCCGTTTTAGGGCACATGAGTCTCTTTGAAGTCTTTCTTTCCTTTCCAAAGTCTCAATTTAATCTTTGGATATAAAGTAGTGATTACAAAGCATCCAGACCTTGTCAGCTGAATGGACATGTTGCTTGATGATAACACACTGGAAATCTCCAAAGAGGACTCCAAGGGATATTCCTCTCTTAGGAGCTTAAAAAAAGCCAGTGTGCAAATATTCATGGAGGGTTTTGCCAATCGCTGCACTCAATATGAGAGGACTGACAAAGAGACACATGGTGCCCTATTAGGTACTGCTTTTACGTATGTGTTGAGCTCAAAAGACACTGGGATAAGATGTCCTTTATGACTGGGGGTGGGGGGGTATGTGAAAGTCTCATAACCCCAGACTCTCCTATTCATGTGACACAGAGCTTGACATTTCTCCATTAGAAAATACTCAATACTTCACTCAAAGGCCAACCCAAGTGTTACTTTCTGTATGAAGTGTTCTAGCCCTTCTTTCATGATTCTTTCTACCTGTGTATCCACAGCACCTTGAACGCACCTCTATGAATACACTTAACGTGTATTATTATTTGCGTAATTTAAGATAGTGTGATAGAGTACACTTTACTGGAGTATAGAGTGAGACAGATCTAGATTTTAATCCCCAATCCTGTGACCAGTTACCTAATCTCAAATGCCTTTGAACTTGTTAATTTATCAACAAAGAGAGGAAGAAAACTACAGGAGACGATGTAATATACCTGCTACTTAATAGAGGCTCCCCAAAACTGTTAGTCTCATCTTCCTTAGTATGGTTACATGTCTGTCTCCCTCTGTCCACATACTCACTTTGGTAGCTTTGTGATATGTTAACTTGGTTAGGCTAAATATTTCTAAAATGTTTCTGGTTGTGGTAGGCTAACAAGGTTTATTCTCTCAGGTGAGTGGAAGGACAAAAGAGAGAAAGCAGCCACTTTGCACATATGCACAAGTTTTCCCAGTTATTCAGTCAAACAGTAATCTAGGTGTTGCTCTGGGGGATTGTGCAGACACGGTTAGAGGCCCTAACCAGTTGCTTTAATTTAATCATAAGGGAGATTATCCGGGTGGGCCTGAACTGATCAGTTGGAAGGCATTTAAACAAAGGCTTAGGTCTTCCTTCAGGAGGAGACTCCAAATGGTTGCTGAGACTACAGTTTCTCTCCCTTCTCTCTCAATCTTCCTTCTTGACGGCCATGTGTGGATGTGGCCTGTGATGCTCGTGCCTGTGGTGTTCTAGCTTGCTTACGATTTTTCTGTGCCTGACTGCTGGCCTTACAGGCTTTGGATTTGCTTGGCCAGTCACACAATTACAAGGCTAATTCATGGTAATATGTCAATCTGTCTCTCTCTTTCTCTCCCTCACTCACTCTCCACACACACACACACACACACACACACACACACACACACACACCCTCTCCTACTGGTTTTGCTTCTCTGGTTGAACTCACCTTCCCTCCAGATTACATGGACCATGATATCAGGGATGGAGTTTTATTCATCTTGGCATCTCCAGTGCACATAGTAAGTGCTCAATAAATGTTTATGGGTTCTTGTTGGTTATCTACAGGGAACTCTACTCAGTACTCTGTAATGACCTATATGGGAATCTAAAAAGGAGTGGATATATGTATATGTATAACTGATTCACTTTGTTATACAGCAGAAACTAACACAACATTGTAAATCAACTGTACTATAAAAATTAATTTTAAAAATTAAATAAAAAATGTTTCTGTGTTTTACTTTACTTCATTCTTATGACTTAGCAGCCTTCTTTAGGGAAGGTTTTTTTTTTTTTTTTAAGATGCAGAAAACTCACAGTAGGTCAATAGGTCAAGATGCCAGGCCCGTATAGTGTGGCTCATTTAGCCTGTGGTTTTCTTAGGAGAGAATGGGATCCAAGCAACAAGGTAAGAAGAACGGGGGGCTGGGGATATGCCCCAAATAATAAAAGCTACTATTTATAGAGCCTTCTCTTTGTGCAGGCACTTGGCTAAATACCTTACAAGACAACC
This sequence comes from Phocoena phocoena, assembly GCF_963924675.1. Classification (NCBI taxonomy): domain Eukaryota; kingdom Metazoa; phylum Chordata; class Mammalia; order Artiodactyla; family Phocoenidae; genus Phocoena; species Phocoena phocoena. The sequence goes on from NC_089221.1 coordinate 123,842,499, forward strand.
TCATTTAAACCTCACAACAACCTCCTAAGATAGGTGGTATTATTATCCCCATTGACCGATGAGGAAATTGAGGGCCAGAGAAATGTCAACTTGTCAAGGTCACACAGATTTTAGGAGATGGAGCTGGGTTCAAATCCAGTGAATCTGACTGCAGAGTCTGCCTTCCCAAATACTTAGTGATACCGCCCCAAGGACGTTCAAGAAGTCCGAAAGAGGTCTGCAGAGTTGCATTCTTGCCCTATCCCCTGATAACACGAGGCTCAAAGGGCTTGCTCTGCGGGAGGAGAAATCCCCAGACTCCAAAAGCCCTAGGTCTGGTGTCAGATACAGCAACCACACAAGCAAGGCAACAGGTCTAAGACAACCCACCAAAGGCTGCATTTAATATGGCAAAGAGGGGGCTGCTCTGGCACACAGAGGCCAATGTGCTGGACGTGTCACTGGAAGGAATGTTCTCCTATGACACTAAATGCCAGACTAAGATTGATATGTACAGTTGTGGATGAAAGCCACAGCAGAAACAAGGGAGAGAAATCTGTACGAGCCCCACAGCGTCCCTCAAAGCTTGTCCGGGAGAATCCTATTGGATTAAAAGGAAGACTGCTGTCCCTAGTACTAAGGAGTGACAGAGCTAGAAGCCAGGAGTTCTGGTTATGGTCCCCTGATAGGGAATCAAATCCCAAAGGGCCTCAGCTCACTTGACAAGCGAAGCTGATGCAGAGGGCTGATAAAGACCAAGTCAGAGATCAAGTACCCCTGGAATCCAGTTGTTTTCTCCCAGAGAAACCCTCTGTCTCATGCCTAGAGACTGGATTTATGCAAGGTGTGTCTTGTGCTATCTTTCTAGCTTGCTCACGCCATGCTTTACTTCACCCTCGGGCCTTCTTGAGTTCCTCCAACATACCATGCTCCCTCCTGCCACAGGACCTTTGTACATGGTGGACTGATCTTTTCGCACTTCTTTGCCAGGTTAGCTCATACTCTTCCTCTTACAAATCTCAACTTAACAATCAGTCCTCAGGAAAGCCTTCTTTTATTCCCTAGTCTACATCAGGTTTTTAAAAATGCATTCACAAAACCATATTCCCTTTCTTCACAGGACTTATTTCCGTTTGTAATAAGGCACTCATTAGTGTGATTATTTGGTGAATGTCATTCTGAAAGCAGAAAATTTGTTTCTTTTCACTCTTATATCCCCATGGCTTATCACAGTGCCTGGCACAAACTAGGTGCTCAGTATATAGTTATTGAGGACTGTATATTTACTTTGTACTCGATGTGGATTTATTTAATAGGTCCCATATTGGACTAGGTAGGAGCCCAGGTCAACTCATTCTTAGTTCTGAGAACAGAGTTCAAAGGATCCTAGGTATACCATAGTTTTCATAATTAAGAAACATCCTTTTATAGCAATTTTCTTTTATTGAAAAGTTAGGGCTGCCTCTTGCCCTAGAAAATCACTAATCTAGAAATGATTTATTATTGTCCTGATGCAGTTAACCCATTAAGGCCAAAGTTTGCCCACTTTAAGCCAGAACCTGTTACACAGAACAGGGACAGACTGGCTACAGATGGAAGGAAGAGGATTCAAGACCAGGCTAGGAATGCCTAGCCATAAGGCTAGGAATGCTTCCCTCTGATATGGTGCTAAATACAAGGGCTGGACCTCAGAGACCCTGCGGATATCTGGTAACTAGGGTATAATGAGTAACGTCTTGCAAAGAACATCAAACTGCAGAACCAAAGGAGGTGTCTAGAATTGAGAAGATGACGCAGATAATGAATTCAGCAGAACAGAATCCACCCTTCGAACACTCAACTTTTCTAGTTTCCTTTTGTGGTGGTCCCTGTTTACTGATCATTTACTTAGCAAGGTACTGCCCTAAGCATACATGTATGTGTATACATATGTATATACACATGCACATATATACACATATATGTGTGTGTGTGTGTGTGTGTGTGTGTGTGTGTATAAACACCTTTTTAACAAATTCTAACAATCCCCTTTTTCAGAGCTCCCCTCTACAGATCATGAAGTAGAAGCTTGGCTAAGTTAAAAGACATGTTAAAGCTTACACAGCCAGCAAGTAGTAGAGCTGGCTGAGAATTTTAAGCTTGTTGGACTCCAAAGAATCTGTTCTCAACCATAATGCCAATGTCACACCAAATGCTAGTCACTGGAAGTTATGACTTTTTTAAAAACCATATTGCAAGGCCACTTGCCTTAATATTTACTAATACTTATCTTTACATATATGCACTTTGAAAATTTAAACGGATTTTTCAGTATCTGTAATATCATAGGATTGATACAATAGTTGTATTTTATAATGTTCATTATCACAAATACATAATTATGAAAACAAAAAACGTCCATGTAGTATTTAGAAGAACCTCGCCTCCCACCTCAGGGATGCTCATACCATACTTTGGGAACCCCACATTTTTCTATACTGAACCATGTTTCTTCTGCCTCCTTAGTGGATAAGAGGCATTATAGAAATGGTGCTAAACAACATATGATTTATCGATGGTTGGTGGCCTGTCTGGTGGTTGGTGTTTTTCTGAGACTATTTTGAAAGATGGCCGCTTCCTACCCCAGAGGTGGCTGCACTTCAGAGACAATAAGCAAAAGGGTCCCAGTCTGTACAGTCTGCTCAGTGCTTAGGGTGGTCTGGTGGAAAGTAACTGTATAGATATCAGTTATTATCATTCTCATGATGACAATGATTATTTTACATATGGCTGCTTTAAGGGTGAATGGCACGGTCTCATTTGTATGCCAGCATCTGTCAGGCTGTCACACATCTGCAGAATATAACCTCAACTGTGCTATTAATATGTCCCTTTTGCATTCTCCTCAAGGCATCTGTCTCCTAAAATGCCTAACGAAACTTCCCTCCCTCTTGAAGGCCTGGAGGCAAAATTTGGAAAGCATGTCACCTATACTGGGGACAGCAGAAGCTCAGCTGAGCCTGAGCAGATTTCTGGCTCTTGGAATAGACGTCAAGGGAGAAAGGGAACCACCACCCACACTCGTTCTGTTAGCAGCTGCACTTGCAGGCAAAATCTGTAGGCAGATTCTCCTAGGCTCAGACAGTGTGTCGCGTCTGCTCTGTGATCAACAAAAGATGTCAGTCACGGTCTTAATGGTCAGTTCTCAGTCTCCATAATCACCACGACTGGCTTACAGCTGCATTCTCTGAAAAGCCTTGGGGAACTCTGAAAAGCCTTGAGCACTCTTCTGTGGTGAAGGTCAGGTGTCTGTGTACCTAAACCAGGTCTTTTTACTCATTTGCAACAGCTATACTACATTTCCCAGCCTGCCTTGCAGTTAGATGTGATCATGTGACTGAGCCCTAGCCAATGGAATGCACACTACTTTAGAACCTGGCTCATGGGAGTCTCCCACGTGTGGTCCTACACAATCTTCCTCTTTTGCTGTACAGATGCAGATAAGCATGGTGACACTGGGGAACCACAAGATGGAAAGAACCTGAATCTCTGAGTCACTCGTTGGAGGAGGCTGCCTGCTGATGGAGATCATCCATATTGGACTTTACAAGAGAAATAACCTTCTATATGTTTGAGCCATTATGGAGTCTATTTTATATCGGAACATTCAGAGCTGTACTGTAACTAAGGTGAATTTCACACTTAAGGTGAAACTGTCGGCTTCTATTTCACGATTAATTATCCACTGGATAGCCCCACTTTGGTGACCTACCAGTATTTCAAACTCGACATGTCCCATCAAAACGGTACTTTCTGTATGTCAGAATATTCTAGGTACTGGGATACAGGAATGGATCATACAGAGTTCCTTCTGTCATAAAATTCACATTCAAATATGGGGAAACCCAAAATACACAAATAAAAAAACGAATTTCAAATAGTAATACATGTTATGAAGTTAACGGGGATAGAGGGAGTTAGTGGGAGGAAGTGCCTCTGAGGAGGTGTCAGGAGTCTGAAGTCTATACGATGACACACAGTTAGCCATGTGGACTCTGGGGGCAGAGTATTCCAGAAAGAGGGAACAGCACATGCAGAGAATGGAAGTAAGAACAAGGTTTCTCCAGGAACAGAAAAGAGGATAGTTGGCCGAAGCAGAGTGAATCAGGGCAGTCTGGTATGATAGGGTATCAAAGAGGGATGCAGGGCCACTATCATGTGAAATCTTGCAGTCCAGAGTTAAGAATGTGGATCTTATTCTAAGTTCAATAGGAAGCTACCAGCGTGTTTTAATCTGGGGAGGAATGACATCTGAATCACATGTTGAAAGGTCTACTCTGTTATGTGGAACACGTATTGTGTAGGAGAGCAAGAGAGAATGGAGACTAGACAGTAGATTACTGCAGTCATATAGGTAAGACAACAGTGGCCTGTACTAGTGTGGGTCGGTAGAATGGAGATGGAGAAAGATGAGTTGATTTGAGATATATTTTAGACGAAGCAAAGGCAGGGCTCACAGATATTGGGCTGGGGGGTGGGGAGGCTGGTGAGTGGGAAAAAAGATCAGTGTTGACTCTTAGGTCAGTTGCTTAGCTACCTGGATGGTGAAACCATTAACTGAGGTTGGGAATTCAAGTGAAGAGTCAGGTTTGTGGTAGGATGGACCACAGGATAGGTGCTGAATAAATGACCGATTTTTAATATTAAATAGAGGGTCAATATAGTAGGGTGAGAATACTGGGTCAGATACTCATTCAGCAATTGTCTCGACTTTTCTAAATTTTAGCTAAACAGAAGATAATAATACAACCCCTTAATGTCAATATGGGGTTGTTATATCAAATATACTCTTGGCAGGTAGAGACTGAAGAAGTGTGATGGGGACATGAGCTTTGCTAATAAAGTTTGGTTTTCTGATCTGGATGCTACTTGCACAGGAGTGCTCTGTCTGTGAAAATTCATCAAGCTAGACAATAATGATATATGCATCTTTCAAAATGAGATTCTATGCATTATATTCCCAGTTCAGTGCTTGGGATTCAAGAAATGGCAGCCATTATTATTTTCATTATTACGATACAATGAAAGCCATCTCCTGTGTACCTGTGGTCCATATAGGCCATTTGTGAATCCATTAACAAGAGGAAGGAACCCTACATTGAACTCTAAGGTCTGGTCTTATAGTTGATAAAGTCAAATCTAGTTTGTAATTCATGACACATAAATGCCTCTGCATGAAGGGATTGACTCAGAGTTCTAATCCAGAGGTAGCCCTGGTCTACTACTTGTAATTCAGTACTTCCCTAACTTTGTTTAGATGAGTGAGTATCACAGATGCCAATGTAATTTAAAAGAGAACAGTTCTCCACAAGTTCTAGGTCTTCAATTGTGATTGCCCCTTTCTATTCCACTTTCCCCCAAGCTTGTTCATACCTGAATACTCTTGATTCAAGCCAACTGGTTATTGGCCCCAAAGAAAGGATACTAAAACTTTGATTGGTTATTTCAAAGTTCCATAGGTTAATCCTCAGGTCATCAGCTGACATGTAGGTTTCATAGTCGCTGTTGACTGATATGGAGTTGATGTGATATGTGTGTGCGTTGGCAAATACTCTTCGCGGGGTGGCCTCCACCATCAGGTCCATGGGTCTCAGGACAGGCACCTGGAATGCAAGAGAAACAAATCACTTTAGAACCCAGAGCTCTTTACTAGGAAAAGAGTGTGCATGTTTATGTCCTTTATTATCATATACAAAATCCTGACTACGTCAAAGGAGCTCTGAGCTGGAAAAGGAGATTGATAAATTACATGTTGTTCCTATTCCCTTTGGTTCCTTTTAGTTTTATTCCTTCCTCAAAAATGTCACCATCCTTTAGCCCTGATGGACAATTTCATCCTTTATAGATTCTAAGATGTTTTTCAAGTGGCCCTCAAAGTGGCCTCCTCTCAGGGGAACTTAGAATCCACTGTGGGGTCATTAGCTTCCAGAGCTGTTGTTCCAGATTGTTTGTTTTTTAACCATGAAATCTTTTTTTTTTTTTTTTTTTTTTGCGGTATGCGGGCCTCTCACTGTTGCGGCCTCTCCCGTTGCGGAGCACAGGCTCCGGATGCGCAGGCTCAGTGGCCATGGCTCACGGGCCCAGCCGCCCCGCGGCATGTGGGATCCTCCCAGACCGGGGCACGAACCCGCGTCCCCTGCATCGGCAGGCGGACTCTCAACCACTGCGCCACCAGGGAAGCCCCATGAAATCTATTTTTGAAAGGAAGTTGTAGGAAAATTTTAGAAACGTCTAGTTCAACTGAGATTAAAATTTATCCTTCATGGCCTGGGAGGTCTAGACCCCATCCTGGCTTTATCCTCAATCCTTAAGGGAATTTTGGGAAAGCATATATAATCACCCAAATTTCTAGTATCCCAAATTCAGCCATTAATATATAGGGCACCCATTGACATCCTTGGTTTAACCTGTTGTCTTGGAGTACCAACAAGGCAGCGTCCACTTGCACATCAAAACTGTCCTCATTTGGACAATAAATTATATGGTCATCTTACTGGTATATGAAGGATAACCAGTAAATATTTGTTAAGTGAGTGAGTAAGAATACGTGAGTAAATGTTACCTTCCCCATGGGTCAGAGAATCAGGCAGTTAAATATAGTTTTGCACACAAGAAGCTCTTCCTGGCAAATAGGAACAAAGACCCACCTCTGTTCTGACTCCCTCTTTGAATTCAAGGGCACTTCTGCCTACACCTGGGTGAACTGGCTCCTGAGAAAGTAGTGGGAAAACTAACGCCTCAGAGGAGACAGACTAAAACACAATGCAACAAACACAAAACACGGGCCTGACCCTTTAACAGAAATGAGAAAATAAAAGCACCAAAAGCTGTTTTCTTTTCAGGGAAGTCATCTCTTGCAACTGAGCCCTGATTTGATACCAGGTGGTCGATCAAGACTTCAAATTCTGGATTTCTGTCAACCCAGTGGGTGAGGGGAAGAAGGCGGAAACAAAGGTTAAATTTTGTGGAGTGCAGTCACCTCAACAATATAACCTTTTACAAAACAGAATTCTCCCAGCTCAGTCTTGAAGGATTTTGAGGTAGTTTTTAAGTTAAATGAACAATTCAATTCAGAAGAATCATAGAATTCTATGCAAATGTGGCAGTGGATATCCTGGAAACCAGAGGAGCTTGAGATACGGATGTAGGAAGAGCCAGGGGTCCTCTGAAAAGCAGCAGTGGGATGGGAGCGAAAGTCTTTGAGAGCCCTCCACCCTGTTCTGGATAATGGTTCTATAGTATAAGCCCAGGAATGGCAAGAACTAGGAGCCCTGGGTTCTGACCACAGATTCGCCCCTCACTGACAGGCTGTGTGAGCTCGGGCAATTATCCTGCCCCTTCTGGGCTCTGGTTATATTATCTGAAATACTCACTGTGCCCTACTTATCAAGAAGGTTGGGGTCTGTTGAGATGATTTGCCCTTCAGTTCAACCTCCCACTCACCCTTTCAGCAACATTTGCTTGAGCTCTGTACAAGGTCCTGGGGGGTTCAACTGGTGAGCAAAACCAGACACAGGTCCTGCCTTCATATGGCTGGTCCAGTTGGTAGAGGTAGGTACAAAATCATCTCATAATAAAATGTAGTAAGTACATTTTATTTGTAGTAAGTACAAAAGGAGAGGAAATAGCATTAAGAAGGATTTCACCTGCTCAGGGAGGTCTGGAGAAGTTTTGCTGAGGAAGTAAGAATTGGTTGCTTAAAGTATGAGAAGGAGTTTACTGGGCCAGGAGGGGAAGGAAGAATGCTCTGTTCAGCGGAAAGAGTGTGTGCAAAGGTCCGGTGGTGAGGGTAAGGCAAGAATGAAAGATCGATGGGTCGATGTAGTTGAGACAGAGAGTGATGAGAACCATGGCGGAAGATGAAGTGACAGGGGAGGTAAGAGGCAGGCCCCAGGAAAGATTTTTGCCATCATCCTAAGAGAAATGGGAAGAAATCAAAAGATTTCCAATGATTTTGATATGATCAGGTTCAAAGTTTTGATGAGATCATTTCTGATGTAGAGTGGAGAACAAGTTAGAGGATGAATGAAGCAGAACTTTGAAAAGGAAGATGATATACTATCGAATGCCAAATGAGGGTGTGTCTGAGTTAAGGCTTTGTAATGGATAAGAAAAGTACCTTTGCCCTTAGGAACTCTCCTGCAAATATTTATTGGGCATTGACTCTGCGTCAAACATTCTTCATACACCATCTCAGTAATTGTTGCAACAACTCTGTGAAATAGATACTAGTAGTACAAAGTACTATTACAAAGAGAAAACTCAGGCTCAGAGAAGCTAAGTCACTGGCCCAGAGTTGCCCAGCTATAGGAGGCATAGCCAGAATTTGATCCCAGAGTCTATCTGACTGCAAATCTAGTGCTTTTTCCACTGTATCACACCACACTCAAAGAGCATGCATGGTAAGACGTGATAAATGCTCTGTAAGGGATACGACTACAGTGCCCATAGAATTTATGGAATCAATAGGATTATTGGTAGTAATAATGGTAGTGGTAGTCATAGAATTCTGTGGTTAAGCTGCCTCTAGAAATCTCAGTTTGGTGCTGTAGGTGTTCATGTGTGCTTTCAGAGATACACGCCTGCTCTCGCGGTATGTCATAAAGGAACTCCCCCCCTGGAGCTTTTGAGCTCTGCCCAGCCCCGCAAGGTAGTAGAGCTCAAAGCAGGCTCCCCAGGGCTGTGGAAGAAATGGAATCTGTGAGGACTTCCTGTGGCTTCTCCTCAACTCTTCCCTGGGCCTCCTTCATTACCACGCACTGTCCACAGAGGCTTCCCGTGGCTCTGGTGGCAGGGAAGGGAGCAGGACAGCCAGGATAAAGAGGCATTACCAAGCGGTAACTACCAGCCCAGAGTTTCAGTTTAATGTGATGGGCCTGCCTGCTAATTCAGGCTGACATATTGCATGATGTGGCACTTCATGGGGAAGCTCCGGGTAGGTATCTGGGGAGGGAGTGCTAATGCTTTGCCCAGATAAGGCAGGGGATGAACGTCACGCATGATATTTCATCACCATTCCCATGCCCAGGTCAAGGCTATCCACTCCCCAGTGACACCCCTCACAAGAAGGAAGAGGGAGGTAAGGCAGTTCAAGCTGGACAGGATGACCAGTTAAGAAACCCTGATGGGACTGTGTTTTCTACTACTCCTCTTGGGGCCAGGGAGGGAGAAGAGTGGGACACAGTTCCTTGAGTTCGGCCCACAGGCAACCATTTGGGCTTTCCCTTGCAAGATCATGGAGGGCTTCCTGTAGTAGCAGTAACTGCGTTACAGCACCCCTGCCCTTCAGCCCTCTCAGTAGCCGACCTCACAAGGAAGACTTCTTTGTTTGCCATTTTACAGGAAAGGGGAAGTATCCTGTCCGATGTCACACAGAGAGGAAGATGAGGGGCTCAACTTGTACAATTTTGTTCCTGCGTGAGCACACGTAACCACTGTTACAAATGAAACTCTTAGGCTGAAATATGAGAATGTCATTTCTGCAAGTCAAAAATTGTCAAAGCTCAGTAATTTCATGGGTTCAGCCTAACAGTTTGAAAGGACTGTGCCACATGCATGTGACACTGAATCACGGAACACTGAATCTTGGAAGGGCCATGAAAGCCTCTTTCAAGGCTGTCGTGTGTGTAAGTGTGTGTTTTGGGGTGGGGGGCAGAGTGGGAGGCCATGGTGTCTGGGCCTTAGCCTCTTCATCATTCCTGGTAATATGTTTGGATTCTCAATCAATATCTTGCTTAAATAACTATTTCTGTGGTTAAGGAAATTTTGAGACCCAGTGGCCCAGATAGTTCCTAAATTCTGCAGATGAGGAAATCAGCAGCCCGAGAGGTGACATGCCACGTCTATGGTCACCCAGTTGGGGTTGTCAACACAGCCTGGGTTTCTGCCACTCATCCCAGAGCTTCCTTTCCTCTGCCCCCCGACAGCAGGTACCTGAGTCATTCTCCACAGAACCAGACAAACTCCAGGATCAAACCAGGACCTTTAAATGGTAGTTCAAACCCTCTTTCCTGAGATATCTTGGCAGTGGCCGTGGGCCTAGACTCATCCCTGAGACAAGGCTGGTGCTGCAATGTGCTTGCGAATGAGAATGGGGGTCAGCCCTCGGCCCTCGCAGGGTACAGGTGGCTCTGGACTGTGATGATGGAATTCATGTCCTCCCCTCAGGTGCCTCGTACTCCTCCCTGACCTTGATTCAGTTTCCGCTCATCACCCGGAGCCTGATTCTGAAGGACGAGCACCCTGGCCTGGTTGGCAAGATAATAAGCATCGCGTTAGAGTATCAGCCGAATAATGTCCCAGGGCCCAAGAGAGCAGCCTCAGAGTCTAACCTGCCACGGGGCTTACAGAGATGTGTCTCAGCTGGGGTATTAGTGGATGAGAGGAGCCCAGGGCACCCCGTGGCTCCCTCCGTCACATCACTCAGGGCTCTGTTCAGTGATCACCTGCCGAGAGAGGCCCTCCACGCCCACCCCACCTCGCATAGCACACCCTCCACACGCCATCCTCCGACCCAGCTGACTGCTCATAATGTTAAGTAATTCATCAGTGAACCCTCATCCGTCTCCTATCATTTAGCTTGGTGGATAATATGATCCCTGCTGCACAGATGAGGAAACAGAGGCCAGAAAGGTTAAGTAACCTGTATAAAGTCACACAGCTCATACGCATGCCTGGCACTCCCGACTCTGGAGTCTAAGTCCTTGGCTGCTCTGTCCTCTGGGCTTGGAGGATCACCCTCAGGTGTGTGGGAGAGATAAGTACACACGTGGATGTCTCAGTGCAGGTGCACTGCCCAGGACAGTGTCAGCCAAACGGGCCACATGTCTGCTTGGGGAGCTCAAGGGGGACCTCAAAAAGGACAGGACTAGTAAGCGAGCAGGAGGTGAAGGATTTGTGGGAATCCACCAGGCAGAAGTTGGGGGCGGGGAGGGGAGGAAGCTGTGCTCCGGTCAGAGCGACCGGCGTGTGCAGAGCTCGGAGGGGACGGAGCAAAGCGCGTGCGTGCAAGTGTGTGATTCTGTGTGTTTCTGGGCGTGGGGGGCGGTCAGCGATTTTGTTATTCACTCAAAACATGGAATCAATCCCTCCTCTATATCAGACATGAAGAAAGCCTGAGCTGGGTGAGGGCGTGCAGGATGGACATCGTGCTATGTGAGGTGGGGTGAGGATGGAAGGCCTCCCTCAGGCGATGACACTTGAGCAGAGAGCTGAATGGAGGGAGGGCGCCAGCCATGTGGCTTTCTGGGAAGAGCATTCCAGGCAGAGGAAACAGCAAGTGCAAAGGCCCTGAGGTTGGAATGTGCTTAGAGGGTAGGAGGAACAGTGAGGATCCTTTGTGGCTGGAGAGGAGTGAGCAGGGAAGGAAAGTGGTAGGAGATGTAGGATAAGTAGTCAGGGCTGGATCACAGGGGTAACTGTGGGGATGAAGAAGACTGAGGGAGATGCAGGGAGCTGCCCAATACGGATCCCCCTCTGTGTTAAGAAATCCCCTGCTCCTTGCTCTCTTTCCCTTCCCTCTCCCCGCCTTCTGTCTCTCCCCACCTCTCTTTCAGTTTTCCTTCCTTCGAGTCTTTCTCATTATCTTTCCTGCCTCTCCTCTTGGGAAATCTAAGATCATCTGTCACCTCTCAGAACCCATTTACTAACAAAATGAATGTTGCTGTCATTTGGCTTGTTTGGTGACCACAGTGGTGATGCGTCACAGTCTTCCACGGCACCTAAGCAGGTGTTGGCGGGTCACGAAGCCCCCTTCAGAGACAGACGATGAAAGAGGAGCAGAATCCTGGAAGCCCCTGAGGCCCCCACTTTAAACGACACCTGTGAAAATGCACAGCAGGGAGAGAGGCTAGAGGTGAGGGCTCTTTACAGAGGAAAAACAACAGCTGTGCTCACTGTGGCAACATCCGGTGCCCCTGTAAGTTGACGGATTCAAGGCAAGAGTCTGAGAGAGAAGAGACGGCCGGACAGGAGCTCAAGAAAAGAAAGAAGATGGAGCCATGGAGAAGGAAGGAGAGAGGTGTCCATCAGTACAAGGACGTGAATGGATTTCAGCTATTTTGCAACTCTGGGTCAAATCTGATTGAGTTCAGCAGACAAACATGTGAATACCCTTGGAATATTAAGTACAATCAACATAATCAACAAGAAATTTGAAGAAACTGCTATCTTTTTTTTTTTTTTTTTGCGGTACGCGGGCCTCTCACTGTTGTGGCCTCTCCCGTTGCGGAGCACAGGCTCCGGACGCGCAGGCTCAGCGGCCATGGCTCACGGGCCCGGCTGCTCCGCGGCACGTGGGATCTTCCCGGACCGGGGCACGAACCCGCGTCCCCTGCATCGGCAGGCGGACTCTCAACCACTGCGCCACCAGGGAAGCCCAGAAACTGCTATCAATTTAAATTCATGCTCGCTCCCTATCTCCTTGTCAGTATTCAACAGATGCTCCCCACTGCTTTCCCCAATAACTGAGATTACTGTATATTTAGACTGACAGGACATATTCAGGCCTGGTGTTACGGGGGTTCCATGTCATCAGTTAGGAAGTTCACGTAGGAATGTTATGACCACACACTGGCCCCAGATAAAACCTTCCATAAACATTCATTAAGCATTTACTACGTGCTGGGCAGTTACCACACAGAGTATCCTTATAAGGCTTAGTGGGGGCAGAGAATACACAACCCCCTACCCACCCCTTCTTGTTCATAACCAGCCCTTTTGGGAAGCTGAAACCATGTTTGTTTGATCTAGAAAAGAAACAGGTAGGAGCTGTTCACCTTTCCCTTGGTGCAGGGAAACCCTGACCCTGGTGCTCTGGGACCACAGGTTCAAGGCCTGGTGGGGAATCTGGGGTGATAATACCATTCCATCCAGAGGCCCTAAATGGTCTCTAGACCATTTCCAATGGAGGAAAGGGTAGAAAGTTCCAGATTTCAGCCTCACTTCAAGTTTGCCACCTTGCCTCTCCTGGGCTTCCTTCAAAAAATATCCTCTGTGACTCTCCAGCGATAATTACTGTAGGTTTGGGATAAAGCCAATAGCTAAAGAGCATCCAGACTTCATTGCCAAGGAAGAGGGAGTGAGTCATCTTGAAGATGGGAGAGCCAGTGGGGTCCTGCTATAAATATCCCTGTTCCAAAGCAACCCAGCTTAGCGGTGCAGAGCAGCTGTCTTCAAACAGGAGAATGTTATGACTTCCCAAGAGCTATCTGGAACAGTTTTAAAGGAAACCACTTCCCCATCTCTAACTTAATATAATTTCCTTCTTAAAATCAAATCATGTCAGGACATACCCACAGCCTAGGTTCTCCTTCTCACATTTGGAAAAGAAACAAACATTCCCCATCCTGAATCTTACCGTGGGGCGCTATCCAAGGTATAAACACTTCAGGGAGGGACAATCAGATGGCACCTTTAATCAAAGCCCCACAAATGCCCCACCCTCAGCTCATTATAATATGAATTTCTAATCAAATTTTACTTCTTATGTTTAATCATAATTTGTCAGAATTGCATGTTTTATGTTGTTTTGGTCAATTGTGTTCTAGTAATAATTTTAGAGACAATTAAATCCACAAGAGAATTTTAAACTCTTACAGTCATACAGTCATAGGGAGGGAGAAAAACTACCTAGTTTTCATTGTAGAAATGATAAAAAAAAAAGCATTTAACATTTATTTGGGGGAAGTGCAGTGAAAAATAAGTAATTAAAGAAGAAAAAGGAACAACAGAAAGTTCTGACTTTTACAGAACCTGTTCATTATTCTTTTAATGGATATTGATGGGTATCCAGTTACAATGGTATTTAAATTCCATGGGATGCATTAAAAAGGTGATATAACAGTTTTATTTTAAACTGCCTATGTTTAAAATACTCCTGAAATCACATTCTCTGTAAGTATTTAACATTCTGATGGAAGTGATTAGTTGTCTACTTAAAAATGCTCAAGAAGCTATGTGGCTTTTCAAAATTCTTCTAGTGGGTACACAAGCACAAAATTTGAAGTTGCATGGTGTTAAAGTGTTTTTAGAGTCACACAGACCTGGGCTTGAATCTTGGCTGGTCTATTTACCAACCATGTGGCCCTGGGCTTGTTACTTCATCTTTCTCCATTTCAAGGCTCCCTTCCACAGTGTTAGAGGTATAGCAGCTCTCTGTACCTTTGTTGAGAAAATTTAGCACAGGGCCTGATACATACCATCTACCAAAGAGACATTTCTGGAGAGCTTACTTTTGCCAAATTGTGCTAAGCTGTATGTATACTGTAGGTATACCATGTTATTGAATCTTCACAATGACCTTAAGAGGTGGATACTAATATTGTTCCCACTTTACAGGGCAAATGAAGTGGTGAAACTTGCTCAAGGTCATACAGGTACTTGGAGGTGGAGCTACCTTTGAACTTGACCATCTGGCTCGAGCCCCTATGGTAGTTATCACTAGAATCCTTCACATTAACTTTCAATTGTCGAAAAAATGGTCCGTTCTGAGAGATTGCCTAGGGAAGATTTTCCGAATTTTTCTATAGGCTGTGGGGTTTAGGCATCCCTTCCATCCACCCTAGGGAATTCAGTCGTGATTATAGAACTTAGCAATGCTCAGGAGAAGTGGCCAAGGGAATGACTGGTCATTGGGTAGCAATTAACTTCGTTGGGAAAAAAGGTGGAAGGCTTTTCTGGTCGGGAGTTTTCCTAATAGCTTCTGTCCACATTGTCACGAAAACCTTGTACAATATGGTCCTTCATCCAATTATCAAACCAACCTGGGGGGCACAGTCTGGCATTCTGTATACCCATTATCAGAGGGTAATTCAGTGTAACAAACCAAATCGAGTATGCACAAAGACTGTCAAATAAAATAAACCACTCACAAATTAAATTACTTCCCATTTTCAGTGGGAAGAATGCCAGTCATTTTTCATTTAAAAAATATGCATCTTAATTCCATTTTTTAAGAACATGAAAAGAAGCCTTTAAAGCCCCCTCCTACTGTCTGTACTGAGGTTCATCTTCCCTAGGCCCACCTCTCCTGGTCCTGGGGCATGTTCTCTCAGAGAATTAATGGAGCATTAAGCCTCACATTGGTCAGAACACTGGTTTCCTCCATGGATCAACGGTGGATGGAGCTCAGAAAGCAGGAGTGAGAGGTTGGCTCCAGTCTACAGAGACATAACAGAGCTGTTGTTTCCAGAGTGAAACTGCCACTCAACACCACCCCGCCAAACCCCCAGGGAATCCCATCCAAATAATATAATTTTTAGATTTCCTGGATCACACCCTTCAACAGCCTCAATATGTCCCTGAGTTCTTCTTTTACTGGCTTTGTCAAATAGATTGAAATAAGCCTGAGAGGAAAAACCCCTTTGGACCAAATCAGGCTTTGTGCTTCAGGGTCTTGAATATCTTAGGATTATATTCTTTGACACACATTAAGTGTCAGTCACTGCTCTGGGTGGTACGTGTACAGGGTGAACAAAGCAGATTAGTTGCAGCACTTAAAGTCTAATAGGGAAGAAAGACATTAATGACTTGAGGTAGACACATTGTTACACACTGTCGCTGATGCTATAAAGAGATGTGTATTGTTTCAAGAGAGAAAAAATATTCTTTCATGAAATGAAACAGGGGCTCTAATTTAGATTGGGGAGTTAGGTACATTGCTTTTTGAAGAAGTGACGGCTCCCTCAACTCGAAAAGCAGAGCCAGAAGCATTGCTTTTCACTGGGGGCCAAACTGCCATCTGACAATGTCTGGAGATATTTTTGATTGTCACAATGCGACCTATACTACTGAGTAGAGGCCAAGGATGATGCTAAAAGCCCTACGATGTACAGGACAGCCTCTAGCCGCAAAGAATTATTCTGCCCAGAGATGTGGGGATATATGTCTATGTATAACTGATTCACTTTGTTATCAAGCAGAAGAAGCTAACACACCATTGTAAAGCAATTATACTCCAATAAAGATGTCAAAAAAAAAAAAAAAAAAAAGAATTAGCCGGCCCCAAATGTCAACAGTTCTGAGACTGAAAAATCCAGTTCTTAAGGAAAACTTTCTGGAAATAGTCTAAATCAAAGGTGGATAAAAGAAACCCAGTATTAACTTCCACAATAGGCAGCAAAAAGTTTCAGTCCATAAAGATCTTCTGGTTTAAAAAGTCTTTATATATTCATAAAATATAGGAAAGATCGATCACCCATCCATCTATCTATCTATCTCTCAGAGACTTATCCCTTATTGCCAGCTACAAGAATAACACACAACCCAATTAAAAAATACCTGGGGAATTAATACATATTTTTTTAAACCCAATGCATCAAAGATGGTTTTTATGGCAGACTAACAATTTCATGCTCTCAGTGTCTTTGACTCCATTTGGCCTCTCTACAGAAAAGAGAGGAAAAATATCTTTCCCTCAGAAGATGAACTCACTCTCTAATTACCAGCCCATGCAGCAGCCTGTAATTCTGCCAGTTTTATCTTGTTTTTTTCTCCCAGACACTTCCATTTTCTGCCAACATTGCTATTTCTCAAAGCGTGTTTCCCTGCATTCTGAAAGGCATGTTCACTGCCTTTCCTGTTATTTCCCTTGATGCTTCACATTGTGTAATTCCACAGGAAAAAAGGAGACATCTTAAAATATCACAGTAGAGGAAAATTTCAATTAACGTTTATAGGTGGGGAAGGGGATGGGATGGGAAGAGGCGGTGGTTTAAGTCTGGTTAGGATTAATCACAAAAATTGTTTTAGTTTTATTTTTTAACTGTTATTGATGTAAGTTTTTCTGAAATCTGCCCACACGCTTTCTCCTATTAACAATGAGGATAAATATCACTGAATCGTTGATGATCAAGGATCAACAAGACCTCAGGAGTATCACACTATATTCTGTCATTCACTACTGCGGCTTATACAGATCTAAGAAGATAAGTATAAATTTGATATAAACTTAAAGAATCTTAGAGTTGGAAGTTATTACACTAAAAAGTCATCAGTGTCTTTACACTAAAGAAGTCATTACACTAAAAAGGTGTGGGTGTACACAGAGATGCATCTCTAAGACCTTTGAAACACGGCCTCACATAGGTAGGAACAAAGCTACATACAGAACTAAACTGTGTCAGTTCTGCCTACTATGGTGGTAGTGGTTACTAGTGACATTCTGATTTAGGAGCAAAGTGACTTTTCAGGATTGCGTCATCTGGTTCCCATCCCTGGGTGCACATTAGAATCAAATGAGGCTTCTTATTGAAAACTGATGCCCGGGCCCCACCACTGGGTGGTGGTGTTGGGGAGTGTTGTTAAGTCAGAATGCCTGGGAGGTGGAACCCAAGTACTAGTGCTTGGAAAGCCTGTGGATGACCGATATGTAGAGCAAAGGCTGAGAGTCAGTGAATTGGAGGGGGTAAATGGAGGAGCTTCCATACAACAGACTCTTAACCATGGTTGGAGTATGAGGTTATACGAGTTTAAAATTATTTTTAGAGTTCTATACTGATTGAGGTCTCTATGTTAATATTTTTCTAAAAACCTCTGATTTTAATAAATGGATTAAAAGGTAACAATTGATGGAAGGTAAAAATGACAGGGAAGGCTTACTATTTGTAATATATAAAAAAGTTCCCCCCAACTGATAAAAAGACAACTCAGTAAAAATATGGGCAAAAGGACATGGACAGAACATTTAGAAAAAGCTAGAAGGAAATCACCAAGAAATATATAGAAATACGCCCAACCTTATTAGTAGTCAAGGAGATGCAAAATTTTTAAATCTTTAATCTTACAGAAGATTAATCTTATTAACCTTTAATCTTATACAAATTTTAGTATATGCAACTACTGTTCTAAGCCTTTTCTAACTATTAATTCATTTAATACACAAAACAATTTTATGAGGTAGGTATTCATACCATACCTCTTTTTACAAATAAGTGTAACTAAAATACAAGGCAGTAACGTGTCTTAGCTTAAAGTCACACAGCTAGTACTTGCTGGAGCTCAGATAGGCACTTGGGTGTTCTGGCCAAGAGAATCCTCATCCTTAAGCACTATCCTACCCTCCCTTCTCAGTAGTATCTCTACTGGGATGTGCAAAAATTCCAGTGACCGATCACATTCCGTCCTGGAGATAGTATGAGGAAATGGGTACTTGCTGGTGGGAGTATGAATGCAACAAGATTTTCAGAAGGTGATCTGGAAGTAGCTATTAAAATACAATAATGTGCACATCTTTCGACTTAGCAAAACCTACCTTAATGGAAACTATCCTGTAAAAACGAAACATTGGTTTACGATGATATATATTGGAGATCATTTATTGCAGCACTGTTAGTTACAATGACATGGTAACAAAATCTGGAAATAAGGTGACTGTCTATGAATAGGGGACTGGTTTAATAAGTCATAGTATACCCACACTTTCGAATTTCGGCAGCTACTTCAAAGAAGATGAATGACCACGAGGGATGTTTACATTACTGAGCAGAGTAGTGTGTATAGTACGATCTTGAGTTTGCAGAAACAAAACAAAATCAAATCCATCCATTAAGGTTAATACATGTTTGTGTAGACATAGAGAAAGGTACGGAAGGACACACACCAAACTAGTAACATGAGTTACCTTAACATGTGGGGTCACGATATAGCGCTACCTGACTTGTTGCTATAACCCTGCATTCGTTTTGTAATGGAAAAGAAAAAAGCAGGGAAATCCTTGCCTCTCATGTCCAGCCAGGGCGGGATTCTCAGGATTCTTCAGCCTGCGCTGGACTCTTCCTGGGAAAGCATAAGCAGCTCTAAATCAGCAATGGCTTCCTCGTTCCTTTGAATTTAGATCTGCTTTCCTTAACTGTCCACCTGTTAGTTCCCTGGCTTGACAGAGAGCCAGACTACCCCTTCCTCTATGCAAAAGCCCTCCAGATTTTTGAGGACAGACCTCAAGCCATCCCACTCTCCATTCAAATAGACCAAGACTTAGCCTCCAATCTTTACTCCTCACCAGTGGTCAGGGCTGGGTCACCTCTACTGACGCTTTGCCTTACTGAACACAATCTACCAGAGTTCGGAACACAGAAGGACGTGTATTCTTCTATACGGTACAAGACGTGTGCTTTCTACTCAGACAGCTTCAAATGGATTTACTTTTATCATAGTCCATATTGCAGCGTCAACTAAAATTTCCAGGTCTTCTTTCAAATAAGTTAATGTCGAGTCAAACCTTTTCTACTAACTACTTTGAACATGAATGTGATTTCCTCAATTCTCTTCCCTAGGGTTTATCCTTTTCTCTTAAAAGTGAAATGCAGGAATAGGAAAGGGTGTGTACGTGAATGTAGGAATCTAACGAATTGTGGATTCTGGATAATGGCATCTTTCTGCATAATGAAGATGATGGGTCAGCAGATGGGTGAATGCACTAGGTATATGGAGAAGACAATGACAGTGTTCTGAAGTTTGGCTGGAGGGTGGGAGGTACCTTAAATCCTCCGTTCCCCAGTGGCGGGGCTGAATTTGAAATGTAATGATCCTGGCAGATAAAGTTGTCACGGGAAGTGGGCGGGGGAAGACATAACTCTCCAGGAGAAGGTTTGCTAGTTCCAAGGAGAGAGAGCAGGAACGGGCCAAGAACAGAGGTGCAGGAATGGGACAAAGAAGAGAAAAGAGTGTTTGAGAAAAGCAGCTGCACACAGGACTATAAAGAAAAAAGGATGGCAAGCCTCCAGGGATGGGAACGGGGAAAGAGAGAAAAAAGCAGGCTGGGGGCAGGGGGAAGTTCTATTCTAGTCTGGACTCTTTAGAGGCCAAGAAACAGAAACCTTCTCAAACTTACTTAAAACAAAAACAAAAACAACTTAAAAAACAAAAGGATTACTGTAGGAGAGAAACATCTTGCAGCTTACCAGGACCAAAAAGGGAGGATGTGAAATGGAACAGGGGCTTGGCTTGCTGTTAGGGGCCCTGGGGGGGGGGGGGGATCTTTACTTTGTCTTTCTGGCTCTGTGTTTGTCTCTCTTAGGGGCCACCTGGCTTCTTAAACTGCTTCTCTCTTCATGTCAGGCCCTCTCTTCTCTCTTTGCCAATAAAAGTTAACTCTGTCTGTTTACCAGTCTGAACATGGCCTTCAGTGAGTCACTCTAGCGCTGACTCCATCCCACTTTCAAACTAAACACGCAGCACTATCAGGAAGGAGAGAAGGGGACAAGCAGAAAGGGAAACACGGCAGGGAGAAAGAAAGACATAGTCAGACCCTTCTAGGGAAGTCTCATCCCTGCCCTTGAACATGCTGCATTCACAATCACCTCCACACCTTTTCCTACAATGCTCCCCTTTTTCACCCCATTTCCATCTACCCCCCTTCCCTAAGCCTTCCTTGATCCCGATCGCTCCAGAACTCACCCCATTCCTCATACCGTGTATGCACACAATCCAGTGGAGAATAATCTGATATTTTTAAGAGTTCTAAATTCTAGCTCCCTTCTTCAAATTGGCACTGTTTTGACAGCCTTCTTGGAATCATTTCCTAACTTGAGTTCCTAGTGCTAATAATTTAGACTTCTAACAGTCTCTTGTTCAAAGAGAGTAAAGCACAATTGGTCACTATTCCCTGGATAGAAATTTTATTTTGTTTGGAATGCTGTTATAATTGCCTTTCAATCTTCTTCAAGCAATGAATCCACTGCTTTAACTCTCTCTTATACACTCTCTCCCCGTGTGCCTGTCAATCTTACGCGGCAATCACGTTTTTTTCAGACTAGCTCATTAAACTGTATTAGACTAAGAGTGTATCCTGAACTGAATAAGATTTGGTAATTACTTCTTCTGGAACAACATACTATTTTGGATGACTTACTCCTGGTCCAGTTTTAACTGACACTTTTATGTTATTATTCACTAAGACCCTGGGGTCTTTTTTACACATTCACTTTGTCTTTCCACATTCTACACACGAATGGTTGAATTTGCTCTCCACATGCGCTGGCTCTGTGCTTTGTCCTCTTAGAACTCTACACCCTTTCCGTCCCGCTCAAGTTTTCAAGGTTGTCGTTCATTTCCTTACTCACTCCTGACCTCTTCTTTGCCCCCTAGTGTTGTGAAATGGGAGCCTTTATAATGATGGGGTGGAGAAGGAAGGGTGACGGGGTGGACCTTATAGCCTTTAAGGCTGACTCATAGGATTATAAGCTCCATTAATTTTTTTTCTTCCTGAAGGAAGAAATATGAATTATTTTCTCAAACAGGCAAAGCAGAGGACCTCTTTAAAAACCATAAGGTTCTGAGGCTCACAGTGAAAAGGAAGGGAAAACTAATCATACAGAGGGAAAACAGGACAAATCTGCATTTCATTTAAAATCACTGTAGTTGAACTTCAAATTACTCTACCTCATTCCCACCTACCTCACATTCTATTAAGGACTTATTTTGCCCTTCATCTAGGAATAATTATATACTGAACTGCATCACGTATGCATTAGTATGTGGATTCAAGTACATATGCTTAGCATAAGCCAGAAAAAAAAAAAAAAGGAAGGAAACACATTTGAATAATGCTGACTGTTGCAACTGCATTCCATTCAATGGCTGGAGGCACCCAAGTTAAGTATGACATGTGGGCAGTGGATCTGCTCTTTCCTCAGGCAGATCTGTACGGAGATCATCTCCCAGCATCTTGATGTGTTGAATGAGCTACTAAGGTTTAAAGAAGTCTATTTTTTCATAAATGGCCTTCCACATTTGGGGTATAGCTTTATATTGTACATTATTCTTTATATTACGCATATTTACGTGTAAATATTATTTTGTACAGAGTTTATAAAAAAAACTATGTACACTATATCATATAGGTAATTTAAGGGATTCTTCAAGGATATTTTTATGGGATGACTTTGGAATCTAGCCTGTGCAAAATTGCCCACTTTACTGACCCTTTTTCAGGATCAGCGGAGGCAGGATTCAAACCTAATCTGAATTCACAGACCATACTTTTTCTATCACACCAGGGAATCTAAAATCTTGATACTTTTAAGACTCTTCATTAGATTATCCTGGGGATCTTCCATCTTCCTTTGTCAAGGTCTAACTTACAGTAAGATATTCTAACACTTGGAAGAGTTAATGTAACTATTTCCAAGCAATATTTGTTGAGCACTTACTAGATGCAAGGTGCTACTGGTATACTATGGCTATGGAATCATCTTTTTCCAAAAGCAGCTCACAAATTGACAAAACGAAGAGTCTAATCACACAAGAAACTCATCACATAATTTGTAGGCAGGGGTCAATAACAGGGCCTTGTAAGTAATGATAAGGACTTTGGAATTCATTCTAGGTGATAGGGGAAAATATCTGAGGCTCTTAATAGGGTAATGAATGATCTGATCTATAATTTAAAAACATCATACGAAGTGCAATGTGGTTATCAGATTGTGAAATGTGAGGGGGAAGAGAGTGAGTGAATGTAGGAAGAATAATTGGAAGGTTCTTTTACATGGTAGTGATGGATATAGGTAAGAAACAAGCTAGCTGAACTTAGGAAGGAATTGAAAGAGAAAATAAAACAATTATAGAGATATAAACTGCTTTGAAGGAAGAACAGTAAAACACAGAGAAAAATCTGAAAAATATAGTTATCAACACGGTTTATAAGCATGAGGAAATGACACAAAACAAAGTGGAAAAGTACTAAGACATAAAAATCAGTGGAAAGCAGATTATATTTTCAGAAAAGAAAGAGGATCCAATGTATGTATTATTGTTCGTCATGAAGAGACCAAAAGAAGTGAACAGGAAAAAATACTTAAAATATGTTTTTTAAAAATGCCTATAACAAAGAGTTAAATCCAAGACTGCAAGGATTGAAAGGGTACAGTATACCAACAAAAAGTGATGAGAGTTAATACCAAGGCATACTCTGGTGAAGTTATTTCACTTCAAGTATAAAGAAGATTTATGGGTTATACAGAGCTTTAAAAACGAGTCAAATTTATAAGAGGTAAAAATAAGGCTGGTTTCAGACTTCTCTCCACAGTAAACACCACGTCAGAAACAGAACCAAACAGTGTCCACAAAGTTATAAAGATTTTATATTCTTTCGGGCTGTGATTTAGCATAGAAGCAAAATTCTTAAGCAGGCAAAAACTCAGGGAACACCATATTTATGAGCTTCTACTAGAATGTAAGCTCCGTAGTGGTAGGTTCTGCTTCCACAGTGTTTTCCATTTTCTCGCCAGCACCCAACACACAGAGCATTACACATAGTAGACACTCAACAAATGTTTGTTGATTGAATTAAAAAACCTTTTTATGTAACGAAAATTGGACACTTTCTCATTCAGAGAGTCCCAGACTGTTTTTTTCATCAGAACCACCTGAGAGTTGTTAAAGAGCAAAAGAAAATACAGATTGCCCAGATTCACACTTTGAGATTCAAACTCAGTTGGGCTTGGGTATCTTGATTCTTAAAAAGCTCCCAAATAACCGCAGGGAAATTAGCCTAGTGTTTGTCAAACCTCAGTTCTTTTAGTATCCTTTTCAAGTTTTTTTTACC
The DNA here is from genome assembly GCF_963924675.1 of Phocoena phocoena. Lineage (NCBI taxonomy): Eukaryota > Metazoa > Chordata > Mammalia > Artiodactyla > Phocoenidae > Phocoena > Phocoena phocoena. Next base: position 123,866,059 of record NC_089221.1, read on the forward strand.
TTATCTATTTACCCAGACTATTATTTACTTAATATTTTCTTTAAATGAATCTGCTTTTTATAAACTCCATTAGTTTTGATAGGGATCTTTACATCACAGCAATACATGAAAAACTAGTTTTCAATGAACTGCCAAAAAACCAGAAGAATGTTATAAAAATAAATACAACGAAAAATGTTCTTCAATTCTAGACAGATACGGTCACTTTGAAAGGACTCAGAGCTTAAGGCCAGCTCTCAGTTTAAAAAAAATTAAGATTTATAAGTGTTATTAGACGGGTTAACACAATATTAACTCAAAGTAAGACTTTGGGCGTCATGTAATCAGAACAATTTTAAAAAGAAATAAAAAGACAAAAACTTCAGTTATGTGATTCAAAGACAGTTACTTAAAGCTGTCTTGTACCAAGAGAAACACATAGCCCAGACTTTGGGGAACACAGTAATCTTTGAAGGGGACCATCATAGTATCTGGACATTAGGTGATTAATATATGTTGATTTCAAGTATTTATAGGTAACCTACTTTGTGTAAAGCGCAAGTCTGGGTCTTGGGAATAAGACAACAAATAAGATAGGCTCTGTCCTTAGGTTGTTCAATGCTATTTCACATGCCTTTTCACAGAGTTATTTGCATAAACAAAGAGTAGTCCCCCCTTTATCCGTGGTTTTGCTTTCCGTAGTTTCAATTATCTGTAGTCAACTACAGTCAAAAATATTAAATGGAAAATTCCAGAAACAAACAATTCTTAAGTTTTAAGTTGCACGCTGTTCTGAGTAGCGTGATGAAATCTAGCAGACGTGACTCACCCCTCTGTCCATACCCTGCCCGTGAGTCACGTAGTAGTCCTCTTGGTTATCAAATTGACTGTCGAGGTATCGCAGTGCTTGTATTCAAGTAAGCCTCACTTTACTTAGCAACAGGCGCAAAGCATAAGAGGAGCGATGCTGGCAATTCAGATTTCCTCTTACTGTGCCTAATTTATAAGTTAAACTTTACCATAGGTACGCATGCATAGGAAAAAACATAGTATCAATATATTTAGGGCTCTGTAGTATCTGCAGTTTTGGCCATCCACTGGCAGCTCTTGAAATATACCCCCTGCAAATAAGGGGGCCCACTGTAGAGAGCTGGGACTCCTGAATGGTCACTGACTGTGTCTCTCTCACACATGTATGGCTGCAGCTTCCAAACCCCAAAAAGTGTGGGATTGCGTCTTTTACATTTGCTTCCTATAATCGTAATAGTACCTAATGCTTCCAGAGGGCTGCTATATGCTCTCACCTAATCCTCACAACCACCGTACAAAGCAGGGATGGTAAGTGGTGGTAAACCTCATTTCTCAGATGAGAGCATAGAGGCACAGCTCTGACAGGAAGCCCTATCCAGCCTGGAGAGCATAAATCTACCTACCTGGCTAGCTGAGATCCTTACTATAGTAAGGCTTTTCTTCTATAGTATTACCTGCTACAGCTATTTAAATCCCATTTCCTTATCCTGGTGTGATCAGAAAAGGAGCACATGACTCTAATGGTTAAAGGGGAAATTGCAGAGAATCAAGGCAGGTGCAGATGGGCACCGTTGGACTGAGAATTAATTTAAATGATAAGCAAAACAAAGGGAGAGAATAAGGGGAAGATTTCACTGGAGGTTAAGAGAAAAATAATGGGCTCTTTTTCTAAACACAAAAGGAGAATGTAAGTGGTAAAGAAGGAATCCAGGCTGCTGGAGCCTGGCAGGGGGCAATTTATTGATTGACAAGTAAGAATGTGACAGAAAGAAAGACATAAAGGAGGAAAATTATTTGCTGCAGTTCTCACAATGGGAGATGTCCAAGGAGGCAAGAGATGTAAATTTCCCAGGGGAAGAAGATTATGTAGTAAGATGCTTGTCTTCAAGTCCTCAAAAGGCAAAGCACTGATTATTGTTTGTTTGTTTGTTTGTTTTAAAGCATTGGGTTTGATGCTGAACAAGGATCAAATGATACAAGTGGCCCTTGATACTGGCAGGTGTCTGAAGCTGTTCGGAGTACATGAAAGTTAGGACTAAATATTCCTTAATCTCATAATGATTGAGTCAGAGAAGATCTAGATTTGCTTAGGGAGTGGGCTCAATGGATTTCTGTGGACTCTCCCAGAGAGGGGAGGAGAGTCTAGAATTGGAGGCAAAAGAATAGCTTCTCAATTAGGATACTGCTGGAGTGGGGGCATGCCTTGAAAGACACAGAAAGGGTAAGCAGAGTTCATCCAAACATTACAGATGAAAGTTACATTATCCCTCATGACAGGGGAAACCACTAGTAGAAACTGAGATAATTAAGGACAGCTAGGGAAAATGGAAACCATACTATGGTACAGCATGCAAACAAATAAAGGTGGAGGACAAAGCTCCCTTCCTATATAAGCAGTATATGCAGCTGTTCAGTTTGGAGTGTTCATTTAACTCCTTGTTAATTTCCAAGTCTTGGAAGGAGTCTGACTCAAGACTCTCCCCAACGATTTGTTCTTCCTTCCTGAGAACTCTTTCATTTAAAGTGACATTCTATTCTAGATATATTTATAGGCATGCAATTTCTTTTGTCTTGAATTATAGAAAACGAGACAAACCAGCTCTTGAGTTATGACACCAAATACAGAGAGGCATTTTCATTTTTTAAGGTTGCAGATTTAGGCGAGCTAAGTTTACAGACTGTTTGGAATTTCAATCTCTCAACATATACGACACTTGCAAATGCTTCTGCTCATACTTTTTTTTTTCTTCCCCAGAAGGGACCAATGCCAGTAAAGCTCATCTGCTTGAGTTACGGCTTTTTCCCTCCGATAATCAGTAAAAATTATTCAAAGGCACACTGCTGTTATCAAACAGAAATAGAGAGCAATGTAATTCTACCTGATAATTTGGCCTGGCACATTGTTTTTCCAGAATCTATCTCACTACAGATGCTGGCAGAATGCTTTTTATATAAAAAAAAAAAAAAAACAGACCAATTAAGGGGAAAATTTCTGGAAAGTCAATTTTCATATCCAATGTTGTATCTGAATTTGCAAATGTTAAACAGGTTGGTAACGAGCTTGTGCTGGAAGAGAAAAATAGAATTTTTTTTAATGATCAAGACAAAGGAGAAAATATCAAGAGAACTTCTTTTGGTTGTTTTTATTTAAGGAAAAGTGACCTGCTTGGAATGTTTCTCTTTATTGCTAATGGAAAATAAAGACAGAGAGTCTAACATCTGACAGTGGATCCTTTGACCTAGGCAGAAAATACTGCATTTCTGATGACTGACGGTTAGAGGCTGAGGCGGAGAAACTAAAGGAAGATTCACAACCAGAGTCCTGGGTCAACTTTGAACAACTTTACAGGCAGTTCTTGATGCCACCACCCCTTAGGCCGCTCACCTGAGATGTGGCTGCAGCTTCTTCCCTACAGAGGAGTTACTACTAAAGCACATAAAGTTTCTTAGCTCAGGGAGAACTTGAAAGTTCACTGGTCCTTCAAAAACAGGTATGGCACTGTGGGAACACACTTACTTCAACTTATCCAGAGAGATTCAAATTGATGATTTATTTTCCAGTATCTCCTAATCTTTGCTTACAGAGTTTCATTAAGAATCTTTAATGGGGGGCTTCCCTGGTGGCGCAGCGGTTGAGAATCTGCCTGCCAATGCAGGGGACACGGGTTTGAGCCCTGGTCTGGGAAGATCCCACATGCCACGGAGCAACTAGGCCCGTGCGCCACAACTACTGAGCCTGCGTGCCTGGAGCCTGTGCTCCACAACAAGAGAGGCCGCGACAGTGAGAGGCCCGTGCACCGCGATGAAGAGTGGCCCCCGCTTGCCGCAACTGGAGAAAGCCCTCGCACAGAAATGAAGACCCAACACAGCCAAAAATAAATAAATTTAAAAAAAAGAATCTTTAATGGGAATTTCTTTTAGGCCAGAGATGTGTCATCACTAAAGAGTCTTAAACATTAGGGTTGATATGTCTTAGGCAAATAAACTCTAACCATAGGATCAAGTTAGAAGTCTCTTCCCTCTTACCTATCCTCACAGAACTGTATGCTTCTATCCAAAAGCAGCAGCTGGGGTCTACCAGTTGTCTCTCTGTTCTGAGACTTCTTGATTTCCAAACTGGACCTAGTTACCTATTATGGAATGGTCACTATTAAAAGCTGGATACTGTGTTAGTATTTTTTTTTCTGATAACAAGTCCTATGATGTAGGTACTTGATTGATGATAAAACTGATACTTTGAGAGCTTAAGTAAAAGCCCCAAAGCCATACAAATACAGAGCTGGGATTTGAATCCAGAGCTGTTCCTTTAAAGTCTGTTAACCGCTACACTAGACTCTTTCCCAGAATGGTTCCCACTGTGGGCTTTCCTCCCCTACCAGAGGTTAAGTGGAAAGAAGGTGGCCTCACGTTTCTCCTGGCAATGAGGATATTTTGCTCACACCTTCAGAACAAACAGGCAATTATTTTGTTTTATCGTATCCATACGACTTGTTCCTTCAGCTCCCATATCTCTTTGTGTACTGTCTTGTCTCATTTTGGGTTTGTTCACATAAAATATACTGCATTTCTCTTCTAGGTCCCAGGGAATTTTAACTGTCAGCCAACACATTTCAGGTTATGTTGTAATTTTGAAGATATGCTTCTCTTTAAAATACGCAAAGGGCGGAAAAGAAGAAAGGCTCCTCCATTATTGGCAGCAGGAATATCTGGGCTGGACAAATACCTGGCCCCCTTTTCACACAACTGCCACTGACCAAAGTCCCTTTCAAAAGCTCTGGGAACCGGATTTAACTCTGTCTATCCTGGAGAAGGAAGCAGTTCCCCCACAGTTTTGCTCACTCTGTCTAGAGTAGCCCAGATGAAACACAAAAGAGTGTTTCTTGAGGTCTGTGGTAGAAGTTAGTAGTTTGAGTTTACTCTGTGCTGGGGCTTCTCCACCTGGAATCTTCCAGGCTTCTCACATTTTGCTAGCTACTTGGTATTTTATGACATGAAATGCAGTGAGGATTTGGGCACTGCCCAATCGATTTCAACTTTTAAATCTATATTGAACATCTTCTGACTTCCTGTCCTTCATTCAATCTTTTTTCAGTTTTATGCTGCTTTTTTTTTTTTTTTTTGCCCTGAGAAACACCCTGATATCCTGGATGATAAGAGAGCAGGTTAGCCACTGTTGGCCCCTAACTCTCAGAGATTTCTGCCCAGTGAATGAGAGAAAGGAAAATGGCAACAATAGCAATGATGATTATGGTGATTACACAATCGGGAAATCTAGGACCACACGGAGAACAAGGACAGTACCAAACTTGCTCCCCTTTAGAGTCTGGGAAACCTTTGGTGGCTGCCATTGCTAGATTAGCAATAGAAGCCTTAGGAAATGCCAGGGAAACAACTCGCCCCTTCCTAGAGCCAGTGGGCATTTGTCTCTGTCGTTCCTCTGGGCATGGGGCCCTGTTCTCTCTGCATGGATAGCAGAGCAAATCCTGTTTAGGTGCCAAGCGAGAGCTCTTTGATATGGTTCTGCACTGCTACACAACCTCAGTCCTTGCTTTCTCTCTCTCTGGCCCAATTCTTGCATGGAAAATTGAGGTAATGATTTATATGCCGTTAGTAGTTCTGACAGGTACACTCGATCTTGGCTTCCTCCAGCCCCAGGACTAATCGGAAGCTTATCTTTTCCTTTGTGTAACAGGGAGCTGTCAGGTTCTATGACCCTCCAAACAATTCAATCACCCGTGGGAGGATTCACCTTGGAGGGAGGACACCTTGATACTGGAGGAGCTCCATGGAGGCCATGCCCTGACATGTATCAAAACAGTGGCAGTCAAGGGCTAGAGGGCAACATGGCCACACCGACCAAATGCCACTGGCTTCTGGAATTTAAACTTGTCATATCCGCCAGGAGTTTTCTATGTTGTGCTGGCAGCTTTTCTGCCCTGGTGTATATCCTGTCTTGGGTGCAGAACATTGAGCTATTGAGCAAAGAAGAGCTGTTTCAAAAAATGACCAGAGCAGAGAAGAAAGGGTTTGCATTGCTCTTGGGAGAAAGAGCAAATTCCCTAGCAAGGTCTGTGATGGCCGTAACCTGGCTGCCTTGTCACCTGCATCTTGCTGGTACTACGCATCCCCTGGGATCAGCATTCCAGCCACTTTGGCCTTCGTTCCATCGCCTGTTCTCTGGTGCAACTTCCCAACCTCAGGGTCTTTGTCCACGGCATTGCCTCTGCCTGGAAGGTGCCTCCCTCTCCTCTCCTTACCTACCTCCTGCTTCAGCCCTATTATTAACTGCTCAAGAAATTATTCTCTGTGCTTCCTGAATGGAGCAATTCCTCCATCATCTGCTCTCCTATGCACCTCTGAAGCCCCCATCCCAGGGTCAGTTTTATATCAGGGGCATTTGATTCATGCCCTGCCCACCAAAAGAGACTGAGGGCATGAGGTCATGGGCAGGGATCGTGCCATTCATGTTCACTGCTGTAATTCTAGGGCCTATCACCATGCCTGGCTTACAGTAGATACTCAATAAATACCTATGGAATTAGTGAAAAAATGAGAAAGCAAGAGACCTAGGCGGCACCTATGTTCTTCATGGATTTGACCATCAAGTAGGGAAAGGCACATTTAATCAGGACTGGTGTGACAGCCATCTGAGAGCTCATGTGCAGAGATGACTTTATTATGGGAAGGAATGATGGTGACCAAGTGTGGCTTTGTTTTGCCACTTCTGTCTCAGGATCTAACCTGACAACTCCTGAACGCCTGCTTTCTTGTCTGCATTGATAGTCTCATATATCCCCTCCTTAGGACGCTTTTCCCAGTTGCTCTTTGAATTTGGAAAGCAAATTATTATTATTTTTTAAATCAAGCTTTCAGAAGTTTCTAAACATCTGCGTGTTTGGAATTGAAAGGGCAGGATAATTGGATGAAGTTTTCACCTTGTGGCTGGATGTTTTGCCATTAAACAGACAATGTCCTCATTTAACTCAAAGTCTCAGAATTCTCAACTCCTGAAAATAATTAGAGGAAGTGGGATCACAGGGCAGAATAGAAAATGTTGAGAAGGGGTTCAGGCAGTGTTTAAATACATAACAGGACTGACCATGATGTCAGGCATGGGTACACGAGGTTGGTGCTGTTATTAATTTCAAATAAAAGCTTGTAGCCAGCTAATTCCTCACTGAATTATAAGCCCCATGTGAGGGCAAGGACCACACATGACTCTATATGTGGAACCTTTTTTTTTTTTTTTTTTGTGGTACGCGGGCCTCTCACTGTTGTGGCCTCTCCCGTTGCGGAGCACAGGCTCCGGACGCGCAGGCTCAGCGGCCATGGCTCACGGGCCCAGCCGCTCCGCGGCACGTGGGATCCTCCCAGACCGGGGCACGAACCCGCGTCCCCTGCATCGGCAGGCGGACTCTCAACCACTGCACCACCAGGGAAGCCCTACCTTTTTTTAATAGATGCATATTAGATAGATGATAGCTTACACAGAAGGAAACATTTATGAACAGTGATGGTTTTTAGATTGGCTAAAGGGTCATTTCTGTTTCAAGAAGTCTCTGACAATAGGATAAAGCTCACATTGGCCCACATGGGTGAGAACCATTGCTATTGGGAGTCCAGATAACATGGTGGTTAAGAGTGGGGGTCTTCAGTCAGACAGTCAGGGGTGAACTCTGGTTCTGCTACTTGCTAGCTAACCACCTTGCACTAGTTGCTTCCTCCATATGGAGCTCAGTTTCCTCATCTGGGAAATGATGATAATAGTTTTCAGCTGATAGGGTTAAGGTGACGATTAAATGAGGAAGCATGCAAAGTGCCTGGAATAGTGTCAGGCACTAGAAAGTTCTCAGTTAATGTTAATGAACTTGTATGTCAAGAGGGAGGCTCTGTTAAGGCTTTTTCTCCATCATGGGATTCTGAGACTGAACGGCAGGAAAATGGGGGTGGAAACGCTGCCAGGCTAACCCCTGTTCCCTGACCCAATTCCTTCAGTCAGCATCTCCCAAAGTGAGGTCTATCGCTGTACTACTCAAAATAATGGATCCCTGAACTGTTTGCTAATGGCCCGTGACAAGATAAGGAGCTCAAGCCAGAGTCAGTGCACTGCTTCATCCATTGAGAAAGTCTTGCTATGGAAAATAAAAGTGTCAGCTGAGGGCTTCCCTGGTGGCGCAGTGGTTGAGAGTCCGCCTGCCGATGCAGGGGACGCGGGTTCGTGCCCCGGTCCGGGAAGATCCCACATGCCGCAGAGCGGCTGGGCCCGTGGGCCATGGCCGCTGAGCCTGCGCGTCCGGAGCCTGTGCTCCACAACGGGAGAGGCCGCAACAGTGAGAGGCCCGCGTACCGCAAAAAAAAAAAGTGTCAGCTGAACTATACAGTGGACATGGTCAATTAGGTTTGGTGGAAAATAATGCATGCACTATATTTTTCTTAGACTTTGATATTGTACATTAGTATATTAAAGGTCTTGAGAAACCCCAAAGTAAATAAATTTGTTTAAATGTATTTAAGCTAGGATTTACCATATTTTCTTGAGCAAGAAACATCTGTGAGCATGTATGTGTGTGTGTTTTTACAACCGCTTTTAACATTTTTTCTGGTAAAGAACACGAGCTCAACTGATCATCTGATGAAAACAACAAATTACAAGAGAGTGATCCACTCTCCTCCATTCAACTACATACAAATCTAGGACCTTTCTGGTAGAAATTCATTTCCTACTGGCTCAATCATTCTAAGGAAACCAGAGAATTAAATCTTTTTCCAGTTGATAACAATCTCCTTTAACATAAAACTACCCTTATAAAATATTTTCCTCCAACCAGTTTCTTATACTTATGCACCAAAGAAAAGAAAGTATCTTCCTATATACACTAACCTCTAGGGAAATACTTAAAACCTTTTTCTCTGGTAAGGACGGGTATTTAAAATCAGTGCATCAGTGGAAGTCTGGTTTGCAATGTACTAAGATCAAAGTGATCTTGTTTTCTACTGAACTTGACTCCAAGTCCATTTTGTGTTAATGATTTTCTAGAAAACTCTTATGTATAATGAGCAGAGGCCTTAGAATTCCTCTTGTGATTTCAAATGAGTGCTTTGCATAACTTGGTAGCAAAAGGGACCTAGGCTCAGATTTTTGATCTCTATTTAAATAAGTCCAATTGAAAAACAAATACTACAAATCAGCTCTAGGCTATGTTAACATTCTAAGGTTTCTTGAACAACGAACTTCTTGGTACTTTGTGCCGTGTGCACGCCTGCACACGCATACACATGCATGTGTAGTTTCAGGGGCTGGACCTCACGCCTCTTACTCCAGCAAAAGTGAGCTCACACTGGAGAGCCAGGACCTGGTCTGTAGACAATGTCTTTCCCATGACACTCATCATTCAGATAATTCCATCCGAAAGATTCAGAAAATGGAGATACTTTTCTTCCTCGAATCATCCAACTATGCCCTGGATTTTCCATTTACTTTAAAAGTATACAGAGAGCCCTTTAAAGGAAAAGATGGAGAAAATCATTCTAATCACTTCTCTTTTGAGAAAAATCCGTCTGGGTCAGTGTGAATTAGGTTTGATCCAATGACAAGATCCTTGCTTGCGAAGCCTGGAAAAGGTTGGCAACCTGCCCCAGCCTGACTAACCGACCCACGCCTCCAAAATTCAGACCATTTAATGACCAAAGTTAGGAAGAGAGAATGGGTCATAGTCTAGAGTACTGTGCCTCCCGACCAGGGATTCTCAAGATAAACTGCACCAGAGACCATGGAAACATCGAGATTTTCTTCTCTAACATGATCCTTTTCCTCTTCTGGTACTAGTGGACTTCTCAGCTTCCCACTGTCATTGAGTGTACCTGTGGGGAGTGTCATTTACTAGTTCCTATCACATTCGAGAAGCCATGGCTGCCTTCCAAAGGGGTTGGGAGCAAGAGACAAAGACAACTTGATCTTAAGCCAGGTATAGGATTCTGCTTATATTTACATTTATCTTGGATCTAATTACTACATGGTAAGTACAGCACAACGAAGGTAGCTTTGAGATGAAAGCAAATATTTTATTGTCAGTGAAAATATTCTGAATCCAAGGCAGCTTTGGAGAGCCAGGGCAAACACACATTCAAAATAAAGCAGAATGGGGCTTCCCTGGTGGCGCAGTGGTTGAGAGTCCGCCTGCTGATGCAGGGGACCCGGGTTCGTGCCCCGGTGCGGGAAGATCCCACATGCCGCAGGAGCGGCTGGGCTCGTGAGCCATGGCCGCTGGCGTCCGGAGCCTGTGCTCCACAGCGGGAGGGACCACAGCAGTCAGAGCCCCGCGTACCGCAAAAAAAAAAAAAATAAAAATAAAGCAGAATGGATTGCTGGATTCACTATTATCAAAACATAATGCTGCTTTGAACTTTTTCAATATATTCATCAGACTTTCCTGAAACTCCTGGTTGTCCAGGTAAAAGACAAGATGGGAAGGAAGAGGAGAAAGGTAATATAACATATATCGAGCATCTGGCAATCGTAAGGCATCACACCAGTACTGTCAACACATTACTCTCTTTTATTAGCATGACCTCTGTGGGAAGAATGTAGGATGAGTTCCACTTTTCAGATGATGGCTGAGATGTGGTCAGAGCCCTAGCCCTTTAAAAATGTCACTCAGCCCCTTAGTAGCTGCAGCCCTTGGGTAAGTAACTTCAGCTTTCTGAATCAAATGTCCACATCTGTCAAATGTCTCAAACCCAGCTGATCTTCAGAACTACCTGGGATACAGCTGTGAACTATGGGTAGATCCCTTGGCCCTGTGCCTGGACATTCTGAATCAGTCAGCTGGGGATGATTTAAGACATTCCTAGACTCTGATGACCATGCAGATTTGGTAAACCATGATCTAACTGCACGCATCCTTTCTGCTCCACCTTCGCCCCCCCCCCCCCCCCCCCGCAAACAAAACGGAAACACCATCTGGGCCCAAGGTTCCCGCAGCATCTACCATCTCCTTCATGGTTTCTTCTCTAGTCCCTGCTTACTCATATTTCAGTTTATACCAAATATTCAGATGAATATATCAGGCATTCTATTTAGTACAAGAGGTAGGATAGTAGTATGAATTTTAGAATCATAAAGACATGAATTCAGGGACTTCCTTGGTGGTCCAGTGGTTAAGTCGCCATGCTTCCACTGCAGTGGGCATGGGTTCGATCCCTGGTCAGGCAACTAAGATCTCACACGCCGTGCGGCATGGCCAAAAAATAGAAGAAAAGAAAAAAAATAAAGCCATGAATTCAAGTCCAAGTACTACCACTTACTAGCGTCTGACCTCAGGCAGGCTGTTTAACCTCTCTGGCTTTGGTTCCCACATCTCTGAAATGAGGTTTATTTTATTACCTTCATTATAGGTTTATCTTGAAGAATAAATGAGCCAACATATGGAGCATCCCTGGAACAGAGCAAATGCTAATACATGTCCGCTGCTCTTACTATTTCAGTTAGTTCCTTGGCCTCACATTGAACCCAACTAATGTTGTCTCACTGAATATTACCCAAGAACAGGACAGGGACATCCACAAGTGTCACCCCTAAAAGGCAAAACATGTCAACACACTGAGGCTTGGTGGTGAGGGTAGTGCCCGGGGTTCCTGTGGAGTGCTTTCTGATCCCATCAATGAAACCCCGTGACACAGACTGATAGAATCAGATAATGATGGCCATCAATAACGGGAACAGAAATTATTATTTATTTTCATAAACACAGAGTACGTGCGTCCTGCTGAGTTACACACATCACATGCCAGCATTCCCTTGTGCGGTAGTCAATCAATGGGGGATTGCAATATCCCCTCGCTGAGACAGGAGGGGGAAGGGATGGAGTGGAGGTTGAGAAATTACCCACACCAGAGTGACACATTCACAAAGGTAATCTAATTCAGGGGCCGTCCGGGGCCACTGCAAGCATGTGAATATGGAGTAGCCTTGATTGATTTTGCACTGCAGTAGCTAAACACTTCATTTTTATTTGCAACAAATATAAGGAAAGGAAAGCTGAAGCTGTAAGAGCATTGGCTATGAAGCCCCTAGAGCATCAATACATCATAAAATGAAGTCTAGAAAAATTAAAAATGGGTACGGGAAGACTGTATCTGTGTCCTAAGAGGCCTCCGTTGTCAAGCAGAAGCCCCAAATGAAAACCTGAGGCAGTGACGGCCGATCCTGACTCAACCAGTAATTTGCCCTGTTACTGGCCTGGGATTACCCATTCTCCTGGAGTGAGCACTATCACACGGTCACCACGGAGGCAGCAAAAAAGCACAAAGGCTGTGTCTAGACCGAACACATTTCATTCTCAGTTCTGCCTCTCAGAGCCTCAGTTTCCTCTTTTCTTAATGGGGATAATCACATCCAGATCAGCAGAAATAGGGAAAAGCAATTCATGTCCTACCTGCCCCCCAAGATCCTTGGGAGCGTTAAATAAGACCCCTGCCACCCCCAGCATGAAAGGCCATCTATCCCTCAAGATGCATGTGGAAAATTCCTTCCTGGTCCTATAGCTCTCTCTTTCTGTTCTCCCTCTGAAGTGCCATGGCAATCTTCTGTGCTTTTCTCAGGACACTTACCCGATCCGGTGTTTCTCAAAGTTTGGCCCAGGGATCACCTGTGTCAGAATCACCCGGGGATTTTCTAAGGGGGATCTGGTCAGCGATGTTACTGCGTACAACTCAGACCTTCTAAACCAGAATCCATAGTGATGAGGCCAGTGCCTGTGTTCTAAAACGTATCCCAGGAGCCTGTGAGGGCACTGTGGTTTGAGAACCGCTGCTTGAATTAATTTCATGTTGCAGCGACTTGCAGCATTCCCCTCCTGGCCCCTGGAGGACACAGAGCATGTTTCACTCATCTTTGTAAGACCCGCTCTGTAGTACGTACTTCACACGTTGCCTGGTGCAAAGAAGGCGCTCAATAAGTAGGATAAAAAATACATTGAAAAGTTCTACGTGTCAGATGCTATTATCCTCATTGTTGTCTAGATCAAGGACCGTGCAATAAATAGTCCTGGATGACGGTGAAGGGCAGGAGCTGTGGGGTCAGATAGACCTGGGTTCCGTTCTTGGCTTTGCCACTTATTATCTGTGAGGTCTTAAGCCAGCGCTTACCTCCCCGATCCTCTGTTTACACACCTATAAAATGGGCATGATGTATAAGCCATAGGATTGTGATGAAGAGCCAACTGTAAAATATACAGAAAATGCTCAGTGTGGAGTCTGTCCCTAGGAAGGGCTGAATCAATGTAGTTGCTTTTATCGGTAAACTTAAACCAGTGGTCTGTTTAATCAGTTCTCTAGAAAACAGATCAGGCAGTTAAACTAGCTGTTTCACAAAAACAATCATTTTGGGGAAAAAAGTGTGTTTAGCCAAGCTGTCTAATCCCATGACCTGTTGGCAATAATCCTCAAGAAGTTCCCTTCAGAATTTGGAGCTGGTGAATGCTCATGTCGATTTGCCATGGTGTCTCAGACTGTGGCTAGGAGGGTGTCTAAATTGCCATCAGTGGGATGTGTAAACATCAGGGTCCTTCTAGGTGGAAAAATTTTAGTCCAGGAAAGTCACAAGAATGTGTGTGTCCTGAGCTGAGAGAAAGACAGAAGGAGTCACCAGCAGAAGGCATGTGCGTAAAAACATGATATAACTGAATCTGTTCTCTAAAATACAGTGTATCCATTGTGTGCTCAACCTGTGGCAGAAAAGCCTTTGCAGCCCTCACCCTCGCCCTCCACTCCGCCCAAAATCTAGCTCCTACACTAAGAAAGCTTTGCTGAAGAATTCCGAGAGACACTGATCATGAAATTCCCCTGCTCTGCAATCATGAATTAGTATTCCCTTAGGATGTAGCTGTAGGGAATCATAATGAAAAGCGTCAGATTTGGGGTCAGATGGATTAGGTTTGAATCCCAGCCCCACCACTTTCTAGCCATGAGATCTTGGAGCAAACAACCACTTGTCTACTCTGAAACTCAGTTTCCGCTTCTATGCAATCTATTCATTTGACAAACATATCCTGAATACCTACCCTGTGCCGGAGCTACAGGAGAGGAGACACGTGGTTCCTGCTTTCACGGAGCTTACATTTCAGGGGAGGGGGAGGGGAGGCCGAGGGGAGGCCGACAGTGAACCAATGATACATCTGGCCAGGAGGAAAGTTAAGAATAAAGGGGCAGGGTAAGGACACCGAGAGTGAACGGGAAGATGTGAGTGTGATACTTCCCCTACAGAATTCTAGGAGAGCTTCTCTGAGAAGGTGGCACGTAAGCAGAGACTTAAATGCAAGGAGGGAGGGAGGCTTTGCATGATCCAGAGAGGATAACAGAACCCGAGAGAGTTACTGTTAGGACAGAATGATATAAGGGTATACAATCCAGCACCTGGCATATAGTAAGCACTCAAAAATGTGGCTATTATTATTATTAATATTAATATTAGCTGTAAGGAATATCCATTAGAAAACCTGAGTTCATTACATCCCCTTCATTTTGGGGAGTTATGGTGTCACAGGTTGGGAGTTCACACCTTCCAGACAGACTCTGTGTAACTCTTTTGTAACTGGTTCAAAAGCACATTTCCACCTGGCCTAGGTTCCCAGGGCGCTGGCAGCCAATCCTAACGAGGGAAATAGTAACTCCAGGCTCATTCTGCACAGATAAGTACGCTACGTATGATTTCTCACCACCCATCTCCCCTCCCGGGCTGATTAAGTTATACGAACCATGAGTTTCCGTTGCCAAGAAAGGGCTCTGAGGTCTTCTTAGCTGTGGGTATTGGGAGGTTGGAAAGAAGGGCATGGAGAATCTTGCTAAGTGGAAGTACATAAGACCGCAAGGTGAGGCCAGAGGTCTGGAAACTCCGTGTGTGAATGCGTGGGTGAGAGAGAAAAAGGGAGGGAGGGGGAGGGAGGGAGAGAGAGACACATGCATACACCCTGACCTAGAATAATAATGGCACTAACTATTAAGAAAAGCATTTAAAATGCCCAATGTATGTGTCCAAGTTGAAGAGCCACAGCTCTTGATTTTCAATGCCAGCTCTGGACAAGCAGTTGACAAACACTGGGGCAAGTCATTTTCCCTCTCTGAGGCAGCATCAGGTTGAAGGGCTCAGGGTCCCATAGATCAAGGTTTGATGCTTAGCATGATCTTGGGCATCTCACTGAAACTCTGTGAAGCGCATCTGTTCAATGGGTATTTAACAGTGAACCGTACCTCATGAAGTAGCCAATGCTGATACAGTGTGCAGCATGGTGCATGGCATATAGTAAATGCACAGTAAATACTAGATCCCAGCATCTTCACCTGCCTTCCTACTTGGCTGGGCTGAAGATGAATCAGAGAATTAAGTAAGTAAATACTTTGTGATAAAAATGGTATTTTACAGGGCTTCCCTGGTGGCGCAGTGGTTGAGAGTCCGCCTGCCGATGCAGGGGATGCGGGTTCGTGTCCCTGTCTGGGAAGATCCCACATGCCGCGGAGCGGCTGGGCCCGTGAGCCATGGCCGCTCGGCCTGCGCGTCCAGAGCCTGTGCTCCGCAACGGGAGAGGCCACAACAGTGAGAGGCCCGCGTACCGCAAAAAAACAAAAAAAAAAGGTATTTTACAGCTTATCAGGTGTTATTATTAAACTATCATCACGATTATTGCTTTGAATGTTATAATGTTAAGCAGGAGATGTAGTGTCCATAGAAGTGCTTCTCAAAGTCCCTCTGGGTAATGAGTGATTGGATTTGCAAAGCTATCTTGCATGAAAAAAGGAAAAAAAAACAACCACATTCGTACTTTGAAAAGCTGAACCTCCCAGCACTGAAACAGAACAGGTTCATTACTCAGTGAGGATTAATTAGCTGTTGGGTATTATTAAACATTCTCGCTCTCAAGATCCACGTAGAACTGGAAACTATGAAGTGTACGAGAGGTAATCATCGTGCAGGGAAGGAAAAAAAAAGCCACAACTGCTGGCGATGCAAATGTCAAGAGCAGAGCATGTTAGTAAATTATGGTCTGATTAATATCACATCAGCTCATTCTCTGTTTGGAGTCATTGTTCTGAAACTATGGTTTTCAGGGCTGCCTGGTTCTTCTTCTACCACTGGGATCAAAAAGAAAGCAGGCTGGCCTTTTCAGTGTTTGCACTGAAAGAACACTGGAGTGTGGATGTTTACACTGAAATGAGGATACTTGAAAGCCTAGGAAGGTAGACGAGATGAAATCAGATACGAGTTTTACAGTATGATAGCAAATGTGTCTCATGAGCTGGTACAATAACTTGAAATGACTGAAAAGTAACAGAGGCTCATAAAAACCAGAGCGTGGAGGAGCCTCAGAGATGATAAGAGTCCAGGGATAACAGATCCCTTTGTCTCAACCACCAGGGGCTCAGGATAAAAATGCAGATCCCTCTGGACCACCCAACTTGCTGAAGAGAATCACTGAGGCTGCGTCCTGGGAATCTGCATTTGTAACTGACACCCATGGTTGCAGAACCACTGACTTCGTCCAGTCCTCTGCTCAGTTGCTTAGAAACTAAGCACGGAGAGGAGAAATGAGATTCATTGGCCCAGGGTCACAGATGCTTAATAAGGACGCAAGAACCAGAACTGGGGTTTTCTAAGTCCCAGCCACTCCTCAAGGCCTCCTTCCATGTTTGATATGTACAAGTCCACTTCATAACATCACTGTGTCACTTTGGGGACAATCTCTGTTCTAGTGGAACTTACATAGAGTCCTTCTTTCTTCTTCATCATGGGGATGGCATCCTCCCAGGGGCTAAATACAAGTATACGAAATCCCACTGGATGCGTGGACAACTGGAATTCATAGTGGGGACTAGAGATGGCGTCTGAGAAATTCCATCCACATAGCGAACAAGAGCAAGGTAACATCTGGGCAGAAGTTCACGTTATATAAACTCCCCAGTGGTGCCTAATCCATCTGTTTTCTCCATACGATTGCAAAGTCCTGAGGGGTGAAAGACTATCTTGTTCCTTTTGTATCACCAGCACTGTGCTTGCCACTTGGTAGACATCAGTGAATAGCTTGAGGAGTGAATACAAGAGTATAAAAAGTGTATGAAGAGAAAAATGGGAATTTTCTCAAACACGTAGGCCTACTATCATAGGGGGAATAACAGTCATGAAAATGATGCTGAGAGTGAGACAAAAGCCCATCAGTAGGAACTAATATCACTGAGTGCTTTCTCTGCGTGAGACACTACACAGGCTAAGCTCTCTATCACACACAATACTGTACTGAATCCTCACATCAAACCCAGGAAGTAGTGACCATCCCTCATCCCTGTTGTGCAGATGTGACACGGGAGGCACAAGGACTTTAAGAAATGTGTCCGAGGCCACCATCCAGAAAGAAATGGAGCCAGAATTCTAACCCAGGACAGAGTGACCCAATGTTCATACTCTTCACTGTTCTGTCCTCCAGTCTCAAAACCTCTGAGCATTTAGAGCATGGACCCAGTCTGATAAGGTAACCTTGTACGGTCGTCCTCCAGGTTGAAGGCATAGGCGGACGAGAGGAAACAGAGCAGCCAATGCTCGTTGGCCCAGAAGAAGCTCAGTAGAAGACCAGGTACCCACTACTGCTGGGTACACACACGACAGCCTAGCATTATGGGCCGCAAAGAGTCAGTGTTCGAAAAGCATCTTCTGAATAAACAGATGAACAAATGAATGAATGAATGAACAAACCAACAAGCCAGCTAATCAGGCACACGAAGATCATTCAACTCCCACATTTGCCTCTAAACACAGGGCGGCAACCTCTTTTCCCCACAGGTATTGACACTTCAGTGTCTCTTCGCAGTTTTTGGTTTTCAGTAGAGCTGCTGGCATCTGAAAGCACATATTTTACCCAGTTCTGGAAGTGGCTAGGGGCCAGGGCTGGTCCCAACACGTGCCTGGCTTTACCGTTCACAATGAACACTCCAAAACTAAACTCATCACCCAGTCCCAAATCATTTTAATCTCTATCTAGAGAGCCTTCCTTTAAAAGTCCGCTTTTAGAAATCCATTTCGAACACCATTTTTCTAACAGACACATACCAGTCTCCCAGAACCAAATATAATTTCTCCCTCCTTCGAACAAACTGCAACTCTCTGCCTCTCATTGCATTTATCTTACTCTAGTTACTGTCATAAACATTTGCATATTAGTCCTACCCATCCTCTTTCCTTACCAGACTGTGCTTTTCTGGACAGCAGGAAGGAAGCTACCAAGACTAATAGTAGAGATCACTTCTTGAGTACCAGCCATGGAATAAAGGCTTTTCATCCTCACTGCATTTTAGCCTCAGAAGCCCATACACAGTAAGGTACTAGGTTCACTGTTTTGCAGATGGAGAAACTAAAAATAACTTGCACGACTGAAGTTCATAAAAGGGAGTGACTACGTGAGAGTCTGGTAAGTGGCAGAATTTGAACCCAGGCCTGTTTGATTCAGAAGTTCATGTTCCGAATCACAAGACTCCAACTTCCTATCTGGGGAGTGCCGTGCCTGTACCTTGAAGGTGCTCAAGACATGTTAGATGATGCAAACAGACAGAGGCTAAGAACATAGTAATGCATGGCAGTGACCCTGCAGGTAAGTCCTCAGGGGCGAAAGGAAACGTGGATTTATAGTCATCAGAGGTTGGTGCCTGTCCTGTTCCTTCACCTACCACCAGAGGCTCAGGTAGGCGGGGTCTCTGCTTGACCTCCCTCCCTCATACCTGAGAGGGGCAACCTATAGCAGCAGCCAGCATGCAGCCAAACTTCCCCTCCACTTCCCCTGACCTTGGTTGCCAAGGAAACTGAAAGAAGGTGGAAAACCAGCCATTGGGCTCACCCGCAAGGTGGTGATGGTGGCAGGATCCCGCAGCCGGCCCTCCTCATCTTTCAGGTTGTAGCCTTCCGGCCTCTTATCACGCTCGCTGACTTTCCACAGCTTCACAGTTTTATCTGCGGAGGGCAACCAGAGGAAATCAAAATGACGGTGAGAAGAAACTGGTAAAGGAGTCTTTTTTTTTTTTTTTTTTTTTTTGCGGGACCCAGTTGGGGGCGGTTGCAGGGAGAGGTGATGGTCACGATGGAAGGGACTGCTAGGGAAACTGGCTCATGTCAAGGGCTTCAGTGCATAAATCTCAAGGCCTCTGAAGGCACAGCTCATGTTTCAAAATGAAAACATTTATTGTGCTGAGACAAACGGTTTCCCTGACAATGGGCTGTTAAATCTATAGCTTACATTTAAATTGGATCATTCAATAATAATATATCCTGAACACTGAATAAGAGTAGTCGCAAGATATGTAGAATTAACGATGTAACCATGTTAGCGCTTTCCATGGAGAATTTACTTAATATTCACAATAACCCTGAGATGTAAGTTCAATTATTATCCTCATTTCAGCATCCCACCTCACGAAATACTGTCCCTAGCATGACCTGAGAGGCCCTCGGTCACCTGCACCCCTACGTCCTCACACTTTATGATCTCACTGTCTACCCCACTCCCTGCCACTTCCTGTGCTCCTGCCACCCGGTTTCCTTACAGCTTCTTGTATAGGTTAATCCCACTCCAGCCTCAGGGCTTTTGCACTAGCTGCTCCTCCTGCCAGGAAAGCCCTTTACCCTCTTTTTCACAAGATTTGTTCCTTCACTTTGCTCTCCTCTGTTTTTGTCCCAACCTCAGAGGGGGTCTTTCCTAACCAACCTACAGAAAGATGTTTTCCTCACCGTTCTGTATCCCCTCTTCCTGCTTTATTTTTATTCAGAGTACGTTTCACTCTCTGGCAATTTAATTATCTCGTCTCCCTCACAGTGATTTAAATATCATTGGAGGCAGGGATTCGGTCTGTCTTGTTCCTCACTGTATCTCCAACACCTACAACAGTGCCTGGGGCATAGTGGATGTTCAAGAAATAGGAGTTGGATGAATGAATGCATCTCATTTACACAGTGCATCTTGTTAGCGGTACTCAGGAAAGTAAAATGAGAAGGAGATTCATCCAAATGCTTTCCCCTTTCAGTCTCTTTTCTGAGTCCCCAGCTGGAAATGACCTTTCTTAGCTCTGTACTGTCCCAGGACTCTACACCACTTGGTGACCCCTGTCATTCTCTACAGCAATACAACAGGGGTGAGGACTCCAATGCCTACAAGAGGTAGGCAGTGCCCAGGGAATGAGTGAAAGGGGGTGGGGCATCGGGGGAGCTGGAGATGGCATGCCCCACCTGCAGTCTTTTGATTCCATCTTTTAAAAATTAAAGTAGAGTTGATTTACAATGTTGTGCTAGTTTCATGTGTTTAGCACAGTGATTCAGGTATATGTACATACATATATATATATACACACACACACACACACACATACATATATATATATATATATATATATATATATATACACACAGATATATATATCTATATATACTTTTTTCAGATTCTCTTCCCTTATAGATTATTACAAAATATTGAGTAGAGTTCCCTGTGCTATACAGTAGGTCCTTGTTGGTTATCTATTTTACATATAGTAGTGTGTATATGTTAATCCATTTTTTAAGGAAACATGTTTGGGCCAAACAGATCATGTCTGTGGTTGCATGCCTTTGTAGGCCTTTCTTATCAGATCCTGCGTTCATTATTCGTTCTAACTTCTCTTCTGGACGGCAGACACTCGACGGCTCCTCTGCATCTTGCTCTGTGCCTGCACAGGGTGGCTTTGGAAGCAGACAACCTTGGGTCCCATCCCGACTCCAACGCCAGCCACCACGTGGCCGAGGGCTGGGATTCACGTGCAGTAGGCACCTAACTAGTCTTTGGGTGACAGACAAAGGGGAGTAGCAGATAAAGCAGGAGAAAAGGTACAGAGTGGCCAATTAAGTTTGAATTTCAGAAATATGAGTAACTTTTTAGTACAAGTATGTCCTCAATACTCTAATCTTACAAATAGAGATAGTTAACTTCTCTACGCCTCAGTTTCTTTATATGTAAATTGGGGAAAACAGTGTCGTCCTCATGGGGCTCTTTGAGGATTAAATGAAAGAATGCATGTAGTGTTTAGCCCAGTGTTGCACTTCTAATAATGGTTCACAAATAGCAGCTGTTGTTAGAATTAGCAAACTAGGCAACTGTTCTGCAATAATAAGATGTTGCTCTGACAGCGTGAGCTTCATCCCATGATGATGTCAGCACATCTTACTTCCTGTCTGTAAGGCTGTCAGGGGAGGAAAGCCACCCCTGTATCCTGCCTATATTAGGATTCCTTTGCTCCTCCGCCCCTCATCTCCCTCCTCCACCTCTCCTTGGCAAATGCCTTGTCCTCAGTGGTCTGAAATGCACATTATGAAGTGGGCTTCCTGCAACAATTTGGCTACTCTAACAGAGAAGGGCCCCTGTTTCCTAACATGTGGGCATCACTTGGGCTGGCCATGTCTGCTGGCATGCCTGTAAAGTCTACTAAGTATAAGATTTGTGCATTCAGCCCGGCTTGTACTGGGACAGAAGGCGAAGAAGTCTCTCCCAGATGTTGGGTTGAATTTAGAATTTTCTATCTATACTCTTCTGGTCCTACCCTCACTGAATATAGGCTGCATAATGACCTGCTTTTTAGGTTGAGAAGATGAAACATGGGCCATATGTATTCAGTCATTTGATTAACTACTAATCAGAGATCAGAGTAGATTAGCTACTGTGGCTTAGAAGAACCCAAATCAGTGAATTTTAATACTGATTATTTTCTATTGCTGGGCTTTGGAATGTAGCCCATCCCAACTGCAAGGCAATTCTTCTTTTACATTTTTCATATTAGGAATGATAAATTGCTATACAGAGAAAGAGAGAAATTGGAGGTAAAACATAAAGAATAAAAATCCCTAAAATCCCTGCAGTCTGGGACAACCCTTGTTAACATTTTACATAGTTCCTTGTAGTATTTTTCTATGCATTTTTTTGAAGAGGGGTACAAACCTATAATAATATCTCATATATAGATTTTACATTTCTCATTTTATTTTCTTCTTTTTATTACACAACTGGTACATAAAATTGTAGAAAATGAAAATGAACACAAAAAAATGAAAAACTCCTTCAATTCCAGTAGACAAAGACAACTACTATGAAAAATTTATGTATATCCTTGTATTATATTTGTGTGTGGAATTATATAACTTTTTTTTTTTTTTTTTTTTTTTTGCGGTATGAGGGCCTCTCACTGTTGTGGCCTCTCCCGCTGCAGAGCACAGGCTCCGGACGCGCAGGCTCAGCGGCCATGGCTCATGGGCCCAGCCGTTCCGCGGCACGTGGGATCTTCCTGGACCGGGGCATGAACCCGTGTCCCCTGCATCGGCAGGCGGACTCTCAACCACTGCGCCACCAGGGAAGCCCCTATATAACTTTTTAAATAGCTTTTAATAGATGTATCATGCTATGCATAGTTTATAATACGCTTTCTTCCTATTTACCTATCTATACCAACATCTATTTCTACAAATACATAATGTATTTTATGTATTTAAAACACATAAAAGAATTAGTTAATAATTAAAGGTCTAGTAATGGGAGATTTATTAATAAACTATAGAAAAAAAATACAAGGGAATACCATGCAGTCATTGAAAATGTTATGGTATTTTAGGAGAAATATTTCATAATTAGGAAGGTATTCCTGTTATTATGTGTTATATTATTATATAAAAAAATCTGGTTGCAAAACAGTTATAGAATATGTCATATTTTTGTTAAGAAACAAACAGATTTATCCATGCCTCTTTGCTTTTCTCTTTTTTTTTTTTTGGGGTTCACGGGCCTCTCGCTGTTGTGGCCTCTCCCGCTGCGGAGCACAGGCTCCGGACGTGCAGGCTCAGCGGCCATGGCTCACGGGCCCCGCCGCTCCGCGGCACGTGGGATCTTCCCGGACCGGGGCACGAACCCGTGTCTCCTGCACCGGCAGGCGGACTCCCAACCACTGCGCCACCAGGGAAGCCCTGCTTTTCTCTTTAAAAGACATTAATAGCGGTTCTCTCTGGATAGGAACACTTTCCTTATCTGCATTTTGTTTCTCTGCATTTTCTAAATTTTTTACAATGAACACTTACTACGCTCATAGCATGAAAAATAAATTAAGTATACCTTTTCCTCTCATCATAGGAATTAAGATAGAAGTAGACATTCTAGGTAAAGCAATGTGTCTTCATCTGGCGAATAATTTTAAGGTCTATCTTTACAACTGAAGGTTGGTTTTATTTTTCATTAAAATTGCTAAAGCCGGGAATGTATTCTAGCAGAAGATAAAAACTGTACCCAGCTATAATGAGATAAGCACAATTTTTTTTAAAAAAAGATAATTGATGGTGAATTCAATTCAATTCCCCATGGTTGGGATGCCTGGAGTTATTCTTGACTTTATTATCACACAATTTTTCTTGACGCAGTAGCTTGAAGCTCTCTGGATAAAAAAGTCTGAGGAACATGTAGCTGTTACTATGAGTAATGGCTTTTTCTTTCTTCTGGCTGGCTCTCTGAGCAGTTTATCATTACTTGTGGCAGCTTTTAAACACAATCTTATCATCTATCTTCATTTTCTCTTTTGTACAGTAATTCCAATCGTCTTCCATTAATTTCTGCATGTTAACCTATTTGGCTTAAGGGGGATTCTCAACCTCAATATTAGTATAAAAAAGAAAATCACATATGAGCATGGGAATTTTTCTTCTAAGAATCATTTTGAGATGCTGTTGGCATATGAAATAGCATCCCAAATGGGAAGATAATATCCTTGTTAATCAAAAAACTATTTAAAAACTCAATTAACAGAACATTATGCTATATAATTAATCTTCATTGCATTTCACTGATTTCTTTCCCATCCCCCCCCACAAAGTAGTTAATATGTCTTTTATCTCTTTGAATTCTATTGTAATAATCAACAGGCTAAATTTAATAATATAAAGTAAGCTAGCTATAGGAGATAATCAGATGCTTTTTCTCTGCCTAAAGTAATTAAGTCAAAATCATCAGAAGTTTCTTCCATTCTAAGTTGTGTTGAATCTGCTGAGCCTTTGAGGGAAACTTAAACCAAACTAAAAGCGAAGAGACTGAAACAAATTCATGTGGCTTGACTTTTGGGAAATCAAGATCAAAAAATGTAAACAAGACAATAAATGAGAAAAAATTAAATTACTTGGAATCTGGAAGAACAGCTGAGTGGAGATCTGGTCATGTTGAGATAAGCTCTGCTTGAATAACCCTAAACTGGCTATTTCAGAACTGTCACTTTATATATTTATACCCTGGCTTTTTCATTTGAGCGATTTTTTTGGTTCATATGCATTAAAAACTTTCCCCTCCTGTTTTTCATAAGATTAAAATAAAACTCATTGTGAAAACTTAGAAAATAAAAACAATTTTACTTTCTAAGTTATCACAATGAGTTTTATTTTAATCTTATGAAAAAGAGGGGGGAAATTTAAGGAATAAATTGACAAGTCACCCATAATGCACAGTCAAAATTAATCATGATAAACCTTTCAGTGTGTTTCCTTTCAGTCTTTAAAAATGTTAATATATGTTTGATCGTAGTATATACACAGTCTGCATTTTTTTTAACTTCACGTATGAGCATTACCCTTTCTTAATAAATGTTGGAGATAGGCAGAAAGCAAACCCCTTGTTTCTTGATTTATATTTAAATGTGTACTCCTCAAAGACACATACACAGGATGTTGAAATGAATCACTCTCCAGCTTATTTGCTTGGGAGACGGTGTTTAATTTGTATATACTAATCCTCTAATTGTTATGCTATTCAATTAGCACCCTTTCGTATATGATTTTATTCTGAATTGTTTTGAGTGTAGATGGCCTCTTTCACAGCAAGGGTATTAAGAAGTTTTAGGGTTGGTAATTCCACTGTGTAAAGGTTTACAGATTAATACGGAATCAGCTTCCGTGTTCAACCCCGAACATTCTCTCTCTCTGACCTATTTATATCGACTCTCCCTAAACCAACAAATGATATAAGAAGAGTATGAAGGGAGAAGGGAGAAAGAGAAGAAACCATTACTGGATCAGTGTTTTGATGGGGTCCCCTCTCTTCTTGACCTATGTTTCTACTAGAGAGCTTGATTGTGTCAGACAAGGACATCTGCTTTCCAAACCCCCAAATATATTCAGGGATTAATAACTTCTACTGAGTACGCCAAACACACAGGGACGGCATGTTTAGCTTCCCGAAATGTGTTCCCAGAATAACATTCAGTAAATCTTTAGACAGGAAGTCACATTCCCAAAACACCTGGAAATAATCTGCATTAGTCAAAAACTACAGATAACAAGTCTCACATAATTCGACCATAAATTTGTTATTTTTAAAAAAGAATAAGTACTATTTACTGAGGGCCTATTCTCTGCCAGGCATTCTGCTAGGCATCTTGCAGATACGGTTTCTAAGTTTTTCAACAGCCTGCAAGGTAAAAAGGAAGATGGAGGCTAAAAGAGATTGAAATATAGGGTTTGCTGACTGTATCTCTCAAAATACCAAACAAGACAAGTCACCTCCACATACCATTAGTAGACAGAAGGAAGTAGGCTGCATTCTGCTGAGGGAGCCATCTTATTTTATTGATTTTTTCTTCTATTTCTAAACTCTTCAGGTAATCGAACTCGGGTTCATGGCTCTGGAATGTGCTGTAAACATTGTATTCACCCCTACGATGAACCTGATTTTTACTCTGTAGGAAGGGGAAAAAAAAAAGTCACATGAAAGATTAAATCACATAAGCCAACTGCAAATTCACCGGTTCCTTCTTTTTCTGAGTAGAGTCATGAGGGGTGAGACGGGCAGGCCGTGTCCAAGTGGGCTGAGGGCAGGACTACGACGGCCATGGGTTCCTCCTTAGCTCAGTGCCCTCAGGCTGTTGATCATGCACCCCTGGTGGTAAATACTGGCACCTTCAATATTTACAACTTTTTACTTATAAAGTATATACATAAACTGCTGCATGTCTTGGACACCCTTCGGAGTGAGTCATCCCATGCTGATGTCCATACAGACTTGTATCAATCTTTTAACAAAAACACATAGCTATAGCATCTGCACCTTTCACTGGCCTTTTAAAATCTCATCAGATCTTCATAGAATCTCTGAGAGGTGCACAGAGCAGGGAAGTGAACAAAAGAGGCTCACAGAAATTAAAATGACTTCTCAAAGGTCACACAGCTTATAAGCAGTGGATCTCTCCCTCTCCTTTTTCCAACATGAATAACAAAACAGACATGAGTGCAGAGATGACACGTGAATCATTAGGAGAACCATGAGACTTTACACTGGCTTTCCCCCAGCGCCGATTATGCAAAGTGCACACAGCAGGAACTAAATAAATGGTGAGAGAACAAAACATAAAGGAAGGGTGTGCAGAAAGGGATGAGAGAAAGAAGAAAGGTGGATAGGAGGAAAAGATGGTGTGAAAGAGAGAAAGGGAAGAAGGGAAAAGAAGGAGGAGAGGTTTGCATTTTAGGACCTAGTGACCAAGAGCCTCAAGATTCAGGCTTTGGAAAACTGTGTTCAAAAATTCAAATCCAGGTCTTGCTAGGCATTTGCCATAAATGCTTGACTCTTAATAAAAGGCTCAGTTAAAAAATTTTTATCTCTGGGTAGATACTGAACATTCAAACCCAAGTCTCAATTTACTGATGGGTGATGGTACCGATACCCAGACGTTAAAAGTGCTTGTGAGGGCACTGAGGTTCCTTGAACAAATTTTCCAGGACAGCACGTCTTGAGGATTCACGCACGGGAGCCACCCACAGGAATCAAAAGAAGGCCTGACCTAGATGTTGTCACATGGCTGTGTTTCTCAAGCTCAGTGTTCATTCAACCCCAAGTCTCACCGCAAATCTCAACATTTAACTGCAGGCTATTATCCTCAACATTTATTCCTTATTGAACAAAACCACCCTCCTTTGGAAAATGTGTCCCCCTTCTTTCTACTAATGAATCAGGCTCCCCAAATATTTCAGTAAATTAAAATAGGTGAAAGCTATAAATACCTAATGGGCAACATGGAGCGGAATATTACTGGCAACACCCTGCCTTGGGTAATTTATGCTAAACAGCTCCTCTGGTTTCTCTTTATCATCACTATGAACCTAATTGGATTTTTTAAAAAATTGAAGAAGAAGGTTTGAAAATCAATTTTAAAAGGACTTTAAAGGCTGACATACTCGCTCCTATCCTGTTTACTGCAGAGAGAGCTAGTCCACCTGAGAAATAAATTTTTACGACTGTTGATTTGCTACCATCCAAATCAGACTGTCAAGTGTGTGTAGGATGTGCCAGACCAATTAGCACTAGGCAGCTCCGGAAAAGCAGGAAAAATTCCAGGTCACGAAGAGCTATTAGTTCCTACTTGCCAACAACATTTTCGTGTTTCCAGGGCCAATGGAATAGGCTGGGTGCCTGATTTAATGCTGAACACTTGAATTCATACAGAACCCCGAGGGATTACGATGCCCTTATAGAAATTAATTGCAAATAATGTACAATTACCAAATATATCACCTCTAAATGAGGCTTTCCTTTTTTGAGGGGAGGTGGAACACAAATGACTTTGAGGCACA
This sequence comes from Phocoena phocoena, assembly GCF_963924675.1. Classification (NCBI taxonomy): domain Eukaryota; kingdom Metazoa; phylum Chordata; class Mammalia; order Artiodactyla; family Phocoenidae; genus Phocoena; species Phocoena phocoena. The sequence continues at coordinate 123,893,705 of NC_089221.1, forward strand.
AAGCAGGCTTTAAATTGCTAGGGAAGTCTCTTGTGAAACCTCCCTCCTGCACCGGGCCCTCCTGCTACGCTGTGCCGGGTGAATCTCCGAGGCAGGCGGCAGCAGATGGGAGAGTTATTTGAACACAGACTGGCCTGCTGGAAGCTTCAGGACCACGCCGGCGGAGGCCAAGGAAATCAAATTGGGCCATAATTTCATTCTGACAGAACAGAAGCAGACACCAAAAAACTCAATTTATATGAAAAAGAGAAACAATTCCTAGTGGAACCCAAGTCTCAGGAAGAAATGGGCTTTTCGAGATTCACTGGGAGTTAGAACTGCTGCTCAGAATGCATACAGCATTCAGCTGCAGGGAACTTCGTGTCACCTATAGTAAAGTGTGGGCTACATGCATTGCTCAGATGGCATTTTCTGGGATTTCTCTCCCTTTGGTAGGGGGAGCTACCATTTTCTTTTTTTTTTTTATGGTTAGCAATAAAGTATTTTTAATTAAGGTATATACGTTGTTTTTTTAGACATAATGCTACTGCATACTTAACAGACCACAGTATAGTGTAAATATATAACTTTTATATGCCCTGGGAAATCAAAACACTGGTGTGACTTGCTTTATTGTGATATTCCCTTTATTGCGATATTCCCTTTATTGCGGTGGCCTGGAACTGAGCCCACGATCTCTCTGAAGCGTGCCTGTAAATTGTATGTATTCTCTTCTGACCCAAGTTATCCTTTTCATATCTGTTGGGGAAGGGTTATATTTTTTATCCTAGGTATTCTGTTAGGAGTCCCTGAATTTCAACAGCTGGAGGAGGATAAACCCCACTGAAAAAGGAGGCGTTACACTCAACAAGCACCCGTGGAATTTTGCAGGTCAGATGAGAAGTGAGGCTGTTTTGAATGTGCAATACCCAGGTTTGGAAAGATGAGACCTTGCCCAGAAAAGGCTCTATTTTCCGGTGCTTTTGTGAGCCTGAGTGTGTAACTACTGATGTTAATGACTTTTGGGCAGTTTTAGTTTGCAAGCCAAGCAGCAAGGTTAAGGGCGACACATGAGGATTAAGGAACAGTGGGAGGCCTTCTTTAAAAGAAGAAAATGGCTATTTTGCATTCACTGCCACTTACCTCCTGCTCTCGTTGAAATATTACAACCCGACCCCCCTTGTCCCCTGTCGCTAGTAATTCTCCCGTGTGGTTGAATTCTACCGTAGAGATAATGTCAGCTGAAAAAAAGAAGACAAAGGCAATTTAAGTAACTGCACACTTACTTTGAAACGATAGATAATAGACATACTTTTCTGTGCATTTAAGGGCTTAGGGCTTTGTCTCTGCAGTGGAATTTACAAGGATTCTGTGTTCTGTATTTTAAGTGCCACTAGAAGTGGCACTTGGGAAAGTAAATTTCCTAGATGCCCACACTGCACTGTGGTCTCTAGGAACAACTGGAGAGAACAAAAGGAAAAAGCACATTCAGACCCTTTTGTTTTGGGCAAGAGAAAATGAATTTCTTTACGGGCGCAGGGAAATGGCAATTTTCTTTGATAATTTCTACCAACCACAGGCTCTTTTCCCACCCGTGTCCTTCTGCATTCCCCTTTCTTCTACACCCAGAAACTTCCCCAAATGAGTTTCAGTTGTGGAATCCAAATGAGGGCTGAAGACTGAGGAAGAAGGGGTGAGATGCTTGAAGCTCAGACACCGAAAACAAAGGGGCGGATCACAGAGGAATCGTCGTCGGGAAATCTCCAGGAGCTGGAAATTCAAGGAGGGACCCCACAAATGCTCCCTCTTTTCTGGTGAGCCGAACACACCCTTCTGGAAGAGCAGGGCCTTACTGCAACCCCAGGAGAAAGGTGCTGAGAAAACAGGGTCACGAGGTCAGAGAGAAATTTGTACTCTGTATTTTTTTTTAAGTATATTTTTTTTATTGGAGTATAATTGCTTTACAATGTTGTGTTAATTTCTGCTGTATAATGGCATGAATCAGCTATATGTATATCTATATCCTCTCCCTCTTGTACTCTGTATTTCTAAACAGAGAAAATACACAGGCATCAGGAACTCAGCTCACAGATAATTGCTGAAGGAATGCCAGCCTGCCAAATCTTTCTTCAATGCTGGTAAGTTACCCCCCAAGGAACACAGACAGGTAAATTACCTATGATTGGATTTATTAGGGCTATTTTTAGAAAAATGTCAGAGGTTAATTCCTCTGCAATTATTCCCCTGCAGGGCTCCAACAATTGCTACCGAGAGTGCAAATGAGTTTAAAAAAAAAAAAAAGAAGGAAGCAGGGGAATTATGACTGTGGCCTTTGACAGAAGTACATTCTGAAGATTATGTCCATGTAAGGAAAGCAAAGGGGAAACAGTGAGGTGGAAAACTAAGGCAATTACCCCTGAATAATTCAAATCTCAAATCATACTTTAATATCATCATTTCAGGATTTTCTTTGTATGCCTGATTGATTCAGGTAAGTAGTGTAAAATTCTCCACTTTGCTTCTAACTGTCCTTTTCCATCCATGAAAAAGCTTCAAATGGTCATTCTTTGCCCAGAAGGAAAAAGAATAAGGCATAAACCATAGGCACTTGCAAGCCAGGCACATTTAAAAGAATAATTCATGATTTCTGTTTTGGCATCTTAGATGACTGACCCCAGTGGTAGCAGATTCAAATCCTACAGGGCCACGCACGAGGCGACGTGAAGTAGCAAGCTTGCGTTTCCTCTTAAAAGACAAGTGGCTACTCAGTTTAAGCCAACTGTGACTATGAAATATTACCTGTATTGCCAGATATTCTGAGTTTTTTTAAAAAAGGAAGCTGGAAATCCAGAGTTTTATGCAAAATCGCTTTAGTTTTACATATTGGCAACCAATTATTTTGTTCAGTGCCATGACATTAAGAAAAATATAATCTTGTCTATCAGCTGAAAATGGTTTGTGGGTCACCAGCTTCTGACCTCTGGTCTCTAGAGTCTGCCTTCAGAAAAGGCCACCCCATTCCTTAATTGACAATCTCAACTGGACATCCCATCCATTCGCTCAAGAAGACCCCTACAACCGGGCTTCCCTGGTGGCGCAGTGGTTGAGAGTCTGCCTGCCGATGCAGGGGACGCGGGTTCGTGCCCCGGTCCGGGAAGATCCCACATGTCGCAGAGCGGCTGGGCCCGTGAGCCATGGCCGCTGAGCCTGCGCGTCCGGAGCCTGTGCTCCGCAACGGGAGAGGCCACAACAGTGAGAGGCCCGCGTACCGCAAAAAACAAAAAAGACGACCCCTACAAATGAATACTACCCGAAGGAAACACAGAAGAAGCTGCGTGGCTGCTCAGTTCCTGAAGTAAGTTTAGAAGGCCCATTTCTAGAACAAGGGCCCAAATAGGAAGGAGCAGGCAAGCCCAGCAAAGCTGGGAAGCCAGCCACCCGGAGAGAATTATCGGCCACTTTCCTTTTTTAGAGTTTGCGTGTCTTAGCAAAGCACTCTCGTGTACAGAGGAGACAAGAAGGCTGTTTAATGTTTGCAGTCGCCTCAGAACGCCCTGGTTGAAAAGCACTCGAGTGCTAGGATACACTTCTAACATTAGTTCCTGCTTCTGCCTTTTCAATGAGTGGCTAGCCATGGGGTTATTCACGAAGCTTCCTGGCTTTGGGGGGAGAACCTAAAGCAGACATGGCTATTTCTTTTCACTTCCAGGCTTCTGTCAGGTACTAAAAAATGAGTCGAGAAAGAGAAGTAAGGAGCGATGAGAGGGTGGTGAGGAGACCAGGCCTGGGGGTTAACAGTGCCATACTCATGTCTTTAGGGCTAAGATTCTACTGAAGGGCAGCTGAAGCCCTTCCTCTCAGCAGCTGTGTGAACACAGATGCTGGAGCTCTAGGTGGGTTCCAGGGCTAGTGCACTGACAACAAAGAGATGGGTCTTCCTTTTTGGTGACATTGAGTATTGGAAGGAAGAGGTAAGTAGCTCTTTCCAAGATCAGCCTCTGGCTCAGTTTCCAAGAAAATGCCATTCCAAGGGAAACAAAATTCAGTCTCCCAGGGATGACATTCATACTGTCTTTTTTGCCTGGACCCTGAAAATGTCTTCACTCTCTCTTTAAGAGGCACACAGGTCAAATCAAGGTAGGATTCAAGCTCAAGTCCAAGCCACATGATCCAAGGCGGTATTATTAGAACTTTGCACTATGGGATAACAGGCATGGTCCCAGCTATAAAAATACCTCCTTCGTTTTCCAAGCGTTATCATTGTTTGTGCTATGTCTCCCTCAAGAACCTTGTCAGAGAAAGGTTGACTGGTATGGCAGGATTCTGAAATTCCTTAGTCTGTTGCCAAGTCCTTGCCTTTATTTTAACCCTGCCAGGCAGGTGGTCTGTATATTGGGTTGCTTATATATGGCTACTGTGTGCTTCCCTTCAGAACATACGCGTTGCAGCTCAAGTTAATACGTGTTTTGAACTTTTATGTTTCCTGACTCATTTATCATGGCTAGGCCATAGGCGTAACCAGAGTATTTTACTGCCCTATCCATCTCTGCATGGCTTCATCTATGACTGTTTAATAATTGATGCAAAATTCATGAATCACCCCACATTCCAGTTTCAAGATACAGAAACTTCTGATACAATACTCCTGTGCTTGCAACACGCTCTTGGTAGAGCAGTTTAAATTAGAAAACATACAATGCTCAAAACAACATGACTTTTGTTGAGTATAGAAAGAGGTTATGGCGATAATAATAAACTAGCAAACTTAGACACGATAAAATCACCTGAAATCATGGTCAGCAGAAATCAATTCATCAAGTTCAATTAAGGTTCAGTTCATCAAGTTCAATTAGAGGACATTTGCCTTTAAATGTTAAGTGTGTATGACAACTTATTTTCTTAAATGCACAGCTGAATCATGCTAAAAGCTATAAACTTGAGCATTTTCTCTCTGTTCTATAAAGATGTGAATGAAGTGCATGTTTTTGACTAAAAACAGAAAGCAGAAGCCAAAAACAGTTATAGAGGTCAAATGTCGTTAACATGACTTTTTAAGGAAATCCTGGGAGGTATGACGTTTGCCCTGCTCCACATCTATTTGTGCTGATTTAATTTCCACAAGATGGTGGCCTGGTAACCCCATTTCTAGTTCAAAAGGCACTGATAAGATCAAGTTTTTCATTTTTAAAATCAATCTCAGCATCCTTCAAAGGTTCCAGACTAGTAAGTTCATACATAAAGTTTCCATTTAACTGAATAATAGAAATTGACTTGGCAATTATATGCATGTGATTGTGAGGCTAGAGAAAAGGAAGGACCCCCTTGTTCATGCCTTAATTCCCCCCCCCCCCCCCCGCCAGTATATCATGCTAGGCTGGAGTCTATGCAATGCCAGAGCACTGGGCTGAGTACTAGTATTGGGTGATTTTTGATAAAACGGTGGCTCAGTGTAGACTTAGGACCTAAAGCCAAATCCTCTGATGGGACAAGATCTCACTGACCAGGTCACTAGCATTGGCCTCTCAGCATCAATCACAGGGATTGAAATGAGACGGTAATGCATTTTAGCCTTCAGAGCCCATTAAATGTTGTATCTTTCATCTTGGAAACATCTGGGAGATAATACTATAAAGTCATATATGTACTTTATCATCTGACTAGTCCTGCAATATTTGGCCTTCTTCCTGATGAGGAGGTCAGTTCTAGCAGAATCTGCTGTTTCTTCAGCTAGGATTAAGGATATCAGCAAGAATGGAAAGTAGGTTTCCTAGCAGATAACAATGGTGAAATGATGGTAGCTGCCAGAAAGTTTGTGTTGAGAAGAATTTGGGAGGCCACTTCCAGGTCAAAGTGCTGTGATTAATTGGCAGTGGCTCCTGCAGTTATTGACATTGAGTATTGGGGGGAGGTGACATGTGGAGCCTTTGTCACTGCTGTATAGGAGTTTCCGGCTAGATTGGCCTTGACTTTGTGGATCATTATACAAACGGGATTCTTAGGCTCCCTGGATGGAATTAAAACTACTCCTTCCATCTACATAATACTGTGGACTCCTTGCATTCTGCTTCACAGTCCAAAGTTGGCATCCATTTTCTCGGATATGGTTTTCCCTGGTATGTTTGGATGACTGAAATAGTACACTGGAGTATATTTTCCACCAAAATACGGGGGAAAAGGAAGTCTGGTTTTGGCCAGACAAGATATACCCAAGTACTGCTACTGGGATTGTGCCAAAATGGTCATGTTGAAAAGATATTAATATATTATAAAATTTAAAAAAAGAATCAGGTAATAAAATAGTATGTGTCAGATGACCTCAATTTTGTTAAAGTATTTATATTTTAATATACATTTTTTAAACTGGTAAAGTAATAAATACTTACTAAAACTTCCATTAATACCAAGATGATGATTAGGATATAAACTGAAATATCCCCCAAAGATAATAATTAACTCCTATAAATACACACACAAATAATCATAGGAAAAAGTCCATCAGGGAGAGCACGGGATGATATTGTTTTGGGGTAGGACATGGAGGACTAAATTAATTTTTTTATAGTCTTCTAATTTCTCAGCATTTTCTAATTTTTATACCTTGACTATAAATACTTGAACAATTTTTAACTTTTAAGCAATTTTAATTGACTTTCAAACTGAATACAAGATTTTCACATTTACCTCAGTGACTTTTTATTTTTTTTAATTATTTAATTTTTTTTAACATCTTTATCGGACTATAATTGCTTTACGATGGTATGTTAGTTTCTGCTTTATAAGAAAGTGAATCAGCTATACATATACATATATCCCCATATCTCCTCCCTCTTGCATCTCTCTCCCACCCTCCCTATCCCACCCCTCTAGGTGGTCACAAAGCACCGAGCTGATCTCCCTGTGCTATGCAGCTGCTTCCCACTAGCTATCTATTCTACATTTGGTAGTATATATAAGTCCATGCCACTATCTCACTTTGTCCCACCTTAACCTTCCCCCTCCCCATGTCCTCAACTCCATTCTCTATGTCTGCATGTTTATTCCAGTCCTGCCCCTAGGCTCTTCAGAACCAATTTATTTTACTTTTTTTCTTATTTCATATATATGTGTTATCATACGGTATTTGTTTATCTCTTTCTGACTAAATTCACTCTATATGACAGATTCTAGGTCCATCCACGTCACTATAAATAACAATTTCGTTTCTCTTTATGGCTGAGTAATATTCCATTGAATATATGTGCCACATCTTCTTGATCCATTCATCTGTTGATGGACACTTAGGTTGCTTCCATGTCCTGGCTATTGTAAATGGAGCTGCAATGAACATTGTGGTACATGACTCTTTTTGAATTATGGTTTTTTCAGGGTCTATGCCCAGTAGTGGGATTGCTGGGTCATATGGTAGTTCTGTTTTTAGTTTTATATGGAACCTCCATACGGTTCTCCATAGTGGCTGTATCAATTTACATTCCCACCAACAGTGCAAGAGGGTTCCCTTTTCTCCACACCCTCTCCAGCATTTATTGTTTGCAGTTGTTTTGATGATGGCCATTCTGACTGGTGTGAGGTGACATCTCACTGTAGTTTTGATTTGTATTTCTCTAGTGATTAGTGACGTTGAGCATTCTTTCATGTGTTTGTTGGCAATCTGTATATCTTCTTTGGAGAAATGTCTATTTAGGTCTTATGCCCATTTTTGGATTGGGCTGTTTGTTTTTTGGATATTGAGCTTCATTAGCTGCTTGTAAGTTTTGGAGATTAATCCTTTGTCAGTTGCTTCATTTGCAAGTATTTTCTCCCATTTTGAGGGTAGTCTTTTCGTCTTGTTTATGGTTTCCCTTGCTGTGCAAAAGCTTTTAAGTTTCATTAGGTGTCATTTGTTAATTTTTGTTTTTATTTCCATTTCTCTAGGAGGTGGGTCAAAAGAATCTTGCTGTGATTTATGTCATAGAGTGTTCTGCCTATGTTTTCCTCTAAGAGTTTGAAGGTGTCTGGCCTTACATTTAGGTCTTTAATCCATTTTTAGTTTCTTTTTGTGTATGGTGTTATCGAGTGTTCTAATTTCATTATTTTATATGTAGCTGTCCAGTTTTCCCAGCACCACTTACTGAAGAGGCTGTCTTTTCTCCATTGTATATTTTTCCCTCCTTTATCAAAAATAAGGTGACCATATATATGTGGGTTTATCTCTGGGCTTTCTATCCTGTTCCATTAATCTATATTTCTGTTTTTGTGCCAGTACCATACTGTCTTGATTACTGTAGCTTTGCAGTATAGTCTGAAGTCTGGGAGCCTGATTCCTCCAGCTGCACTTTTCATTCTCAAGATTGCTTTGGCTATTTGGGGTCGTTCGTGTTTCCATACAAATTGTGAAATTTTTTGTTCTAGTTCTGTGAAAAATGCCAGTGGTAGTTTGATAGGGATTGCATTGAATCTGTAGATTGCTTTGGGTACTAGAGTCATTTTCACAATGTTGATTCTTCCAATCCAAGAACATGGTACATCTCTCCATCTGCTTGTATCATCTTTCATTTCTTTCATCAGTGTCTTAAAGTTTTCTGAATACAGGTCTTTTGTCTCCTTAGGTAGGTTTATTCCTAGGTATTTTATTCTTTTTGTTGAAAGGGTAAATGGTAGTGTTTCCTTAATTTCTCTTTCAGATTTTCCATCATTAGTGTATAGGAATGCAAGAGATTTCTGTGCATTAATTTTGTATCTTGCTACTTTACCAAATTCATTCATTAGCTCTAGTAGTTTTCTGGTAGAGTCTTTAGGATTCTCTGTGTATAACATCATGTCATCTGCAAACAGGGACAGCTTTACTTCTTCTTTTCCGATTTGGATTCCTTTTATTTCTTTTTCTTCTCTGATTGCTGTGGCTAAAACTTCCAAAACTATGTTGAATAACAGTAGTGAGAGTGGGCTACCTTGTCATGTTCCAGATCTTAGTGGAAACGGTTTCAGGTTTTCACCATTGAGAACAATGTTGGCTGTGAGTTTGTCATATATGGCCTTTATTACGTTGAGGAAAGTTCCCTCTATGCCTATGTTCTGGAGGGTTTTTATCATAAATGGGTGTTGAATTTTTTTTTTTTTTTTGGCAGTACGCAGGCCTCTCACTGTCGCGGCCTCTCCTGTTGTGAAGCACAGGCTTCGGACGTGCAGGTCCAGAGGCCATGGCTCACGGACCCAGCCGCTCCGCGGCATGTGGGATCTTCCCGGACCGGGGCACGAACCCGCGTCCCCTGCATCGGCAGGCGGACGCGCAATCACTGCGCCACCAGGGAAGCCCCTGGGTGTTGAATTTTGTTGAAAGCTTTTTCCTCATCTATTGAGATGATCATACGGTTTTTCTCCTTCAATCTGTTAAAATGGTGCATCACATCAATTGATTTGAGTATATTAAAGAATCCTTGCATTCCTGGGATAAACCCCACGATCATGGTGTATGATCCTTTTAATGTGCTGTTGGATTCTGTTTGCTAGTAATTTGTTGTGGATTTTTGCATCTATGTTCATCAGTGATATTGGCCTGTAGTTTTCTTTCTTTGTGACATCTTTGTCTGGTTTTGGGACCAGTGTGATGGTGGTGTCGTAGAATGAGTTTGGGAGTGTTCCTCCCTCTGCCATATTTTGGAAGAGTTTGACAACGATACGTGTTAAGCTCTTCTCTAAATGTCTGATAGAATTCGCCTGTGAAGCCATCTGGTCCTGGGCTTTTGTTTGTTGGAAGGTTTTTAATCACAGTCTCAATTTCAGTGCTCGTGATTGGTCTGTTTATAGTTTCTATTTCTTCCTGGTTCAGTCTCTAAAAATTTGTCCATTTCTTCTATCTGTCCATTATATTGGCATATAGCTGCTTGTAATAATGTCTCATGATCCTTTGTATCTCTGCAGTGTCAGCTGTTACTTCTACTTTTTCATTTCTAATTCTACTGATTTGAGTCTTCTCCCTTTTTTCTTGATGAGTCTGGCTAATGGTTTATCAATTTTTTTATCTTCTCAAAGAATCAGCTTTTTTATTGATCTTTGCTATCATTTCCTTCATTTATTTCTGATCTGACCTTGATGCTTTCTTTCCTTCTACTACCTTTGGGGTTTTCTTTGTTATTCTTTCTCTAATTGCTTTAGGTGTAAGGTGAGGTTGTTTATTTGAGATGTTTCTTGTTTCTTGAGGTAGGATTGTATTGCTATAAACTTCCCTATTAGAACTGCTTTTGCTGCATCCCATAGGTTTTGGGTCATCATGTTTTCATTGTCATTTGTTTCCAGGTATTTTCTGATTTCCTCTTTGATTTCTTCAGTGATCTCTTGTTTATTAAGTAGTGTATTGTTTAGCCTCCATGTGTTTGTATTTTTTACAGATTATATTCTGTAATTGATATCTAGTCTCATAGCATTGTAGTTGGGAAAGATACTTGATATGATTTCAATTTTCTTAAATATATGAAGGCTTGATGTGTAACCCAAGATATGATCTATCCTGGATAATGTTCCATGAGCACTTGAGAGGAAAGTGTATTCTGTTGTTTTTGGATGGAATGTCCTGTAAATAGCAATTAAGTCCATCTCGTTTAATGTATCATTTAAAGCTTGTGTTTCCTTATTTAGTTTCATTTTGGATGATCTGTCCATTGGTGAAAGTGGGGTGTTAAAGTCCCCTACTACGACTGTGTTACTGTCAATTTCCCCTTTTATGGCTTTTAGCATTTGCCTTATGTATTGAGGTGCTCCTGTGTTGGGTGCATAAAGGTTTACAATTGTTATATCTTCTTCTTGGATTGATCCATTGATCGTTATGTAGTGTCCTTCTTTGTCTCTTGTAATAGTCTTTATTTTAAAGTCTATTTTTGCCTGATATGAGAATTGCTACTCCAGCTTTCTTTTGATTTCCATTTGCATGGAATATCTTTTTCCATCCCCTCACTTTCAGTCTGTATGTATCCCTAGGTCTGAAGTGGGTCTCTCATAGACAGCATATATACAGGTCTTGTTTTTGGATCCATTCAGCCAGCCTATGTCTTTTGGTTGGAGCATTTAATCCGTTTACATTTAATGTAATTATCACTATGTATGTTCCTATTACCATTTTCTTAATTGTTTTGGGTTTGTTATTGTAGGTCCTTTTCTTCTCTTGTGTTTCCTGCCTAGAGAAGTTCCTTTAGCATTTGTTGTAAAGCTGTTTTGGTGGTGCTGAATTCTCTTAACTTTTGCTTGTCTGTAAAGGTTTTAATTTCTCCGATGAATCTGAATGAGATACTTGCTGGGTAGAGTAATCTTGGTTGTGGGTATTCCTGTTTCATCACTTTAAATATGTCATGCCACTCCCTTCTGGCTTGCAGAGTTTCCGTTTAAAGATCAGCTGTTAACCTTATGGGGATTCCCTTGTATGTTATTTGTTGTTTTTCCCTTGCTGCTTTAAATATTTTTTTTCTTTGTGTTTAACTTTTGCTAGTTTGATTAATATGTGTCTTGGCGCATTTTTCCTTGGATTTACCCTGTATGGGACTCTGTGCTTCCTGGACTTGATTAACTATTTCCTTTCCCATATTAGGGAAGTTTTCAACTATAATCTCTTCAAATATTTTCTCAGTCCCTTTCTTTTTCTCTTCTTCCTCTGGTACCCCTATAATGCAAATGTTTTTGTGTTTAATGTTCTCCCAGAGGTCTCTGAGGCTGTCCTCAATTCTTTTCATTTTTTTTTCTATGTTCTGCTCTGCAGTAGTTACTTCCACTATTTTATCTTCCAGGTCACTTATCCGTTTTTCTGCCTCAGTTATTCTGCTATTGATCCCTCTTAGAGAATTTTTAATTTCATTTATTGTGTTGTTCATCATTGTTTGTTTGCTCTTTAGTTCTTCTAGGTCCTTGTTAAACGCTCCTTGTATTTTCTCTCTTCTATTTCCACGATTTTGGATCATCTTTACTATCATTACTCTGAATTCTCTTTCAGGTAGATTGCCTATTTCCCCTTCATTTGTTTGGCCTGCTGGGTTTTTACCTTGCTCCTTCATCTGCTGTGTGTTTCTCTGTCTTCTCATTTTGCTTAACTTACTGTGTTTGGGGTCTCCTTTTTGCAGGCTGCAGGTTCATGGTTCCCATTGATTTTGGTGTCTGTCCCCAGTGACTAAGGTTGGTTCAGTGGGTTGTTTAGGCTTCCTGGTGGAGGGGACTGGTGCCTGTGTTCTGGTGGATGAAGCTGGATCTTGTCTTTCTGGTTGGCAGAACTGAGTCCAGTTGTGTGTTCTGGGGTGTCTGTGACCTTATTATGATTTTAGGTAGCCTGTCTGCTGATGGGTGGGGTCGTGTTCCTGTCTTGGTAGTTGTTTGGCATAGGGTGTCCAGCACTGTAGTTTGCTGGTCGTGAGTGGAGCTGGGTCTTAGTGTTGAGATGGAGATCTCTCGGAGAGCTTTAACCATTTGATATTATGTGGAGCCAGGAGGTCTCTGGTGGACCAATGTCCTGAACTCGGCTCTCCCACCTGAGAGGCACAGGCCTGACACCCAGCTGGAGCACTAAGACCCTGTTAGCCACACGACTCAGAAGAAAAAGGAGAAAAAAAGAATGAAAGAAAGAATAAAATAAAATAAAATAGTTATTAAGATAAAAGATAATTATTTAAAATTTAAAAATAATAAAAAAAAGCAAAAAATAGAAAGAAGAGAGCAACCACACCAAAAAAAAAAAAAAAAAAAAATCCACCAATGCAAACAAGCATTAAAAACCATACTAAAAAGAAACAAAAAACAACAACAACAAAAACCCGGACAGACAGAACCCTAGGACAGACAGTAAAAGCAAAGCTATAGAGACAAAATCACACAAAGAAAAGCATACACATACACACTCACAAAAAGAGAAAAAGGAAAAAGTATATATATATTGTTGTTCCCCTAGTCTGCCACCTCTATTTTGGGATGATTCATTGTCTATTCAGGTATTCCACAGATGCAGGGCACATCACGTTTACTGTGGAGATTTAATCTGCTGCTCCTGAGGCTGCTGGGACATATTTCCCTTTCTCTTCTTTGTTCGCACAGCTCCCAGGGTTCAGGTTCGGATTTGGCCCCGCCTCTGCGTGTAGGTCGCCTGAGGGTGTCTGTTCTTCACTCAGACAGGACGGGGTTAGAGGAGCAACTGATTAGGGGGCTCTGGCTCACTCAGGCTGGGGGGGAGGGAGGGGCTCGGAGTGCGGGGCGAGCCTGCAGCAGCAGAGGCCGGCGTGACATTGCACCAGCCTGAGGCGCGCCGTGCGTTCTCCCAGGGTAGTTGTCCCTGGATTACGGGACCCTGGCAGTGGCCGGCTGCACGGGCTCCCGGGAGGGGAGGTGTGGAGAGTGACCTGTGCTCGCACACAGGCTTCTTGGTGGCGGCAGCAGCAGCCTTAGTGTCCCATGCCCGTCTCTGGGGTCCGTGCTGTTAGCCGCGGCTCGCGCCCGTCTCTGGAGCTCGTTTAAGCAGCGCTCTTAATCCCCTCTCCTCTCGCACTCCGAAACAACGGTCTCTTGCCTCTTCGGCAGGCCCAGACTTTTTCCCGGACTCCCTCCCGGCTAGCTGTGGCACACTAGCACCTTCAGGCGGTGTTGACGCAGCCAACCCCAGTCCCAGAGAGGCAGAGATTCTGGGAAAGATCTTTCTTCCCTGAATAAAAGGAAGGAAGCAAGTGATGGGAAGCCTTCTGGCTGCACTGACATACTCCTTGTATAATACTATCTTTGTATGTGGTTATATGTAGCCATATGTGGAGCTGTGGCAGCCATCATGTGACCATGAGGTGATAAGTGTAAGGTCAAGCCAAGAGGCTGAGTATGACAGATGGAAGAAAGGGACAATGTCCTTGGTGACATCAGTGAACTGCAAAAACCTACCTGAGGGACAGACTATGTCTGGACTTGTTAAACAAAAGATACCCAGTAGTTTAAGCCGCTGCTAGATAGATTTTCTGTTATTTACATCTGAATGCATACTAATAGACATGTCTTCCCATCTTTGTTTTCCTCATAGCATTTTGCACAGGGCCAGATTATTAATGCACATTGAATTGGAAAAAATGATCTCTTGTCCTGCAACCTCCATGCACAAACTCTCACACTCACATTTTCATTTCACTCTATCACACAACCAATTTTCCTTCGTACTTGGTTAGCTCCCAGTATTGAGGTGTTTATTTTCCCCTCTTCCCCTGTGTGGCAATGGTGCATTAATTTTTGACCATTCAAATATGAGAGCAGGGACTTCCCTGGTGGTGCAGTGGTTAAGAATCACCTGCCAATGCAGGGGACACAGGTTCGGTCCCTGGTCCAGGAAGATCCCACATGCCGTGGAGCAACTAAGCCTGTGTGCCACAGCTACTGAAGCCCGTGCACCTAGAGCCCGCGTTCCACAACAAGAGACACCACTGCAATGAGAAGCCTGCGCACCGCAACAAAGAGTAGCCCCCACTCGCCGCAACTAGAGAAAGCCCGCACGCAGCAGTGAAGATCCAACACAGCCAATAAATAAATAAATTTATTAAAACATTATATATGTGAAAGCAGCTTACTGGGGTAGGATGCCTCCCCCCTATAATTTATCATGGTGTCCATCATAAAATTATGACTTCAAAGGGACTTAGCCATGCCCTCCTTAGAAGCCAAGTTTCTCCCTGCTAATGTGTAGTAAGCCCACCATGCTTGCTGGGCTGTGAAAATCCAGATGGTAAGAAGCAGGTGAGTAATGAATGCCATGCTGTTCCCATTAAAATGCACACAGCTTCCCCATACTGACCAAATCCCCAGCACTAACCAGGTTTGAGACAGCCCAGGACATGGGGGTTGATGGAGATTGCCTTTCATTCAAAACAAGTTCCTGCAACATAGAAGCTGAGAAGAGAGAATTTTCCTGTAGTGGAACAAAACTTGCCTAAAGGGCAAAGGAATTTTAAAAATTATGAGTTCTCTAAGTACAGAAAAAGCCAGTGGGAAATTGGTAGTAGTACAGACTTGCCTTCAAGCCTGTGTGGTTTACAGTGGAATCTGCTGTCAAGGTGTCTACCATCTGTCACCCACTCTTTCAGAAAGCAGAGGAGTAATTAACTGCTCAGGTGACACAAACTCTGTCAAGCATTCAGATCTATTATCTACACAATATGGGACCATATAGCACTGAACTCAAAGTCAGTGGGACCCCGGGTCCAAGAGGAGAAAGCACATCACATCTGTGGGGTGCTCTTGGGCAGGGCTTGGAGTCTCTTGGCATGTCTTTGGTCAAAAATCTTGTGCCAAATGCTCTGAACTCAGAAAGACATGGCACCTGACTTGTGGGAGTTAAAGATCCCCATGTTTGTGGGTTAGCTCTAATATCACTTCTTTTTTTTTTTTTTTTTTCCGGTACGCGGGCCTCTCACTGTTGCAGCCTCTCGCGTTGCGGAGCACAGGCTCCAGACGCGCAGGCTCAGCGGCCATGGCTCACGGGCCCAGCCGCTCCGCGGCATGTGGGATCTTCCCTGACCGGGGCACGAACCTGTGTCCCCTGCATCGGCAGGCGGACTCTCAACCACTGCGCCACCAGGGAAGCCCTAACATCACTTCTTAAGGGAAGCCTTCCATGACTTCTCCTCAAACCCAGACGGCTCCCTTTGTGATGCAGCCTCAAGGCTTCCCATACTTCTCCTCCATCACAGTTATCACCACTTACCATTAGCACTTATCACAACGGTAACAGAACCATTTTAAATGCCTTTCTCAGTCTCTAAAATGTAAAGTCCACAAGGAACTTGTTCACCACTGAACCTCCAGTGCCTAGCTTAGTGTCTTAACGTAGATGCTTCTTAATTTTTTTCTTTAATTGATCACCAAATGAGAGCCCAAAAGAGCCAATGCCAAAGTGGACCAACACATAGAGAATGAATAACCCTAAGCAAAGTATCAAGGAACAAAATACTTATGCTGGATGAATGTAAGAAACATTTTTTAAGGGGTATGAGGCAAGGGGAAGCTCTTATTTGGAACAGTGAGTGTTTTATGACTTTAGAACCAGAGAGATTGATCAGTAAAGAACAGACTTTATCCTTAAAAGGCTCTGTAGCATTGGCAGTTTCCTGTGAATCGCAGGAAGAGAAGAGAGCAGGTGGGTTGGTGAAGAGAGGGTACTGGGGTAGGGTGCTAGTTGAGAGAGGGCATGAAGGTAGCAACGAGACAACCCAAAGAGGATTTTGAGTAATTAGATCTGAGATGCAAGGAATCTATTTAATGAACACCTATTATGTGTATATCACTGGGCTGGGTGCCAGAGATATGCTAATAAAACATATCTGGTCTTTGCCTTCAAGGAGCTTTCAATCTAGAGGACTGGGGGGCAGTGGTAGACTGCGATACAGCAAAATAATGTTGGGAGGAGAGGTTGTTCAAAGACCCTATAAGGAAGTCTTTGAGCCACAGAATAAGAATCCTAGTTTTGACCCAGAGAGCAACAGAAAGTCACTACTGGAACTTAAGATAACTTACATCTCATCCACAGCCCTGCACTGAAGAAAAAAAAAAAAAACTCTTGTATTTCTCCAAAGGACAAAATGAACACTAAATGCAATATATCCCTTTGTTAAATTCTAGGTGAGCCTAAAGAAAAGAATAAAGAATGTATTCAGATTTTTCCTCCTAAAACATGAGGTTTCTGTGTCAAACAAAATAAAGATGCTGTTGACAGTTCATAAGGTATTATGCTTTGATGGTTTTTCAATGGTCTTAGCAAAGAAAGTGGGAAGTATTAGAACGAAATGTGCTATTTATAATTCTATGAATCGGTATTTCTCTTTTCATCTCTGTCTCTTACCTCTTTGTTCCTGTTCCCCACCCTCCCTCCCCCGCTTCCTCCCTCTGTCTCTGGCTAGGAGTTGTGGTGTTTTGAAGATTATTTTAAAGCAATGAATACAGTATTTTACACATAATAGGTAAACAATAAAAGACAGAATGAATAAACGTGTTGATTTTTATTAACAGCATGACCCAACCTTGAATAAATATTCATCAGGCAAAAGCATTATAGTACATCCTTACTGCTTTTTTAATCCGCTGAAAATTGGATATTTAGAAAATCCATTATATTTGATTTCATGTTCATGTAGCAGTTTAGATACCAATGAATAATACAAAAAGTAGAAAAGTCTGGAAAGACTAAACATTGATCAAATCATTCATCATTCTATTTATTCACTTGGCAAATATCCACTGAGCACACCTACTATGTGTCAAATGCTATTCCAGGTACTGGATATACATCAATGAATAAAAGAGATAAAATATCTGTCCTTATGAAACTTATGTTCCACTTGTGGAGAAAAGGTAATAATCAGTGAACATAATAAATTACATGTGTTATGTACTATGGGAAACAAATACAGCTAAGGGGAATCAAAAGTGCTGGAGGTGAGAGGGAGGCTACGATTTTAAATAGGGTGGCTTTGACAGGCCTCACTGAGTAGACTTGAAGGAGGGGAAGGAGCTCACCATGTAGGCATCTTAGGAAGAGTGTTCTAGACAGAGGCAAGAGATGGTGAGACGACCCCAAGAGAGCAACATGCATGTGCCAGGGGTCCAGTGTGGCTGGAGCAGTGCCAATAGGGAAAAACGAGGTAACAGACTTGAGAGGTTCAGATAATGTACAGCCTTGCAGACCATAGCAAGCATTTGGCTTTTGCTGAAAGTGAGATGGGCACAACAATGTGAATGTACTTAATACCACTGAACGGTACGCTGGAAAATACGGTTGACCCTTGAACGACATGGATTTGAACTGTGCAGGTCCACTTACACATGGATTTTTTTTCAGGAGCAAATACTACAGTACTACACGGTCCACGGTTGGTCGAATCCACAGATATGGAGGGATCACGGATACAGAGGGATGACTATAAATTATACCTGGATTTTCGACAGCACAGAGGGTCAACTTCCCTAATCCCCTCGCTGTCCGAGTAGTTAACTGTAGTTAAAATGGTAAATTTTGTGTTATGTACATTTTAACACAATAAAAATATGAGAAAAAATGAGATAGAAGGTTGTTGGTGGGTACAGAATAGAGAAGCGATACAGTACATCAATCTGACTGTAGTGCTGAGAATAGACTGTAGAGGGCTGAGGAGTCAGGGAGTGTAATGAGATAATCCAGGTGAGATGTTGGTGGCTCAGCCCAAGGCGCTGGCAGTGAACCTGGAGAGAAGGGGTCATGTTGTGGATTCATATTGAGAGTTGACCTTCCAGGATGTGCTGACGGATGGGTTACAGGGTATGAAGGAGAGGAATCAAGGATGATTCCAAGGTTTCTGCCCTCAGCAACTGGCAGGATGGATTGCCATCACTGAGATTAGAAGTTTGTGGGTGAAGCAGGCATTTGGGGGGAAGATTAGAGATTCACTTTCAGGCATGTGAAGTATGAGAGGTTTATACATGAGGATATTGAGTAGATAACTGGAAATAAGGGTTTAGAGTTCAGAACAGGGGTCTGAGTCAGTGATATAAATTTGGGAGTTATTAGCATTTCAGTTGCTGTTTCAGGCCATGAGACTGGATGAGAGCTCCAGGAGTGAGAGTATTAAAAGAAGCGAGGAGGACAAAGGGCTGAACCTCGGGGCACTGCAACAGCTAAAAAATTGGGAGAAGGGGAAGAATCAGGAAAAGGGACAAAGAAGGAGCAGCTGGTGAGATAGGAGGTTTAGCTTCAAGAAAGTTTAGCGTCCTGGATGCCAAGTGAATTACGAAGGAGTGTCAATCACGTCAAACATGGCTGATGGGCAAGGTAAAAGGTTTGGCTGACCTTTGGACTTGAATCATGGAGGTCACTTTTGACCTTGACAAGTACAGTTTCTGTGGTACAGTTGGGGGTGAAAAAACTGGGGTGAGTTTCAGAGCGAATGGGAGGAGAGGAATGAAAGACAGTGACCACGGACAACTCTTTCAAGGAGTTTTGCTGCAAAAGGTAGCAAAGAAATCATGTGGAAGATGTAAAGGAAGTTGGGTCAAGAAAGTGTTCTTGTCACACCATCAAAAACAACAGCATGTGTATATGCCAGTGAGGTTTCAACAGCCGGGGGAAAATGAATGCTGAAGAGATGAAGAGGGTGGAATTGCCGAATGAATAAATAAATGAACCTATGAAGAAGCAAACCAGTAACCAGGACTGGTCCACTGCTAACAGAGGAAATAAAACCTGTACAGGTTCGGTTGATACCTATAGCCAAAACATGGATAGGAAGAAAAATGCTATTGGAACTCTATCTTCATATAAGGTTTAACAAGATCCTCAAAACGTTTAGTATTGTAAGAGTTTCTCCCATAAATCAACATCTCAGAGATCCATGTGGTCACTATGAAAGAAAAACAACTTCTTGGTTTTCTGTTTGGTTCTTCCTCCCTTCCCTCTTCTCCTTCCAATCTCTACCCTTTCCCTCTTTTTCCTTCCCTTCCTCTCCCTCTTTCCATCCTTCCCTCCTTCCTCTCCTTTTATCTTTCTTTTTTTTTTGCGGTACGCGGGCCTCTCACTGTTGCGGTCCCTCCCGTTGCGGAGCACAGGCTCCGGACGCGCAGGCTCAGCGGCCACGGCTCACGGGCGCAGTCGCTCCGCGGCATGTGGGATCTTCCTGGACCGGGGCACGAACCCGTGTCCCCTGCATTGACAGGCGGACTCTCAACCACTGCGCCACCAGGGAAGCCCTCCTTTTATCTTTTGTAAAGAAGGAAGTGGCGATCAGAAAAGACTCTATTCCTTTTGATACACAACTCAATGCCCGTTAGCTCCTATTTGCCCCAGGCAGAAGGCTCCTCACCTGTATTTACTTTAAAATGATGCGTCTACTGCAAGATCACTTCTACCCGGGTAGCCTGACCTCCTTATGGCCTTTCTTGGATAACTTTATCCAATATTCCTAATGTCTTATAGAAAGAAACAAGCCTGTCAGAGCGGGAAGAAAAAACACCCACACTCCCATCCTGTCCTGTGGAAGATTTATAGACACTTTGTAAATGGCCAGGCCCAGGTGATGGTGCCAGGAACTTTCCAAGTGATTTGTAGATCTCCCTTCCAGGAAGTCAGTATTTAATGGAAAACTCTTCTAGCTTCACATTCCTGTATTACAGTGACTACAGGGGCTGGAATGCAACTGTCATGCAGAAGCCTCACTGAAATTAACTAGCTATTGACCTGGCCTCAAGATATTTCAGTCCCAGAAAAACACCAGTATAGCACAGTTTAGAAAAGCACAATTTTCCTTTGAAACTACCATGTATGGAGTTGGCCAGCCGTATGCCGGGCGTAGCACAAACTCCTTAACATATATTCTCTTCCTAAATCGATACTATCATCCTCATTTATTAAACACCTACTTTGGCTAGGATTTGTGCTTTGTGTTTTATATTATGTCACTTAATTGTCACTCAAACTCTATGATTTCGGTATCTTCCTCCATTTTTCAGATGGGGAAACAGTAGCTCAGAGAAGTTAAATAACTTTCCTAAATTTGGAAGGCCGATGGTTAGTGGAGCTGGGATTGGAATCCAACTCTAGTTCCAAGTTCTTAACCTGCCTCTTGGGTTCTGCTGCTTCTTCCTCTGCCTTCTGTTATTTTTTCGTCCCCATTCCCATTTGTCTATGATTCCTTTCTCCTGATCCTTTCTTAAACTTTCACGTATAGTTACAGGCTTTATTTCTTAGCACGGGGACTGGTTCTTCTGGCATCAACCTAACTTTTCCATTCTATCATTTGTTCTCCTTGTCACACCTGACACTTCGGTAAAGTTTAACTCTTCAGGCTCCCTAAGCAAATATGGTCTTTGCTGACCAGCTGTCATGCCATTTCATTTTCCTGAGACATTCTTTCCATCACTTGTGCCTGGAGACATCTTACTTTCCTAGACAGTATGCCCCTTGAGGGCAGGATCTTATTCACTATTTTAGTCTGGAGACCTTGCCCATGGACTGGCACTTAGAAGTTTTGTACAGAATTCCTGTTGAGTGCCTGAAGGAGAAATGAATACATGAATCTTTTAAGCCCAGTTCAAATGCCACCCACCCCCTGAAGCCTTCTGTGAGCTCCTTCGATTGGAAAAACACCCCTTCCTCCTCACAGCCCCTGCAACTCTTTATACTTTTCACATGCTACCTATGATATTCTCACTTATGTGTGTACTGGCTCTAGTTTCCTTACTGAAATGATTTCATTAAGGGCAGGGTTCCTATTGTACTCATCTTTGACTCTACCAATAAATCCTCTTAGAACTTATTCTCTTTTTCCTCCCTTCCAAGACCCAGTTGAAAATTAGTCTGTTTAGAAACCAAGGAAGGACAGCTTCCATTTAAAACTTTTCTAACCTAGTTAGCATCTTCTTATGGGACAGGACTCATTTTATACTGGATTATGGTACATATGTGATAGACTGTTTGAATATACTGTGTGTGTGTGTGTGTGTGTGTGTGTGTGTGTTTCCTTCTTAACTAGATTATAAGTTTCCTGAAGACACAATTATATTTACTTCCTTAATAGAGAACATCTTTACCAGTATCTAAGATCTCATTCTGTGCATAGCAAACATGACATAAATGGTCTGCACTTGGAGATTTAGGATTCTCATGGGGACAACTGATTGTTGGCCCACGTAATGCATATGACAGTTCTCCCCCAAACTTAAAAGTTACACATGCTCCATTTTTGTCTACAGCTTACGATTATTTTTTAATGGTTCATTACTAGAGGCGCAGAGCCCGAGACATCTCTAAAATAAAACCAGTACTTGAGAAGCCAACTACCAAGGCCATTTCCAGAAGCACTCCCTCCAAGCATAGCAAATGGGAGAGGAATGGAAGTAGGATCGTATTTCCACATCTCTAAAGACTCTAATTTTGGGGCCATTTCAAGTACCGATTCCAACAACCGAAGTTATGACCTTTGGAGGGTATGGAAAAGCTTAGGGCGTGAAAAAGCTAATAACTGTTAACTGCAGTGGCAACATTCCTTGCCAACACACACCATAGCAGGTTCTTAGCCTTGGTTCTGAAGCATTGATTATTTCCTTCAAAGTCCACAGGAAGATATTAAATGTCAATACTTTATCAGGCAATAGAAGGAATCATACCATTAAACAGTAAAGGTGCTGTACAGACTCAACACTGGTCACAATCTCAAATATACTGCTTGTTCCTTCAATTGAAATTAAATCAACAGTAAAATGCACCAGCAACCATTCTGAGGAAGCCTTGGGATAATACGCCTTTTGCTAATTTATCACTAAGGAAACGTTGTGACTGGCCTTTTCCTATCTCTCACACCTCCCCTTCAATCATCTCCCTAACCCGCTAGCCTCACTACATTCTAGCCCCATCAGTTTGCTCTCAGGATCTCATACATGCCATGCTTTCCCCCACTTTGGTGTCTGTAAACATGCTGTTCTCTTTTTCCCCCTAAACTGCAGTTCCTCCCCCACTTTTCCTTGGCTAACAGCTTTTTATTTTTTAAATTTCAGCTTAAACAGCACTTCCCGAGAGAGGCCTTTTCTGACAGCCTACATTGCCCTTTGCAGGACCTTATTCTTTCCCTTTAAAGCATCTATCAGAACTCACCATTATATATTTGGGTGTTTATTGTTAATATCTGTCTCCTCTATAAAACTATAAAATTCAGCAGGGCAAGGATCATGGCCAACTTTTTTTCACTTTGGTATCCCTGGTCCATAGTCCAATGTTTGACATGTAGTTGATGCACAGTCAATGTTCAATGAAAGTATAGTTTTCTAGAATATACGTTAATAGTTATTGCCTGATCACTTGGGTTCACATCCTCTTTTTGATATTGTTTTCTCTCTCTCTCTCTCTCTCTCTCTCACACACACACACACACACACACACACACACACACACACTTTTGGTTTCAGTCAAACTGGGTATAGCAGGCCTATATGAAAATTTAAAGACCAGTTAAATCTGCCTCATTCTTCTTAAAATCTATGTTTGCCTCATCCTCCTCCTTCCCCTTAGCTGATCACATCCATGAAAACGCATGCACTGTGAAATGTATACCACTCTTCTGATTCTTAAATTCTAGCCCTTGTCTAAACCAGTCTCCACCCTTTCCATTTTGAGGGAGAAAGGCAATAGAGCACCAGAGACAGGGTGGGAAGATCTTTATATGCCAAGGAGTCTGATGCAATGAACTATTGCAGTCAAACATTCAGTTTGAATCGGATTGCCCGGTTGCCGAGAAGGGATTTCTGGATTAGACAGTTCATTAGTGGCTGAGCCAGCTTCTAGGGCCTTTGCTCTGCACGCCTGGAGTTAGCAAAGCGACACAGTGAAGGCAGCTTGAGTGACAGGTGCCAGTGAGTCACCTAGAACAGCAGCTGGAATAGCAGCTATCCAGAGGCATCAACCACACCCTCAGGCTCAGGATCCCCAAAGTGTGCACAGATGAAAATGAGGTCTGCCGTCGATTGAACACTCTTTGCTGGGCACCCTCTTTGTATCTGCCTCATCAAGGGCATTGTTTTGAGAAATAATTCTAGAAGGTGGTCAAGAGCAGTCTCTCAATGCCAGTTTAAATTGTAGCTTCACTACTTACTAGCTGGCTAATCTTAGGTATATTTCTCAACCTCTTTCTCCCCATCACCTAATCTGTAAAATGGGAATATTATACTGAAGATTAAATGAGTAAATTTATGCAAAGCACTTGCAATGCTGCCTAACACATAAAGCACTAAATAAGCGTTAGAATAATACTTTACCTAAAAGTAATAACAGTGAATGCTGTTGGTGCGAATGTAAACTGGTACAGCCGCTGTGGAGAACAGTATGGCGGTTCCTTAAAAATTAAAAACAGAGCTACCATATGATCCTTCAGTCCCACTCCTGGACACATATCCAGAGAAAAACATGGTCTGAAAGGGTACATGCACCTCAGTGTTCCCTGTAACACTGTTTACAACAACCAAGACATGGAAGCAACCTAAATGTCCACTGACAGATGAATGGATAAAGAAGATGTGGTGTGTATATATATATATATATATATATATATATATATATATATATAATGGAATATTACTCAGCCATAAAAAAGAATGAAATAATTCCAGTTGCAGCAACATGGATGGACCTAGAGATTATCATACTAAGTGAAGAAAGTCCGAAAAAGAAAAGACAAATACACATGAAATCACCTTTATGAGGAATCTAAATTTTAAAAAAATGATACAAATGAACTAATTTACAAAACAGACTCACAGACTTAGAGAACGAACTTATAGTTACCAGGGGGGAAGGGTGGCGGGGGAGGGATAAATTGGGAATTTGAGATTGACATGTACACACTGCTCTATTTAAAATAGATAACCAACAAGGCCCTATCGTATAGCACAGGGAACCGCTCAATATTCTGTAGTAACTTAAATGGGAAAAGAATTTGAAAAAGAATAGATACATGTATAACTGAATCACTTTGCTGTACACCTGAAACTAACACAACATTGTTAATCAACTATACTCATATATATATATATATATATATTAATATAGTGAATGGTTAACAACCTCACTTTAAATGTCAGAGAGATACTATACAGCTCTGCCATTTATAACTTTGGACCAGTTATTTAATTCTCTGAACCACTTCCTAGTCAAGCCAGGAGTGTGAGGATACCAGCCTAATGGTGCCAATCTTTTTATTTTCCTAAAGAAGCTGAAAATCTGGCTCCCCCTTTAGAAGGGCACAAGGTCTTGAATTTGCCTTGTCTCCCACCACTCCCTAGTGTCCCCCTAACCTAGAGGCCAAATGTCAGCTCTCGCTTATCCTCCTGAGGTTTACCTCTGCCTCTCCGCTTTCACCTTTGACTTACGTGGCCTCTGTAGGCACGTGATTAGCAGCTGCCGGCCTTGACGCTTCGCTGGTATCCTCTCAAATCGGATACCTCTACAAGGCTGCACCTGAGGCAGCAACCTCTCTAACCACACGGCCTCAGGCCATTTGTCTGCGTGGCAAACACAAGTGAGTCAATTCCACAGCTGAAGGCTGGCTTCTCCACTGAGCTGAGCATATCCTTGAAGAAAGGCCTCCCACCCAAAAGCTGACCCCATAAATTCACGATTTACTCACCCTGAATCTTCTCTAGTCCCGTTTCAACTGAGGGTAGAGGATATGGGACAAAAGATAGGGGTGCCGTACAACAATGCTTTAGAGACTATTTCTCTAACTTATATCTGTGGGTTATCAGTCCTGTAAGATTCTGCTCCTTGGGTAAAAAAAAAAAATCAAACACTTTTCGGAAACAGCTCAAACATTATCTGCCATCTTGGGGACTCATCTGGGCAAATTAAAGACTCAGAAATCCCGTAAGAAAGAAGTTCATCCACAATTTATTCACTTAACAGATATTTATGGAGCATTTCCTATGTGCCAGGTACCGTTCTAGGCACTGGGGACTCAGCGTTGATAGACAAGAATACTGAATTCGGGTAACTCATTCTTGTGTGGAGTAAAGGAAGATGCTTTACTCTGTTTCCAAATTTATCTGACTACATAATGCTTTGGGGAAATACTGCTTTAGGCGTTATGCAAAGCCCCTTGTAGGATCTACCTCCAGAGGCCCGTCATGACTAGGGAATGGTGGAGATTTTCACCTGTATTAGTGCATTACTAAATAAGACCACTCCAGAAGCCTTCTAAGTCAGATAAACACATAATTTCTCTCTTGAAGAGTCAATGACCCTACCAGGGCAGCCTTATTTGGGAAGAATCACAGCCCCGCCTGGGACCTCAGATTTGGCCAAGGTTTTTTTGAGTCTATCACACAAAGGGTTAACTTGACTATCACCTCCAAAGTGGAGTGTTTTTCTCTGCATCTAACGTGACCCAGTTGGAAACGTATTTGTTTTTCACTGTTTGATCTTCTGCATCACCCACTGTTGATTAGATTTAATTAATTTATGTTTCTATTGAATTTAGAAACTCACAGTGCTGTAGCAGGAAAATTCTCAGACAGCATCTGGCCACCAAATAGATTGATTACCTTGTCTGCAAGAGTCTTCCAAACATCTGGGGCCTGATTCTGTGAAACATCCGGAAGCTCTTTCAGAGGTAAGTAACACCCACGGCAGGGAGAGAGAGAGGGTGCTGGAGATAGGCAGGGTCCACTGTGATTTGTAAAACTGGATCCTGGCACTCCCCCAACATGAAATCACATTTTGCTGCTGGCTGGCACAGTTTCGATGGCACCAAATAGATGGATCCGAATCTGTTTTGTTCAACATAATCAGAATCCACCAGGCCTGAGCCCAGGCTGCCACCCATGAACCTCTTTGGCACTTCCTTCCGTGTGGAAGCTCCCACTAATCATTAAGATGGAACATTTATAGAAAACATTTATGGAGGAGCGCTTTGCTCTCATTCATTCAACGAGCATTACTGGGGGCCCACTGTGTGCTTGGCATGGAGCCGCGCGCACCTCTTCATTAGCTGCTCTTAGCAACCACCCTACAATGTAGGCCAGCACTGCTCTCTAGTTCTCACAAACACGGCCAAGTACTGTACAAAAATAGTAATTATTAACATCAAATATTAATAAAGGATACAGACACATACACACGCTGCAGACTCCGTGTGAAGCCTCATTTAACCCTCACACTATAACCATGAGGTGGAGGTCACTATTATCACCCCCATTTTACAGATGAGAGTACTAAGCCACCGAGATGTTATGTGACTTGCCCAGAGGAACCCAGCTAGCCTTTGGCAGAGCCTTCTATCATAGGCAGTCTAACTTGAGAGCCTCTGCTCTTAACCACTCTGATGAACTACCTCTGGAACACATCGTGGAAGCCCTCCTCTGCATGGGGCACTCTCCTGCAGATTTGCTACATCATACACTACACTAATCATTCACAGCTTATACAGTGGGTATTGTTTTCCCCAGACAAGGCAGCCGAAGCACAGAAACAGTAACTTATTAAGAGCACAAGGAAAATATGTAACAGGGCTAGGGCTTCACTCAGGGCTGCGGGGCTACCAAGGCTTCTTCTGCATACTGAGTTACCTGCTGATGAATGAGAGAAAAAGGGCTGGTGTGAACTCAACAGCTCTCTCAAAGCCGTGCCAGGAGACGTGTCGGACAAGTCAGGACAGAGGGGTGGCCTGGCGGCTTTGCATAGCCCAAACCACCCCGGAAAAAGAGGAGACAAAGAACGTACAAACAACAAGAAAAGAGCTTCATCTAAAAGAGGAAGGTGAAAAGATGCTGAATATCTCATTGCCTGACTGGTTTTTCTGGTTCAAGTTCAAAGAGAAATGACTGAAACCAGGTGGGTTGCTTACAATAAAAACAACAGTGAAAAACCCAGCCACACTGAAGATCTGAGATTTTCTGAACAACGGATGCAGACTGCCGCACAGCGAGGTTGCCACAATTATTATATACCGATGTTTAAAAAGGAAACCCAGTTTGACATGGTTCCTCTGGTATAATATTTACTAAGTCTGGCTATTTCTCGAATTTGAAAACCTTCTCATTTCTTTCCATTCTTCTCTTGCCCAAGCCTCTACTTCAACAAGGCTGTACCACCTGTCTTCTTTGGGCCTTTGTACATGCTCCCTTTCTGCCTGGAACCATTTCTGTCTCAATCTCCTCCTTGGTCTGGCTAACCCCTATTTGGTCCTCAAGCCTCAGGTTGGACATCTCTTCCTCCAGGAAGCCTCCCTTGAGAGAGTGCATGCTGGTTACCATTGTATCTTCAATGTATGGGTCTGGTACATAACATGTGCCCGATATATATTTAACTGAATGGATGGATAGAGGTATTCTGAACCTTATGACATTCTCTTGGCTGGTCTCCTGGTTTGAAATCTCTCACCTCCATACTTTACGCTACATCCTAGAAATCATTAAACTTCCCTCTAAACTTTCATCATGGCATTTGCCTTTTTATCACTTTCCTTTGAACACTCATATGCAAGTCAGAATGGTGAAAATCTTGGGTGATGGAGATGATTCAAGTGAGAGGGGACATGGAGTCCTAAAAATATCCCATACTTCAATCTGAGGAACAGTGACATGGGTATATAAATATGTAAAAAGTCATTGACATAAGCATGAGAAAATAGTACACTTTACTAGAAGTAATTAATACATCAGTATAAACAAACAGGTGCTTTTAAAGCTCACCTGTACTGATAGGATCAAATCTGGCCTGACTTATCCCAGAGTTCAAGGTTCTTCACTCATTGGCCTACCTGTCAACTTACTTGTTCAAACTCACTTTTCTAACTCACATGCCCTGATCTTCTCATAGGTCCTCTCACTCTTCTCAGTTATCCCCACCACTTCTATGCCTATCATGCGATCTCACCCTCGTGTTCATTTCTCTTCCTTTCTCTTTTACCTTTTGGAAGCTCCTCCCATTCTTGAAGGACCAGGAGGAATCCATCCTCCACAATGTCATTAACCTCTCTTTTCCCTGAACCCTTGACTATTTTGCCTGGTTCATTCATTCATGCCAACACTTCCTGAAGATTGTAAGCTCAATGAAGGCAGAGACGTTTTTCTTATTTTCAATTTTTATATTTAGTGTGGTGCCTGGCACAGTGGTAGATTCTAAATATATATTTGTTATAAATACAGTGAGGGCTTACCTATGGAAATTCCTTGGCAGCTATGAGTTTGTATAGAGATGGAAAAGACAGGCTGTCTATGTCCTCCAGGATGAAAATCTAGTGCTGTTCTTAAAACCATGGACTTAGCATTCATATATGGTTCCAGTTCCACATTTTATAACTCACTGGTTCTGTGACACAGTGTAATCAATTGTCATCACCAAAACCCAGTCTCTTCATCTGTAAAGTGGGGACTTTCTCATAGGGCTGTCATGAGGGTTACACTGGAACATAATTATTTTATTAGTGAACATCTACTGCATTAGCCGTTTTGTCAAATGAAACACAATCATGTCCAAGTAAAAGTCCATGCTCTTCATATTATGCAGCACAGTGACTGACTCACAGGAAACATTTAACACCTGATAGATACTATTATCAGAGCTATTAAATATAGATGTACAGATTCAGTGAGAAAAACCTATGAATTGGTAAAAACATAGAAAGCAAGAAAAGTTGGCTCACTGTGAGATATATACACATGCCCAGATGTGAATTTAATCCAGAAATTCCTTACGGAAATTCCATCATGTCCTATTAACACAGTCCCCAAAGCAAGAGCTGGCCTCTGATCTTTACTTACTTAGTATCTTTGAAAAAAATTCTGAAACCACAGCCATCTTAAAATGGTATACAAAGGCAAGTGTATCTGGGAGTTATACGCAAAAGCATACTGCTTTAGTGCTAGCTCATATAATTTTTGAATCACCGTAATTCCTGGTGCTTGTCTGCAAACTTTTGACCTTAGGATAGCTCTTTGATTGTTCAGTGGGATTTTGACAGTGAGGAAAGGAGAACAGTGAAGAACAAGTTCTCAGTGTGTTCTTACATACTCATTTGAAAGACAACATTTCAAGAATTCTAATTCATATACACTTCTATTCACGCAATCAATAATTCATGGCAATTCCTCTGCAGTATTTTAGTGACAACAGAAAGGGCAAGATATTTCTTCTCTTCCCTTTGCCTTCCTTTCTTCACTTAGTCATGCCTAGAGCCTGGAGAGTACAGAATTTCAAGAAAACTGTTTCCATGGTGATTCTTGCTTTGAGTACCCGACTGCACTTCGCTCTTTCTGGAGTGAATTAATGCTTTTTATTGCTTTCATGCTAAATATACTGAAGATTAGATTTGATTTCCTCTGCAGTGATACAGTTTTATCAGGAAAATGGAAAGTAAAAACACAGCATGAAGAAACTCTATCTTTCTGCCACTAGACTGTCAGGAAGAAGATAAAAAAACATTTCAGAAGAAGAAATGACCAGCCATAGGGAAATGGATGCGGACATGTGGTAGCAAGGATATGCATGCGTGTATCTAAACGTTAGAAAGCCTGTCTTGGGATGAAATGATCTTAATTCCTCTGAGTGCTGAAGGTGGTATAAGTTGACCATAAAACACTGAGTTATAAGAAATAACCTGATTTTTCACGTACTGTGCTCTTTTCAGCACAGAAAATATCATATAGGACAAGGAAATCTTGAAACCCATAATGCCATCCCTACTCCATGTTTTATTAGGGAGAGTCTTGCTTTCTACTAAAGCTAAATAACTGGTCTTCTTTACGTTTCAAAATAATCAGGTGACTCTCCTAAGACGCCCACGGCACTCTGAATTTCCTGACATAGAAGTGATATTTACCAGTTGCTACACAAATATCTACCATCTTCCTCAAAGGACCCTACAAGGGCAGGGCCTGTGAATTGACCGTTCACTGTTGTACCCTTGAACCCAGCACAGCACCCGGAGAACATGCAGATTATAACAAGAAAACTCTGACAGAGTAACTTTGAGGTTCTGAGGTCTCCCTTGGGAAACATCATGGGCTGATATGTTGGATGGAGAGGGAATCATATGCAAGTAAAAATTAAAAACAGCTACTGGTTTTCACAGTCTCTCCTGTCTGGACTCCTGCTCCATTCCTATCTTGAAGCAATCGAGGATGAAAGGGAAGAATCCGTGTGGGAGTGGAGAGGCAAAGAGCGGGACCATCCAGCGAAGCCTCTTTCTCCACCATTACACACCCACCCTGCAGAGCCTGGAGTCAAGTCATCACTAGGCACCACATAACCAGAAGAAAACTCAGATTTTAGCCAATTTGAGCCAAGGACTAAATATTGAGCCTCTAAGCCAAACCAGGTACTGTCCTGGGGCTGCTGGGAACAAAGAGTTGAGCCCAAGAATTTTTGCCCTCGGAAGTTTAGAGTCCAGAAGGGCTTTTTCTGAGATGGTGCAGGAGGGGGCGTGGCTGAGTACAAACACAGACGCCCCTGATTACCGACAAAAGCACCAGCAGCTAACATGGACTGAGCAATGTATTAGGCACTCTTTTAGGCACCATACATGCATGAAGTCACTTGTCACACAAATCTATGGGTTGGTGCTGTTGTTTTCATTTAACATAGAAAGAAACTGAGGCTTGCAAAGGTGAGGTAACTTGCCTAACATCCTAAAGCCAGGTAGTAGTGGGGTTAGGATTCGAACCAGTGCTGCCTGGTGCTTCAGTCAATATCTTAAGAACTATGGAGGTTCAAATCTCAGGCTCATGGGATCTCACCGGAGAGACCTACCCTAAGAGCACGTTCCAGAGTCTTCTTTGCTGTGTAAATGGCCCAGAATCCATTGTGTTCATAAATGCCCCTGGGCAACCACTGCGATACATAGAGGGCCATATAAAATTCCAGATTCCAAAAGGGAAACCAGGTCTGTACCTAAGCAGATATTGGAACAGAGGCACTTACACGTCCCTCTGACTATGACATATGCAACGGCAGGCCTACCTCAGGTTCATAAAGAAGTTTCAGTAAGGGACTAACTGTCCAGTTACTGAGTGTGAGCTTCATCCTATAGAGCCAGCACACTCCAATTTTGCAGCAGCTCTACAAAGGGGGTCTTTGGGAACTCATTTCTAAACAACCTTGCAGGATATTCAAAATTGATGAGTTGTATCCTGAATTCCACTCCATGGGAAACAGTGGAAAGAACAAGTTCTCATTGTCTTAGCTCATAGACATTTCCCTTCATTTCAAAGAGTGTGGATGCCTTCAACCGTGTTAAATATATGCATTAAAATAACAGGACAGGAAGGAAGTGTATTAAGGCTTAGAGGGCAGGATTGTGTGGTTTTAAATTTTACTTTTGCTTTATTGAGGTAATTCTATTCTTTGTTTTCTGCAATGTGCATGTATAATTTTAAATATCATGACTCACTTCTTAAAATGCAATGACTCCCCAGCAAAAAGAAAGCAAAGACAAGGAAGACAGAGACATCAATTTAGTGAGCATTACCTAGTAGAGCTCAGAATTAGGAAAGGAAAAAAAAAGGTTTAATTGCCAGTACTACCCATCCCACTGTGTGATTCCTACAAATGAAATCTTTTAAAATTTTACTAATAACTTAAAGCTTATTAAGCAGTGAAAACCTAAAGTAAGTGTATGTTTGTTTTTTCTCCAGGAGGAGAGAACGGGCCTCAGAGGTCATGTTCCTCATACACCCAGGATCACAGAGTTAACCCCTCTCTGTGGGTGTGTTGGACTCCAGATCTTGTCGGTTAACACTTTGCTCTCCTGCCTCTTCCATCTGGACACAATACTGCTCCAACATTTGGGCAGATGATACTTTAATCATTAGAAAGAGCAGTCTGAATAGCCATGGGAAGTCTGGCCAGGAAATGCAGACAGAGATACTGTCTGCATTTTCAGAAGACACTGGTGAGGGCTTCGAGGCGCTCAGTGGAAAGGCGGAGGGGGAAAGCTCCAGGCACCTCCAAGGTGTGAGTTTGGAGAGAAAAACACAGATTAGATGTGTCTTCCTAACGGAGCTACATGTAGCATGCCAGCTGGCTCCTTTTCCAATCTCCTCTTTATTAGCGAATCCAACAATCATATTTTGCTAATCCTCTCATAAATAAAATATTATCCTTATCACAAAGCCATCCCTGATGGCAGGCTGCACTCCAAGTAAGCTAGAATGGATGAAGACGAAAAAGGGACATTTTCAGGTATATACAATGATCACAGTTACTGGCATTTTAAATGTCCACAAAATCTTCATCTTCGGTGCATCCCCAGGAATACAGTCTACTGCTGGGACTTTTTAGGGTCTTATGGTATCTATTTAAGGGCTGTCTGTTTATAGTACTGAACCAAAAATTAAAATTATTTTGCCGAGACTTTATACCATACTATATCGCCGTTAGATAATTAGCATCTTGTGTAGCAGAGAGAAGGCCAGCTTGCACTTCTGCATATTCTTCTCTCCGTCTTCATTTTCCCTGGCTTCCCATAGAGTATAACTGAGTAACTAAGAGCTTGGGCTTTAAAGTCCGAAGGATCTGGGGTCCAAGCTCACTCTCAATCCCAATTTCCTCTTCTATAAAACAGTGAAGAAAATCTTCTCTCTTTCATAGCCTAGTTATGACAATGCAGGGAGATAATGCAAATAAAGGAGCTAGCGCCAGGCCTGGCATCTGATAAGTCTTTAATAAAGATTAGAGAGATAGGGGAAAAAAATGTGACATGACTGACAGGAATTGGGGGGCAGAGAGGGTATGTTCATTGAAATTTTTTTGTCCTTCCTCTATGAGAAGTTTATCATCTCACAATGGGTTCAAACTGGTTTCTCTTATCTATATTATTGGCTATAGCTTTTCTCTTTGACCCCAAAGTTATAACCATAAATACCTCCCATTGACTTGATGATTAAGATAAGGGCCAAGGACTCTTTCCTCAGTTACGGTTTAAAAACAACCTTCTGTGGAGATTTTTGATGGATTGCAGGGATATTTATGACTCGGGTCTCCTGGCAAAGTCCCGGATGCTGACTCATGTTACCCTGGGAGGGAAGAAGGCAGCTGAAATCATCATTCATTATTCTGTTGCTCAGTTATGGGGAAAGGACAGAGGCAAGCCACTCAGCACTGGGCTGAGTATGAGAATCAGAACTGCAATCACACCTTCTTGACTATAAGAGAAAAAAGAACTTCTTTTTTTTTTTTTTTTTGCGGTACGCGGGCCTCTCACTGTTGTGGCCTCTCCGGTTGCGGAGCACAGGCTCCAGACGCGCAGGCTCAGTGGCCGTGGCTCATGGGCCCAGCCGCTCCAGGGCATGTGGGATCCTCCCGGACCGGGGCACGAACCCACGTCCCCTTCATTGGCAGGCGTACTCTCAACCAGGGAAGCCCGAAAAAACAATTTCTAACAAACATACACTCATAAAAAAGTTTGCAAAGCCCTCCTTAATACAAATGCTACAGCACAGCTAAATGATAATATTCTGTCTCATGTCTGAGGTTTTCAGCTCCAAACTCACAGCAACTCCCATTCCTCCACAGAGCAAGTGAAAACCAAGTGACAGTCGATGGAAAGGGGGGACAGAGAGAAATAGAAAGGAGACTTGATTTGGAATTTCCACAGTGACTGTGGCCTGGAAATTAGGAATAAAGGGCAAACTTGCAGAAATATAAGGGGCAATGGAAAAGGTTTCATAAACCAATGAAGGTAAAATTTATGGTGGTTACCATGAACAAGAACAGTGTTAATAAGACCATCACTATCACAGGGTAATCACCAGCAAAGACAACGTCAATGAAATTTACGCAATGCATGAAGTTAGGAATATGCAGATCAATAAAGGAGGAAATACTAATAGCTAACCCTTCTTTGAGTGCTTTGTGTCAGGGAGGGGGCGACACAGTCTAAACGTTTTTTTTTTTTTTTTTTTTGTGGTACGCGGGCCTCTTACTGTCGTGGCCTCTCCCGTTGCGGAGCACAGGCTCCGGACGCGCAGGCTCAGCGGCCATGGCTCACGGGCCCAGCCGCTCCGCGGCATGTGGGATCTTCCCGGACTGGGGCACGAACCCGCGTCCCCTTCATTGGCAGGCGTACTCTCAACCACTGCGTCACCAGGGAAGCCCTAAATGCATTTTTTTCATTTAATCCTCAAACAGTTATATGAGGTTGGTTCTACTTCCACACACGTTTATAGCTGGGAAACTCAAGGTTTAGGGCTCAAGACCACACAGTTAGCTAAGGAGACTGATTTCTAAAGCCCATTTTCTGCTCTCGCTGCTTCAGCAAAGAAGAGTTGTGTTGAAAACAATGCTATCCATTGCCTATAAATTATTGACAAACACACATTGCAAAAATATTTCGAAGCACTCAACACTACTCTTGGTTCCAGGTACAGGGTACGGGAGAAAATCTGGGCCAAATTTGGACTTCCAGGCCACTGTGAACTCTTGGCATCACTTCCTTTACAAATGTACATCCATGGGGGTGCCGTTTGGCAATGCAGAGACTCTTACATTCAACTATAAAATATTCAA
Organism: Phocoena phocoena; assembly: GCF_963924675.1. Lineage (NCBI taxonomy): Eukaryota > Metazoa > Chordata > Mammalia > Artiodactyla > Phocoenidae > Phocoena > Phocoena phocoena. The sequence goes on from NC_089221.1 coordinate 123,928,668, forward strand.
GTAGCACATTCACTGCAAGTTTTATGGGACAGGATAAAATTTATTGTATTTCCGAAGCACAGGGCTGGATGGCAAAAAAAAAAATAAAAATCAAATAAAATAATGGCATTTATGGTATTGCTAAAGGTTACCTGAGATCAATGTCAACAGAAATATTTTTGCAAGATATGAAATTGGAGGAGGGGGGACTCCTGTCTCATTTCAATGCAGCAGATGCTCCCAACAGAGGTACCCTTGCCCCACATTTTAAATAAGTGAATATGATCTCTAGAGCCTATCCATCAACATTTGGTTTTCAGCAAGAAACATATGGCCTAATAAGTATACTTACTAAAGCTTGAGACTAGAGAGATAAGAGGACAGGATACTGAGTTTCTGAGTGACGGCTGTTCTTTCAAAGCTTGGGCTGGAGCTTTAGACCAAACCTCCCTCAGGCGAGCCTAGAGTTGGCATCTAGTTTGAGAAGGGCATGGGTAGATACAGGGCAGGGAAAGTAAAACATGCAGGCACACACATGTCATTTTTCTTACAGTCCGAAGTCACTGTCGTGATCACTACCATGGATGGCTAAATTCTGCAGACCAGGACCCTACCTCAAGGTCTTTGCAATGTAGTGGTTGGATAGTATCTACCTTCTATATTCAATTTTAGCTTGAATCATGACAAGAGTAATAGTCATAGTAGTGGTGGTGTTAGTGGTAGTGGTCATAGTAGTAACAACAACTAACCTTCATGAGCATTTCCAGGCATTGCTTGAAGTGCTTTATACATATTACCTCATAGGGTTGTTGTGTAGGTAAAATGAGTTAGATACTATTATATATACCGTTTTCACAGATGGAGAAATGCATTAAGGGTCCGCTCTGTGACATCTCATTCAGTCCTCATGACTACCTATGTAGGCACTTTATTATTCCCACTTTACAGAAGAGGCAACTGAGGCACAGAGTGGCTACTTGCTCACTGGCCCACAGTTAATGGGTAAAAGAGCTGGTTTGGTTTGCTTGATGTCAAAGCTCATGTCCTTCACCGCCACATTACACATTGGGTACCAGTTTTCTCTCTGGAAATGCTGTAGCGGTATCCCCAGCCCCCAGCCCTCCCCGCATGCCTTCTTCCTCCAACTCTGCCTGTCTTAGTGAGACCGAGAGGCAACGGTTTCCTCAACCGTCAAACAGGATAAAACCAATGCCCACCTCAAAGGGCTGCTGTGACAACTGAAATCCTACAATGTATGGAAAGGGTTTGCAGGGTTCCTCCCATATAAAGACCTGATACTCCTTACTGGAATTAGATCACAGCTCTCAGCACTCCCCTCTTCCTGTCAATAGCACTTCCTTCTCAGGCCCAGAAGGAAGCTGAGGATGAATTTCCTAGGAGAAGTAAGAGGGCCAAGGGTTAATGCGCAGGAGGTGAACTGAGCCAGATGAGAGGAAAAGCAGAGGGAGAATTGCTTTGGATCTCCTTGCTGGGAACCCCAGTCTTTTTTATTATTTGTATAAATCATTTGACTGTGAAGGCATCACGGGCCAAGCCTCCAAGTATGCCGATGATAATGAACTGGCTAGCACAATAAATAATGGGGGAAACCAGGCTGCCAAATGAAGAAGGATTTATACCATTTAAATCCTAGGCTATGAGTTGTCAAATCCAGTTTAATACTGATAAGTGTGGGATAATAACTCATAGCAAACATTGCCCCTACCTCAAAGCCCCCAACCACAGCCCTTCTAACCCCTTCCCTCACCCCATGCAAACAGAAAGAAAGCCCTAAGGGGATTTGCAGAATAAAAAGGGATGGTATATACTGACCAGAAATGAGCCCAAGTTATTACATAATAATCCCAGATGCGTCAGTTTGGGCTTAGTGCAAATACGGAGAGCTAATAGAATGCTTCAAGGTTCGATTAGCTGCCAGAGAGATTCGAAATCAGGGCAGGTTTTCCATTATTACATTGAATGGGGGAAAAAGAGTCTCACGGTTGGGTATACTGAAAAAAATGACAGGATTAGGGAAATAAAATCATGGGCATTGCTAGGTGGCTAAGGAGTGGCCTGAGGGTGGAGTCAACTTTGAGGGACACTAATGGCAAAGCAAGAGATAATTTGGTTGTCAGCATGGCCCATTCTCAGCAGCTGAGGCCGTCCTTATATCCACATTCAGAGACACGGCCTAGAGGGCACAAGAAGCTAGATCCTACCTGATAACACTGGTGTTTCAGGAATTGAAACAATCAGTCATTGCTTGATTTGATGACGATGAATTATATAGCTCATTCAACAAATATTTATTGAACACCAAACATGAAATATGTGCCAGGCATTGTTCTGGAGCTGAGGACATGTAAATACAATCTAAATACTGTTAGATGGGTGACAACCTAACAGTTGAGCATTTACACTGTGCTACATTCTTAGTATGTACAAGCTCCCTCAATCCCCACAAAAATCTAATAATACAGTTACTGTTATGGACGAATGTCCAAGTTCACATGTTGAAGTCCCAGGCCACAACGTGGTGGCCTTTGGAGATGAAGCCTTTGGGAGGTAACGACTATGATGAACTCATGAGGGTGAGGCCCCCATGATGGGATTAGTGTCCTTCTGAGAAGAAACACCAGAGAGCTTGCTTTCTCTCTTTCTCTCTGCCATGTGGGGATACTGTGAGAAGGTGGCTGTCTGCAAGCCAGGAAGATAGTCCTCACTGGGGAAGCAAATCAGTTGGCACCTTGATCTTGGCCTTCTGGCCTCCACAACTGTGAGAAATAAATTCCTGTTGTTTAAGCCACCCAGTCTATGGTATTTGTTATGGCAGCCTGAGCAGACTAATGCAGTTACTATTATCACCATCATTTTATAAATGAGTAAGGTAAGGTTCACAGAAATGAAGTAACTTGCCCAAGATCACATAGGAAGGAATGAGGCTGACATCCAAACTCCACCTGTCTACAGCCCAGCTGCTTTTACACTGTTTCCAAATGAGGAAGTCAATCCTAACAGCCATTGTGAGAAGTGAGGATGTCTCTGCCTGCTTTCCCCCACCCCCTGGCATCATCCCCTTTCCTACATATACACACAGGTACACTTCACAAGTGACATAAGAACTGAAGTGAATGAGAATGTTCTGATGTAATCTGGTAACTACTATTGATACCATCGTGAGAGTACGAAATCAGGATCACAGTTTTGTGTTTTCATCCCTGCTCAATCCCTACCTTGTGGGACACGTCTCTAGGTCAATTTGGCATTTCTAATTACATCTTTTCAAAACCAATAACTAACTTTTATTCTTTAGTGTGGTACTTTCCAATACAGGTAATGTGAGCCATGTGTAATTTCCAATTTTCTAGTAGCAACAAGAAAAACAATTTTAAAAAGAAACAGGGAAAATTAATTTACTAATTAGTTAACCCAATTCATTAAAAATATTAGTTACCCCAATTCATTAAAAATATTATAATTTCAACATGTAATAAACAAAAAAATTATAAGTGAGTTTTCTTTTTTCATACTAAGTCTTCAAAACCTGGTTCACATTTTATACTTACAGCACATCTCAGTTTGGACTAGCCACATTTCAAGTGCTCCATAGCTAGTGGGGCCACCATGTTGACAGTGAGCTGTAACTGGATCTTGAATTTTCATTGACTTGTCCTAACTAGATTACAGGAACTGTGCTTTCTAGTGGCATTTATGGAGTATCTACTACATGCCAAGAGTGTACTGAGCATTTTCCTACATATCACACGTATCCTCCCATTGGCTCTCCAAGAGAATGTTGTTGGCCTCACACTACAGGTAAAGAAACGGAGGAAAGTGGTTGAAGAGTCCAGGTTTGTAGAGAATATTTAATGTTATCTCTTCAACACCTAGCATGTTGCCTTGCCTAGAACATGATTTAACAAATACCTATGAAATGAATAGCAGGTTACCCAGCAAGCCTACGGAAGAGCTGGGATTTGAATCAGGTATGCCTGCCTGATTTTGAAGCTTGTATTCTTTCATTGATGCCATCTTAATTCTAGTGTGTCTTCACAGCCCTTAGCATAATACTCAGTGATTGCCCAGTACTCATTAAATATACAAGCTTTTCATTCCAGTCAAATAATTTACAGATGGGAAACTCTTCACCCAGATGTCATATTTACTGGCGTCTTCCTCTCCTTTGACTGTATTTGGTTTAACAAATAGTTGTTAAGTACCTACTCAGACCAGGGGACTATGCTCAACCTTCGAGGCAATAAGATCATCAACACATGGTCCCCAGTCTCCTGCTACAAGAGGATTTAATTCGGTGAAGTGCTATTAAAAACCTTAGATTCACAGATGAGCTAGAAGTGGCTATAAATGTCATCTTACAGTCTCTACTACATAATTTGGCAGTAAATTATATACTGTCTAGATTCCACATGGGGAATGCTTATGTTCCTAACAACAGGTAACTCACACATCTTTGACTCCCCAAAGTATTTTGCAGAGCGCTAAGCAAATGACAGGTGAACATCTCTTAATTAACTGGCCTCAGCTCTGTCGCTGCTTCTGTGTGTACCAAGTAACTGAGAGCCAGATTCCTTACCGGCAAAGAGCAGCTTGATCAGACGTTGTTAAAGTTCTAATTACAGACCACACTTCTCAGAGAATATAGAGGTAGGAGGACTCTCCATTCTGACTTATACTAGAAAGCCTTAAAACTAATTCTGTTAAGGTTTTTTAAGCATTAAACTACTTAGTAAATTAATTAATTCAAATATTTATTAACTATTATACATTAGCTACCAACACTAGAACTATCAACAAGATAGTCCCTGCCCTTGCGGATATCACTGTCTGGTGAAGGACACATACCTATGAAGAGGTAATTGTAATACAGAATGATGAGAATAAAGGTAAGTACAGAGTGTTACAATAACATATAGGGGGAGCATCTAACTTGAACTTGGAGAAATCAGGGGAAGATCCCGGGAGAAAGCATCCAAAGTCTAGTGTTAGAGGACAAAAGAAAGCCTGACCAAAGGGCAAAGAATGGCAAGTAAAGTATACCAGGCAGAGGGGACATCTCATAAGAAGACCCATACAGCACAGCACATTTGGGGACCAGAAGAAACTTTAATATGATAGGAGCATAATGTGTGAATGCTGGGCAAAAGAAAGAGCCATGTCCAGATGATACTGGAGAAGTAAGCTTGAGATTCAGGAAGAAAGTCTTCATGGACAATATGAATAGAAGATATCAAGAGTTTTAAGGGGAGAAGTGAGAATTATGCTTTAGGAACATTTTATTATAACCCTCGCTGTGTTTCATTACAGTGTTTCTCACAGTCTGTGGTCATTGTTTTTCTACCTACCTCCACCACTATCCTGAGAGCCCTTAGACAGAGTTCCTACTTATTTCTCTCTGTATCTCCAGGGCCCAAATGCAGTATCTGCTGGATAATTGATGCTGAATACTTATTTTCATGGATGACGTCTGTGGGACTCCTCGGTAGGTTTGTATTACCAAAGGGGTCCTTAACTTAGATTCCTTGGACTTCATGAAATTACATGCAAAAATGTGGGTGCATATGTGTGTAATTTTTCAGGAGTGAGGGTTTCATTTTCATCATTTTCAGTTAGCTTTTATAGGCACTACACATGGAAAAATAATTCCATTTTGAAGAAATGATAGGCTAGGAATGCAAAAAATACTGCTCAAATCATTTTCATCAGATTCTCAAAGCTCTCTCTAGCTAGGGAAGACCTCTCAGAGGTGAAACATCAAAGGACAGTTTGCACAAACGGTAGAAAAATGAATTGGCAGATGTAGATTTCCAAGTGAAGATGGAGAGGTGGTCAAAGAGAACAGTTCTGTGGTAGGAAGACAATGTTTGCAAGAAAAGGAACAGAACCTTGAAGACAGTGCAGCAATTTCCCTCATGTCTTCTAAGTTGGCAATTCATAGCTACCTAGTCCTTAAAGAAAAGTGTTTTGGGTAGAGCTATAAGGAATTGTGAAATCATCACTGAAAGAGGCCAGTGTAAATGTAGGGCCCTTACAGTCACAGAACCCAAGGAAGAAAAGGTTATTGGTTATTAACACTGAAAGAAAAAGATCTTGTAGGAGCCACTTCCTTTCACTTCTCTTTCACGAATTTGGGTCAGCAAACTTAATATTTTTAAATAATAGAGATTACACATACACACAGACAACACACACACACACACACAAACAGAAAAAAAGTTCTGATGGATATCCATTAAAATATTTATGACAGTTGAGGGTGGAAAATTGATAATTTTTACTCATATTGTCCAATTTAAAAAAAACAATGAGCACATTTAGCTTTTATAGGCACTACACATGGAAAAATAATTCCATTTTGAAGAAATGATAGGCTAGGAATGCAAAAAATACTGTTCTAAAAGACTGAAAACCATAGGAGAGCACAGTACATCTCAAATTACGTTTCATCAGCCATGAAGCTCATAATCACCAGAAGAATACAGTAATATGCAGATTCCTGGGCCTGGCCCCAGTTCTACTGAATCAGATTCTTTAGGAATGGGGCCTAGGAATCTGCAATTTACAAAACTCCTCAGGTAAGTCTTATGCTCACCACAGGGGTTTTAAAAACACCTGGTTGATAAAAAAGAGGCTCTCGGCAAGGAAGGTTCAAAACTAGCAGGTGATCTTTCTTCTCCCTGTATGTATGTGCCCCAGACACTAAGAGGGCATAGGACAAAGATGAGCATAATACACCCTCTTAACTTTCATTTAGTTATTTAGTGTGTTTTTTTCACCTTTCAAAACGTTTTCATATACATTTAAAAAAATGTGCTTATAATCTGAAGTTGGAGATGGTGGTGTCAGGGGAAGGGAGCCCACGTAAATTACGAGCTGACAGTCTATTATATCCATACAAATCCCCTGATCTGGGGAGGGGAGGGTGAAACCAGGCATGATATCCCAGAAGAAAGCACACTTCCTTTTAGACGGCCATGTATGTTTCACTCTCTTGCCTGTCTCCAGGCCAGCTTTGAGTCAATACCTAGGGGTCATAACAAGGCCAGGGACTGCCTCTCTCAGGAATCTGTGAGCCATCCTCAGGGCTCTGAGGATCGTGTTAGATCAGGAAGAGCTGCGTAGCCATGCATCAGGTTTTCTAGAGCTGGCAATGCTGCCTTTGCGGGAAAGTTGGCTTCCAATACTGAGAGACCACGATTTTAGGTCCCCTAATTTTCAATTTATTCTATCATGTCATATTTCATCCACTCTCGTATGTCATCCTAAATTCTTTTGAAACAGAGTGGAGTAAAAATATTCTTGTTCCACAATCCTGTCTGACCGATCGATAGCAACCTAGTTTCCAAATATAAACATGTGGATCGAATGCTATTTCTATGTTTCTAGGTAAGAAACTGTACTTTTTGTGCCAGCGAGACTTCGTCTGGGTTTGAACCTCACTGGTGATTCTTTATGGAGGTAATGGGATTTCCTTAATTGAGCCCATTAGCCTATCTTCTTGTAATTATCTCAGGGGCCAATCTGTCTATATAATGGGTTCTGGAGGAATCAAACCTTCATGTTCTTACAAAGGAAAATGTTGTGCCCATGTCAGAAGAAAACCATTTTGAAGAATTACTGGTTAACCATCTATCTCAACAACAGCCAATGGGGCAGGGGGGAGGGGGGTGGAGGGAGGTACTTTGCTGTGATACAGCAGGAAATTGCTAGATTTGGGATTTTATTGCCCCAAAGGGCATTTCTTTTGTTTTGTGGGTGTTTTAATAAATCTTAAGGACGCATGACGCTAGTGGCACGAGGGACTCGACACCATCTGGTGAGGCTGGGCAGGCTGCTGCCTGCCTGCTTCCTATGGGAGGAAACCAGAATCTTAAGGCTGGAGAGATTGCCAACACTCTGGATGGCTTTGGGTGTAACTAATGACAAGCTCTGCTGCCTTGCTGGATGGGGCTGGCCAACTCTCCTGGATCCCTCTACCAGGACCATGAATGCCCTGACGTTGTGGATGTGTACTATAAATTTTCAGCCAGTGCTACTTGAAGATACTCACACTATACAACAATATTCCAATTTCTTCATTCCCTTCTTTGCATATTTTAATATGCTGTACAGAGAGGGTAGATTATAGTGAAGAGAAAATCATGTAAAGCTAAGAATGAAATCATGATTAAAACATAATAATAAATAATAGTAATTGTTATGGATTGAATTGTGTCCCCCTAAAATTCAGATGCTGAAGTCTTGACCTCCAATATCTCAGAATGTAACTTTATTTGGAAATAGGGTCATTGCAGATGTAATTAGTTCAGATGGGTCATGGGCCTTAATCCAAGATGACTGATATCCTTTCAAAAAGGAGAAATTGGGACACAGAGACATGCACACACACAGAACGTCACATGAACACGATGGCAGACATGAGGGGGATTCGTCTACAAATCAAAGGGCACCAAAGACTGCCAGTGAACCACCAGAATCTAGGAAAGGGGCTTGGAACTGTTTCTCCATCACAGCCTCCGAAGGAACCAACCCTACTGACACCTTGATCTCAGACTTCTAGCCTCTAGAACTGGGAGACAATACATTTCTGTTGTTTAAGACACTCATTTCATGGTACTTTGTTAGAGCAGCCCTAGGAAACTAATACAGTAATACATGAACCAGGTTCTATGCTCAGCGTTTTGTTTATGTTACCTTTTAATCCTCTTTAACAACAGTCTTAGGCTCTGAAGATTGGCATGAATTATTAATTGGAAGGAAATGAATAGCTGGGCGGGTAGGGAAAGAATTATTTTTCTTCTACTTTTTTTTTTTTTTTTTTTTTTTTTACCACCAACAGTCTATTCGAATAGGGTTTTCAGTGTATGCGGGACTGAAAGGACTTGGGAAATGATGTAGGATTTACAGTCCGTACACATGTGACTTTGCTGAAAATCTGTAAACTATCTTATGAGGTTACTAGAAAGCATCACGTTTAGGACTCTCTCCAATTGTGATACGTGTGAGATGCCCTTTTCAAGAGACAGAAAATGTGTGGTAGCTCCTCTATGCCTAATGAGAGGTAATTGGTATGAATTTTAGCCCAGTGACTCTGATGGCATTTTTATTGGACTCAGTGCCTCCTCTCCCACGTCTGTTCCAATTCAGATCTCTTAGGCATTAAGCATCTATAGTGCTTTAAAAATTTTTCCTTTTCTGATTCTGTTTAAGACTTATTTCAGTTCTTCTCCCTGTCAAATTGATTTTCCCCAAGCTTCCCTCCAATAGGTCCTTTGCAGTAGGGAGAAAAGAGGCACCAAACTATAAAGCCGAAAGGAACAGGAACTATATGCTGAGTCGTAAACTCAAATGCACCCTAAATATGGTCACAAATCATCAAGCAAATATCACTGCTAATCAATACGCCTCCAGATGGAGGGGCCTGTAGCCAGGATTACCACGATTAAAACCAGGACCGATGACGTGCAGAAGTGGGCCTCACTGATCTTATCGATTCTCCCCCACTGAGAGGGAATCGCAGGGTAGCAGGCAGAAATCAATTCAACTGCATTAAGCTAAGTCAAGTGTAGATTTATTCATACCACGCTTGGAAATGTCTTTATAAAAACGGGGAAAAAATGTTAATTCTATGTGCAGCTATACATACTCATTTATAAATAAATATGTATTTATATAAATAGATACGTGCTCTTTTTTATGATATTTAAAAATATGAAATGAAATAGTACAGACCCTAAGGCTGTTTCTACATTTTCTTCCACCTCCAATTCTGATTCTTTCTTTCAAATAAAAGAAGTTATTTGTGTTGAGATGTCGTCAACTTGGCTACTTGAGCTGTACCCCAGATTTCAGGATGGAATGGTAGAGCAGACGCAGATACACTGTAGCCAAAGAGGCAATGGAAGCCATTTGCTCTTGAGGAAATCATCATTCCTGGCTCTGCAGATGAAAGGAACCTGGCCCTTAGGCTTCAATGCACCATAGGGAACACAGAATTCATTCTCCGCCCTCCTCCAGTGAGAACTCACAGGCTGGGACTAAAGAGAGCTTTCAGAATGAACAATGGGTGGAAAACGCTGCCCTTCCAGCAGGGAGAAATGTGAAATTCCACTCCTACCCTCACATGTGTCACCAGGGAATCACTCTGTGTGCTCCATCAGTCCTGGGACACTAGGCAGGCAATCATTTGTCCTCAGGGGCTCAGCCTTAACCTAAAAAATCATCAGGAGAACCAAAGAGGGGGTCCTCCTCATTCCTCATCTCTAAGAAACAAAGAACAACACATTTTACTGTGAGAGTTTGTTGGGGGTCCTACCAGAGAGCAGCTTAGAGCTCGTTTTTTCCTTAGGCAGGCTGCCTTTCGACCTCTGAGCCTGCCGTGCCTGCGAAGACACTGATCCTCTGCCTCTGTGGCCATTCACAGCCACTGAGGCCCTTGAAATGCATCGCTGGGCCTCTGGTGGGTGGCCGGTAAACCAGCACAAGTACCTTCACCAAACACACATGGTCAGCACCACAGAGATCAGGCGGTCAAGTTTACATTCAGTTCAGAATATAAACTGCCAATTCCCGAGTCAGTAGGGAAATAAATCATTGCCCAAAAGCCCTTCAGCTTTTTTTTCTTTATTTGTAAATAAAGTTCTATTAGAACACAGTCATGCACACTTGCTCACCTACTGTTTATGGCAACTTTTGCACGACAATGGCAGAGTTGTGTAGTTGTGACAGAGAATGTGAAATTAATAAAGACAGAAATATTACATCACTATCTATCTCTTCACAGAAAAAGTTTGCTAACCACTATTCCCATAAATCATTTCCATTCTCCACTATTTTTGTGTGTGTTTATTTCAAAAGATTTAAATTTACATAAAATTCACTTTTTGTTGTGCAGTTCTCTGAGTTTTGACAAATACATAGTCATGTAACCACTCCCACAATCAAGATACAGAAGACTTCCATTAACCCCCAATGGGTTTCTTTTTTGTGCTGCCCCTTTGTAGGCAACCCTTCCCCCATCCCTAAATCTGGCAACCACTGATTTCTTCTTTGTCCTGGCCATTCTAATACATGTGTGGTGATGTCTCACTGTGGCTTTAATTTGCATTTCCGTAAAGCATAATGATTTTAGAATCTTATCATGTGCTTATTTGCCATCTATATATCCTCTACAGTGAAGATTCTGTTCAAATCTTTTGCCCAAGGGGCTTCCCTGGTGGCACAGTGGTTGAGGGTCCGCCTGCCGATGCAGGGGACACGGGTTCGTGCCGCGGCCCGGGAAGATCCCACATGCCGCGGAGCGGCTGGGCCCGTGAGCCATGGCCGCTGAGCCTGCGCGTCCGGAGCCTGTGCTCCGCAGCGGGAGAGGCCACAACAGTGAGAGGCCCGTGTACCGCAAAAAAAAAAAAAAAAAAAAAAACTTTTGCCCATGTTTTTATTGTGTTTTTATCCTTACTACTGAGTTCTTTTTTTTTTTTTTTTTTTCTTGCGGTACGTGGGCCTCTCACTGTTGTGGCCTCTCCCGCTGCGGAGCACAGGCTCCGGACGCGCAGGCTCAGCGGCCATGGCTCACGGGCCCAGCCGCTCCGCGGCATGTGGGATCTTCCCGGGCCGCGGCACGAACCCGTGTCCCCTGCATCGGCAGGCGGACTCTCAACCACTGCGCCACCAGGGAAGCCCTACTACTGAGTTTTTAAAAAAAATATTTATTTATTTTTTGGCTGTGTTGGGTCTCAGTTGCGGCACACAGGATCTTTCGTCGTGGCTCGCAGGCTCTTCATTGTGGCACGCGGGCTTCTCTCTAGTTGTGGCGCATAGGCTCTGTAGTTGTGGCACGCAGGGTCCAGAGCGCATGGGCTCTGTAGTTGCAGCACTCAGGCTCTCTAGTTGTGGCATGCCGGCTTAGTTGCCTTGTGGCATGTGGGATCCTAGTTCCCTGACCAGGGATCAAACCTGCGTCCCCTGCATTGCAAGGCACATTCTTAACCACTGGACCACCAGGGGAGTGCCCCTTACTACTGACTTTTGAAGGCTCTTTACATTTTCTGCATACAAGTTCTTTGTTGTGTATGTGTTTTGCCAATATATCCTCCAAAGCCTGTGGATTGTCTTTCCATTCTCCTATTGCTATCTTTTGTGAAGCAAAAGATTTTAATTGTGATGGAGTCCAACTTATCATTTTTCTCTTCCAATGACTGTACTTCTGGTGTCACATCTAAGAAGTCCTTGCATAACCCAAGTTTACAAAGATTTTCTCCTATGTTTTCTTCTAAAAGTTCTGTAGTTTCCCATTTAGATTTGGGATCCATTTTAAGTCAGTTTTTGTACAAAGTGTGAGGCACAGATTGTTTTTGCAAATGGATGTCCAGTTTTTCAGAACCATTTGTTGAAAACACTATCCTTTCTTTTCTGAATTGCCTTTATCCCTTGGTCAAAATTGGTAGACTTCATTTATGTGGATTAGTTTCTGGACTCTCTACTCTGTTCCCCCGAGTGTCTATTCTCTCACCAATATCAAATTGTCTTGGTTACTGTAGCTTCATCATAGTAAATCTTGAGGTCAGGTAGTATGAGTCTGTCATCTTTTATTTTTTAATTTTTTCTTTCACATCCCTTTTATTTTTAAAATTTTTTTAATATCTCTACTGGTGTATAATTGCTTTACAATGGTGTTAGTTTCTGCTTTATAACAAAGTGAATCAGCTATACATATACATATATCCCCATATCTCTTCTCTCTTGCGTCTCCCTCCCTCCCACCCTCCCTATCCCACCCCTCTAGGTGGTCACAAAGCACCGAGCTGATCTCCCTGTGCTATGCGGCTGCTTCCCACTAGCTATCTATTTTACATTTAGTAGTATATATAAGTCCATACCACTCTCTCACTTCGTCTCAGCTTACTCTTAGCCCTTCAGTTTTTCAAAAAGCGGGGCACTGCGGCAATAGGAGACATCTGGGTCTTCACAGCAGTGTCAGCGGTGCTTCCTTATTGGACCCCAAGTCTAAAATGCACCTTGCATGGGGAGAGGGGAAGGGGCAGGGAATGATGGACAGCAGATAATGCTGGATCAGAGTCAGCAGGCCTGGGTTCTTATCCTAGGCCAACCACCTGGTAACCATCTGCACTTGAACATGTGACATAATTTCACCGAAACCACAGCTTCATCCACTCTAAAATGAGATGCAGAATTTCAACGAATATTCCAAGGTTTTGAGTTTTCTGCATAAAAATGGGATGATGAAGACCTGATTCACAGTGCTGTACTATGGAAGACCTAAAAAATATATATATGTATATATATATATATATAATAGCATTTTGTAATCTGTTAGGTGATGTATAAATGCTAGTTACTGCCATATGGACAGGAGGAAATTCTTTAAGGACTGGATACCAAGAGCAATTTGGCACAATTACTGGGGTCCTATAATTTGGTAAATCACTAAATATCTCTCAGCGTTGACTTCCCCACCTAAACTGCTTGCCTTCCGCATGAGGAGAAACTGAGATCAGGGAAGTATAAATGTGTTGAAAACCATAAACTGTCCCACAAACGTAAGCAATTATTATTTAGAGAACTCACTTTGACTTTTGGCATTAGGACGTACACACTGTTAGTTCTTGGAGCCACGACAGATTTTAATTGGCCTGGCTGTGAAAACCTTATAGAGCTATTATGTGCTACACCTGTGATGGCTGTGCAGCGTGTTAATCAAGACCATTAAGCTGGGGACGCAGAGAGTGGCTTTCCACCACTGCCCATAATCCTCACTTTCAGAGGGAAATTAACAGCTGCTTTACGATCTCTCATATTATCTCACTTTCTTGGAGAAAGAGCCCAATCAGATTCACCTCAACTCAGCAACATCTATCACTGGTGCCTAGGATGACACAACATCTGTGAAGAAATATTAACTTTGACTTTGAAATGGCTGGGAGGCAAAAAAATAAAAAAGTCACATGGGGTGCTCCCTGGATAAAACAGCCCCTGGGTGACAGCCAGAATCAGGGGGGAAGAAAGTTGATCTCTTTTAAGTGATGTATTCGAGAGAAAAAAGGAACAGGGGGATGAGCAGATCGATTTAGCTCTCAAGCATTTATTGTCTTGTCTGCAAAACGGAAAGGAGACTGAAGCTTCCAGGCCAGACACTGCAAAACCTTTGGGAATTTTCTTCCTCCCCCTCGCCTCCTGATATGCCCATCTCTTCTGAGAAGTACGAGAAATACATCTTGTTGTTTGGATTTCTTTTCACTCTTGGACAAAGCCGCTGGGGTTGATAATTAGTTTTTTAAAAAGGTGGCAAATACAGATACATGCTATACATTGGCCATCACGTTCTGGGTTTGCATGCATTTATCTCATTAGCTCCTGTGAAGTAAAGGTGCTACGCAGACATTTTAACTTCCATTTTGCAGATATGGAAACTGAGGCTCGGCAAGGCCAACCTAACAAGTTGGCACGTCAGAATCTGAACTCAAATTCAGGCCTCTTGACTTCCAGGCTTTCCCATAACATCATGCTGTCTGTCACCTGTGGAAGAATCATTACTCAAGGGCTGGGAACAGGGCCCAACTCACTTCTTGACCCCAGTACCTAGGACTGTGCTTGTCACCTTCTAGGTCCTTCTTGTGGAATTTAATTTTGAGAGAAGGGGAGCTTCCCAAATTGTATACTATCAAGTGGAATGAGCCTTGCAGCTGAAAGGCCCAGCATCCATTACTAATCATCTCCTCTGACTTGGCTGAGTCAAAGAAAATGACTCTTGTCCCCTAGAGGTGGGCAGTTTGGCTGTGAGACCATCTTGGGGACATGAGTATGTCCAGGAGCAAGTGGATCACTTCAAATGGGAAGGTCCCAGTAGGGAAGCAATTGGTTTGGGTGTACTCTGTTCTGCTTTGGAAGAGGCCAAAGTGAACCATTAAACCCACAACTCCCAATCTGCATTGAAGTGCCCCACGGTATTTCAGCAAACTCACGGGTGTGCTGGGGGATGTTTTAAGTTTTGAGGGGAAAACAGCAATATTCAACATCTATTTGATTTGTGAGCACTAGCACAAGGGAACTCACATGTCAACATCAGTGTATGGTTTATTTTCTTTAATAACATCTTTGCAAAGCTGGATTTTTGGCTGTTAATGTGACGAAAAACAAGTACTGCATCGAAAACCAGGTAAAACAGACAATGAAGGTGGCAGTGGCCAACCTGATTCCAAAGTTTGAGAAGCTGTGTTGGCCCAGCAGGGGCATATATGTCATTGTAAGTAACTGTAGTTAAGAATGCAAGAAAATATGATTTCTTTCCATTTATGCGTGCATGTACACAGTTTATTTAACCATTCATCCACCGAAGGACATCTGAGTTGTTCAATGTGGGGGCAACTATGAGGAATGCTGCTATAAATATGGTGTACAGGTTTGCGTGCAGGTTTTTGTATGAACATCGATTTTTATCTTTCTAAGACAAATGTCAAGGAGTGCAGTTCCTGGGTCATGTTTAGTTTACTGAGAAATTGCCCAATTGTTTAGCAGAGTGAGTGTACCGTTCTACATTCCCACCAATAATATATGAGAGATCAAGTTTCTCTGCATCCTCACCAGCATTTGGTGTTGTCACTATTTTTTATTTTAGCCGCTGTGATAGATAGGTAGTGGTATCTTGCTGTGTAGTTTTAATTAGCATTCCCCAATGGATAATGACCATTATGTATATCGTCATTATGTATGTCCTCTTTGGTGAAATGTCTCCATGTTTTCTTGCCCATTTTCTAACTGGATTATTATTTTTTTATGCTGAGATTCGAGGGTTCTTTATATATTCTAGAGACTGGTTTTTGTCTGCTGTGTAGTTAGCAAATATTTTCTCACAGTCTTTAGCTTGACATTTCATCCTTTTTAATAGGGGCTTTTGCAGAGCAAGTGGTTTTTAACTGTGATGAAGTTCAATTTATCGAATTCTCCTTTATGGATCATGTTTTGCATCAAATGGAAGAACTGTTTGCCTGACCTAAATCCTAAAGATTTTCTGTTGTGTTTTTTTCCTAAAAAGTTTATAGCTTTAAGTTTATAAAGTACACGGCATTTAAGTCTTTGATCCGTTTAGAGTTAATTTTTGTATACATTGTGAGACTTAGATTGAGGTTCATGTTTTGTCTACAGATGCCCAGTTGCTCCAGCACCATGTGACGGAAAGGCTTTCTTTCCTCCATTAAACTGCAAGTCAAAAATCAGTTGGGCATATTTGTGTGGGTCTGTTTCTGGAGTCTTTATTTTGTTCCACTGACCTATGAGTCTATCCCTCTGTTAATACCATATGGTCTTGATTACTATAGCTGTATAATAAGTCTTGAAATTAAATAGATTGATTCCTCCTATTTTATTATTCTTTTAAAAATTATTTTACCTATTCTAGTTCCTTTGACTTTTCATATAAATTTTAGAATAATCTTGTCTGTATCTACAAAAAATCTTGGTGCGACTTTATTAGGAATTGTATTTAGTCTGTATATCAATTTAGAGAAAATTAACATCTTTACTATGTTAGGTAGTCAAGGCCTGTGCTTTTAAACACCAAAAAACAACCTTGTTTATTTTGGGACTAGTGTCATGAACTCAATTGACCAAAAGGGGCTCCAAGTACCATGTTTAATAACATGTAGCCCTCTTTGAAATGTAATTCTGTATCCAAAGAAATGTAATTCTGTATCCAGATTGGACACAGAATTACATTTCTTTACTGTAAGAAAACAGTAACTCAATCAGATGTTAAATGACAAGAAACTGTCACCCTCAGCATTAGAAGTAATAGGGAGTGTTGGGGACTGTGGCTTGCTGGAGAAAGCATGCCCTCTAGGAACAGGGTAGCTGCTACTCAATTTCTCTAGTTGTTGCAACCACGGACACAGCATTATTACGTCTTATAAAATTCCAAGAGAAGACAGAAATCAAATTTTAACAAAATCTAAAATGTAGGCAGATGCTTTAAATTAACATAAAACAAACCAGGATCCAGATGGACTGGATCCAGATACCAGCAGCCTCTCTGTGGTTTCTGGGTTGGAGGAGCCAACAAGAGAAGCTTCCCAGCCTCAAGGAGCTTACTCTCCAGCGGGGGTAACAGACAAACAGACACCCCAAGGCAGCACCGCAGGCCCCCTACCAGTGGGAGCTGGGGGGCATGTGGGAGAACCCTTAACTCTGTTTGGGAGGTCAGAGATGGCTTCCCAGGGAAGTAAATTTACATAGCAGCTCAAAGTAGCTAATTCAATATGTGCTGTTTAACCCATAGCATCTCAAGCAAACATCGAGGATCAAAGCTCAGGGCAAAGCTTTATTTCTGGGCATCAAAGAATGTAATATAGAAGAGGTCATATAGTTCAATGTTTCTCCAAAGGTCATGTCACTTGTTAGGAGGAATTACAAAGCAAAAGCTTTCCAGAGGTGAACAGTTTCTCCACCTTCTTAGAGTAATTCTGAGCTTCTTAAAATCACTACAAGGGGTATAACCTGACACAAGCCTGCCTCTACAGCGTGCCCTTCTGTCTCCCCATTCCTGCCTTCTTTCTGTTTTTCCAACATATCAGGACTCAAGTTCTTTGCATTTTGTCATCCATCCATCCATCCATCCACCCATCCAAGAAATATTGGTTGAGGACCACTATTCCAGGTATTGGTAATACAACAGTGAATAAAGCTGACTCAGCTCCCACCCTCATGGGGTTTACATTCTAAGAGGAGAGACAGACAGACATACATAACATATGGCTGGTGTGAGGAGTTCTATGAAGAAAAATTTCAGACGGGGTCAAGGCACAGGAAATAATAATGATTGGTATTTTCAGTAAGGGGTTGGGGAGGCTTCTGGTTAATATTTGAACAGAACTCGAATGAAGTGATGCAGCAAACCACAAAAACACAGGGGGAAGAGTTTCCCAGCAAGAGGAAACCACAAGTACAAAGGGCCTGAGCGGGGAACACATTTGGCCCATTTGTGGAAGAGCACGGAGGGCAGTGTGCATGCAGCAGGAGAGTGGTGGAAACCGGGATTGGAGAGGAGGCCAGATAATGTGAGATTCTGTGGGCCTGGCTCACACTGGGATGTTACCCTCAGTGTAAGGAGAAGCCGTTGAAGGATTTGAGCGGGTCGGTGACAGGATCTGACTTGCAGAGAGCAGACAGTGGGTGGAGACGTGAAGGCACAGGAAACTGTTAGGAGGTTATCACGATAGTCCTGGTGGGAGATGGCGGCGGCTTGGACTAGTGTGGTAGCCATGAGGGCAGGCAGGGGCTGGCCGAGCTGAGACGCTCTGGACATGGAGGCAGCAGGCGTGCAAGCGGAAGGAGTCGAGGTTGACGTTAAGGGTGTCGCCCTGAGCAGCTGGCACACGTACTAGCATCGAGAACATTCTGTGCCTACAACTTCACAAGGCTGGCTCCTCACGATTTCCGCTTCAGGCCAAAGTCCCCTCTTTGGAGCGTCTTTCCTGACCACCCCTCATCCGGTTAGGAGGTCTCAGTTTAATTTTTTTTCTCGGGACTTAACAAATACCTGAAATTCTCTTATTCGTTTTACTTGACTAACTGATCATCTGGATTTCCCCACTGGAAATGCAAGCCCCCAAGAGAATAAGGACCATGTCTACTTAGTTTATGGCTATATCCTCAGAACCTAATTCAGTGCCTGGATCATAGGACACAGTCAATCAACATTTGTTGAATGAGGCTTGGATGGTGTGAGACAGGTTAAACAAGGCTGCAGGTTCCTTAGGGTGGTTCTTTTCAGAACCTTTAATAAAGCAATTGGTTAATGGACTAAATAATATTGATTATCTGGTCCAAGCTCTGTGCCACAGTCTGAGGAAACAGAAGTGAGCACAAAAGGCACAGTGCACACTCCCGTGGAGTTGACGGCACCCTGGTGGAGGTGCAGTAAATAATCTCACACACACACACACGCTTCCACTGTGCTAAGAATCCAGAAGGGAAGGTACCCAGAGCTATGACAGCATGGGATCTGGGGAACCAACCTTGTGAGGTAACCACAGGGAAAGTGGCCCTGAGCTGAGATCCACAGGAGAAATCAGCGTGGGTCTCAGGGATCTCTGAGCAGGGTATACGCTGTGACTATAGATCCCAATTCCACGGAACTTCTTGTGAGAGGAAACACATTTTGGCAAAAGCTGAACTAGTCCAGCCTTCTCAGGCACTGGGGCTCAGCTGGGTTAGGACCTCGGACGAAGGTGAGCAGTTGGTTCATGACAAAACTAGGGTTCTGCGTGTATCATGACACATCTGCAAAATGGCAACGTTACCTACTGAAACAGAACTGCTGTAAGAATGAAAGGTATTGATGTTTCAAAGCACTTAGCGCAGTGCCTGGTACGCAAGAAGCACTAAACAGCTGGTAATAATTACCATTAGATTTCAAATTCTTGAGGGGATTAATCATGTTCATACTCTTCCCACACATATACGCCAAACAACACAGTACTTTACACACAGTAGGGGCTCAATAAATACATGCTGAATGAATGAATGTTGGGTTGCAACAACAACACGCTGTTTTGCATCTGGCCAACCATGCTCGCTGGGGATGATGGGCACAGTAAATCAACAGAAATAAATCAGGCAAAACCCTTTTGTGTTGTTCAGCTGTCGCAGGGTTGGTAGCTGCCGTTAATGATTCTTGCCAGCCAAGGACACTGGGCAGTTTAAATGGAAGGAAATCAGTCTGCTCATTGGTTTTAAAGTAAGGATAAGTTATATGGTGGGAGGGCCCAGAAGATTCAGTGATTTTATGCATCAGTAACTTGCAATAGGAAGGTGCAGCCAGAGTCCAGAAATAGTCCGCTACTAAAATGGCATTTCCTTTGCACTGAAATCCACACGCTAGATTGGTACATGTGATTTCTCAGCTGCTATCAGAATACAGGAAGTAGTTTTGAATGAACCCTAATCAGCTCGGCCCTCCGGGGGCCCCTCGAACCTGAGAACCTCTGAGTACTTTGTAAACAACAGTTAAGCCTCCCTGTCTCCCAAAGCAGGAGCCCCTGGATATCTGCTTATACCAAGTAGAGCTGAAGCAGAAAGGCTATAACCGTGAGCAAGGTGGGTGTCAAAAGGCATCATTCTCAGGCCCCTCACAAGTCTAGACTTGAAAAGGGCCAAAATTATCTCCTGGTTCCCTAAGACATTTTACCTAATAAGGTTCTACCACAAGTCCCCCCCTGCCCCGCCCAGTGTCACGTGAGTGATGAGGGATGAATGAATGGTTGAAAATTAGAACAGCCATTTTGGAGGGCAATTTGACAGTGACTGTTACGATAAAACCCTTCAACTCAGCAGTTCCACTTCAATGCATTTTTACTAGAGAAATCCTGGTACATGTGCTAAAGAGGCATACGCAAGCACCCTCATTGCTGTGTTATCTGTGAAAATCTGAGATCAATCTCAAGGTGTTCCTAGCAAGAGGAGAATGATTAAATGAAGAGTGGAATAGTATGCAGCAGTTAAAAGAATAAGCCAGTACATAATATAATAGCACATATAATATGCTCGTCGTAAAACAGATTATTAAATGACAAAAGCAAATTACAGAATCCTATGTGCTGTATGACACATGTGGAGGTTTTAAAATGTGTCCAGAAATTATTTGATTCTCTTCTCTTAGCAAGTGGAACCTGATTAGCCTTCCTTTGCACGTGGACCAGCCATAGTGACTCATTTCCAACGAACAGAATATGGCAGAAATGACAATGTGTCACTTCCAAGACTAGCTCAGAAAAAGGCATTGTGGCTTCCTCCTTGATCTCTTTTGCTCTCTCACTCTCTTATCACTTGCTTAAGAGGAAGCCAGATGCCGTCTTGTAAAAACACTCAAGGAGCCCTTGAAAGGAATAGCCCAGGTGGCAGCCTTCTGCCAACAGCCAGTGCGGGACTGAGGCCTCCAGCCAACAGCCATGAGTGAGCCGTCAGGAAAGCAGTTCCTCCAGCCACAGTCCAGTCTTCAGATAACTGCAGTCCTGGCTTACCTCCTGACTACAACTTCATGAGAGGCCATAAGCCAAAACCCCCCAGTATAGTCATCCATAGGTTTCTCACTCTTAGAGTAATAAAGGTTTCAGCTATGAAAGGTATGTTATTTCAAACCACTAAGTTTTGTGACAGCAATCAATAACTACCATGCCATTTATATAAACACAAATTTAAAAAAATTTAATATACACACATGGAGACAAATGTGTAGAGAAAGGTCTGGAAGGAGATACACCAAAGTGATACAAGAGGTTACCCTTGAAGAGTGCGACTGGGAGAGTGGAGGTGAAATTAGCTTCACCTGTTGTCTCTATTTTTGTCGTACAAGACTCTACACATGTATTACTGGCATAATTTTTAAAAATAGTAAAAGGAAGGAAATGTAATTTAAAATTCCACTACTTTGGAATTTCATGGGAAGTCAGGTAAGGCTGAAGCTTACCTCTGATCATCTCTAAGAAAGAAGGTTGCTTAGCAAACTTGTTTAATAATAAGCAAGGTGATTAGTGGAGCTCTCCAATCTAATTAAATAAGAAACCCAACTCATGTCAGTTACTCTTACAAATCACCTCAGCCTAAGTCATAAACAATAAGTGATTCTTTTTATCCATGCTCTTATCTATTGGTAAAGCAGGTCAAAGAGACCTTTATTCTAACAACACTGATTGGCAATATTTTTGCTCCCAGAGAGTAGCCAAATTCTTTTGAAGGTGACAAAGATACCTCCTTTGAAAAAACTATGTTATATATCAATGCACACTGTTCTTATCAAGTACTTTAAAATCAAAGAGGTTATGTCATCAGGCTAAGGTTATGGAAAAGGTATTTTTAAAGTAACTTTGTGTTGGATTTCTTCCAGGCTTGCGCTAATTTGTTTTTCAACTTTGAGCGTGGGGGGCTCTGTATCGTTTAAGGAAAGTTCCGTGGCAAGGACCCTGATCTCCGTCTGTGGCTAGACTGGCTGCAGGCACCAAAGCTTCATGCATTTTCAGTGGAACTGGGTCCAGAGCTTACTGCAAAATGCCTTCTGGGTGACTGACCAGAAATTCAATCACAGCACATTCATTTCAAAAATCCCTTTCATGTATCATTTAGAAGCAGCCTGCATATTTAAATTTGCATATCTCTGACCCTGGATTTTGGAACCACAGAAGAATGAATTTCTGTTTAGTTTTCAGGATGATGGAAGGGAATAAACCAGAGGCATTTCCTTTCCTTGACTACTGGGTAGATTTAGTACTTCTGAAAGATTCTGAACCAGCAGTTCTGTAACATAAGCCTCTGTCTCACAGAGTTTGGGAATAAGAATAGCTAACATTTATAGAGCGTTTTACACTCTACAAAGTGCGTTAGCATTCATTGCCTCATTTAACGGGCAGAGAGGCTCTTAATTATGCTTTCTGATGAGGGGACAATGATTCTTTCAATCCCAGCATCTGCAGAGATTACTCTGGTTTTCTTTTCATACGGACACACTAAAGAAATAATGATCTGGGGCTCTAGACTCCCCAGGCTGGGAAAGAGTAAACTGTAGCAGGTGTGAGATTGGTGAATTTCCCCATGCTGCAGCCTGTTTCTAGCTTCTTTCAACGAACTCAAATGTGTATGTGACTCTTTGCTACAGGAAGACAGGAAGGTGAGACGGTAACTGCAGGGGCTTCAGAGCCTCGATGCCTGGGCTTGAATCCAGGCTCTGTCATTTTCTAGCTTCACAGTCTTCGGCAAATTATCTGTTAAATATTTCAAATCACTGAACTTCTCAGTTCTCTCATCTGAAAAATGGGGCTGGTAATAATGGCACAAACCTCATAGGGTTTTCATGAGAAATAAACGGCTGAATTTGTGCAGAATGCTAGAAAAGTGGCTGGTGCATCACCAACGCTTGGTAAACGTTGCTACTTGTTACTGTTAAGCGCAATAAGCTGCATCTTAGGTGGGATGGATCACAAGACACATCCATCATTCATTCATTCGAGGAATTATTGAGCAGCTGTCTGCTGGGCGAAGTGCCCAGCTCTGAGAATGTATCAGGTGGGTCCCTCTCCTCAGGACGTCTGCATTCTGGTGGAGTCAGACCCAAACAAAATGAAAAGCGAAGTGGTAGGAGGGTTATGAATGGGGAGCTGAGTTACAGGATGAGTGAGAACAGGTATTCTTTGATTTCAGGATGTGAAATCCAGTCTTTCAAAACATGGGAGGAAGGACAGTCCCAGTGGAGGGAATAGATGAGTGAGAGCCATGAAGGAGGAAGGAGTTTGGCAGGTTCGGGGAGGTGATGGACCACGGCAGAGAGGTGAACTGGGTGTATTCTGGCCATGGTCAAGTACTACGGTTTTGTCCTGTGTGACGCAGAGAGGTAACATGATTTTATAGAGATTATTTAAATACATGGCATTTAGTACAAATTTAAAGCATATAAAATTGTACTATAGATAAATATCTATTACACGCACACATACACACATATTCTATTTAAAGATAGTACTGGCTGTCATGTGGGGTGAGGATTGGGGAGTGGGGTCACTAGAGTAGGAACATAATAACTGAAGGGACACTTGCCAGCAGAAAAGTGCCAGTGGTGTTCATAGGTAAGATGTGGAGAAGCACAGAAGGGAGCACTGTCTGAGGTGACCTTGAAGAGGACATTGCTTTTAGACATGCGGGGGTGTCTGGAAAACACAGATGGCGTCACAAATTGTTGTATGTCTTGCAAAGAGGTCATACAGATCTTCCCTCGCAGTGTCCCAAATTTACCGTACGGATCTTGGAAATCTGCAAACAGGTGTGATCTGGGGGAGGGAATGTTGGTGTGTTTCTTGTATCCCAAATTACAGTGGCACTTAGACTACCCTGTGGAACCCAACGGCAAGGATGTTCCTGAAATAACCATGACTTGATCTGCACCCAAGTGGAACTCATTGCCTTGCCCTTGCCCTGGCTTCTGAAGGCCAAGGTAACCTATAGAGCCTGACTTGCATTTTCCACCAGGCACTGAGGTTAAAGGGAACCCTTCCTTGCCCTGAACTGAAGCTGAATAAACACAGGCAGACCGATATCCAAATGAAAACGACCCAGGAAGGCCACGGAGCTTCCAGCGATCACTACGTAGACCTGTCCAAACAGAGACCTCGCATGGCGACACCATTCTTGGATGTGTTTTGTCCACATCATAGTTTTGTTTATGCCATATTTCCGCCTGGTGGGCCAGCACCACCCCCCGCTCAGTTTGCACATCCGTGACATCAGCATTCCCTGGAGTTGCTCATACAAGCATTCTCTTTGGATCAGAGGTTTATGATGGTCATATGACGGAAATTCCAAATGACTGCCCCAAAGGTGCAACCTGCAGCGTCAAAAGAACATGCCAACTAGCCTCGGATTCAAGTCTTGGCTCTGCCGTTAACCCGCTTGGGGATTCTGGGCAAGAACCCGTATCCTTTGAATTTCACTTTCCTCTGGGTTGAAAGTTGCCAACATCTACCTCAAAGATTTGTCACGAGGATCAACTATAAAGCACGACAAGGTATTTTTATCAAATTCGTAAAATACAAGCCCAGTACTATCATCAATACTGTCAAATAACATCAAAGGCTTACGCAGTGTTGAACAATGTTTAACTATTTTCATTTGCTGCATTTAATTAGCCAACTAATGAGGTCTGCACTAAGTTGGCTCTTTGAGAGGCAAAAAATCTTGTCTGATTTTTGCTCCCCAGCAAAGCACCAGAACTTCATAGGCGCACGATATACAAGTGCTGAATGGAAGAAGGAAGAATGAACAAAACCACTCTAGGGAAGGGTGAACATCCCTTTGTGGGGAGACAGAGAATATCATTCCCATTTCACCAGTACGGATTCCGGCCACAGAAAGGTTTAGCGGTGCCACAAACTAAAATTTCAGGCTTAAATTTCCGGTGGAACAGGGCCTAATCCTGCCCCTCCAGCATCCTAAATTGGTCTACTTCCGGTCCCTGCTTTCTCTTACTTGGAATGTTTTTTCCAATGGAGTTAAAGCCCCCTGCTTTCTTACTGCAGTCTTTCAGTTCTCTTCCTTAAGCCATCTGCTCCTTTATGTCAAAACTTATTGATTTTATTTGAAAACTTTTAATTAGAAGCTTCCAGGCAGCAGTGGAGTTAAGTTTAGAAGCTTCCAGCTTGTCTCGTCCCCAGCAGCTGCAGTAAGGCAATAAGGCCTATGATTTAAATTCATTATTATCTCCATGTTGATGTCATTTTCTTTTCCCTTGCTATTTCATTGTTCCAGGAAGTTACATAAGGCTTAAGAGCCACCAGACTAATACTGCTTCTTAGAAACGACCTTTCAGGGATTTTCCCCTATGTGATCAGATGTTGGCAAAGCTATGATAATAAGTAATGGACTTCTCTGTTCTACCTTGCCTTTTACCCAAAGATTACTGAAAGCTTTACAGACGTTAATTAAGCCAATCTCATTACACTCCAGGAGGAAGGAATTATCCACTGCAGAAAACTAAAACTGAGTTTAAAGTCACCTTAGCGACACAGAATCAGCCAATAAGCAACAGAATTACATCTGTTCTATCAAAGACCTGTCTATACCTTTATCCCTGGGGGCTTGGAAAATTCCTATTCATCCTACAAGACTCTGCTCGGTTATCACCTACTCCAGGAAGCTTCCCTTACTTCACCTGCCAGGTCCAGTTAGGTGCATCCCACCTCCTTTCTAATCTATTGTATGTGTCTTCATACGACCCTTATTAAAAGTTTTGCAGTTTGTATTTTTTCTTATCTCTCTTCCCAGAGTTCAGTTTACTGAGGATATACACTCATTTTTCTCACCCGGGACATGCAGTAAATGCAAAATTAATTATTTTGGTGCCCCCCCTCAATGTATCCCATAGTCTAGCACATAGCAGATGTTCGATTCATTGTTTGTTTAACAGGGTTGGATTCCTGTTTTGGTTTTTAATAGACTTTGGTTTTTTGAGCAGTTTTGTAAGTTTTAGGGTCACAGAAAAATTGAGCAGAAGGTACAGAGATGGTCTGGACAAATGCACAATGACATGTCTCCACCACTGTAGTACCATAGTAGTTTCATTGCCCCCCAGATGTTCTGTGCTCCGCACAGAAATCACCAAAGCACACTTTCTATAGCATGGTCAGAAAACTCTTAGCTTATAATTTAGCACCAAATTGATAAAACAAAACAAACTAAAACAGGGCAATGCAACCTGTTCTAATTTCTCTGTAAAGTACACAGACCGGCGAACTGAAGAACTTATGGCTCATACTGGTCTAGGTCACAGTGAATGAAACAGCTTCTCTTCTGTTTGCCTTACAAGTGTTCCAAGGTCCTCTGTGCTACACATAGAGCCTAGACCAGCAGCTCTCATCCTATTTTGTACAGCAACACACATGAATGAAGTGTCCGTGTGGGATGCTCTGATTAATGACCCATTTCTCCTTTCTTTCTTTTCTCTTTCACTTGAGGGGGAGGGCACAGGGGCAGAATTGAGAGGGAGGGAGAGTATCATAATTATCCTGAATCCACTCTAATTTATATAAAAAAGCAAAACATTTGTCAGCTCCAGTGCTTTAGCTGTCAGCAGTTAATGATTGTGAGAAGTCTAACGATTACTGTGACGTACCAACAGTGTGTTAGGATAGCACACTTGTGCCTGGCTGGCGTGCAATGTGACTCTGAAGACAGTGAGAGCAGCCAGTGTTCTTAAATAACTAAGGGGTAACAGGAAAGGTATGTCGTTTTTGAAGCGGACAAACCTTTTCTATATTACCTATAGAAAAAAATTAAATGAGATCATTGCATACAAAGCATTTAGCCCAGCATGGGACACACAGCAAACACCCAAGGAATTCAGCTATTCTGTAATAACAGCAACACTAATAATTACTATTTATTGAGTGCTTATTAAGTGCCAGGAACTACGCCAAGTGCTGCGTATGTACCCCCTTAACGTTCCCACCAACTTGTATGAGGTATTGTTCTAATCGTAGTTTGCAGATGGAATATATGGAATTTATGTAATTTCTCAGTGGGTCTCATAGCTGCTCATAGTAAGTGGAAAACTGGGTCTAGTAACCTCCAGAGCCCAATAAGCTATCCTGCCTCTTTTGAAGCAAACAAGTGGCATTTATTAAGTGCTTGTGTGCCCCACAATGTGTTAGGCGGTTGCCCTATAGATGAAATGAACGCTCTGCCCTCCAGCAACTGCTGGTCTAGCTGGAAAGGACAGGCAAGATACCCAAGTAGAAGATGAGAGGCTATTATAAAACAGTACATGGTGAACTGCCATTTAAGTTTTTAATCTAAATATGCTCTGGGTTTAAAGAAAGAAGGGGCTGGAGGGGTCAGGAGAGACTTCAGAACTTGAGCTGCATCTGGACCTATCCATATGGTCTACATACCCGGCTGTGATTTTGTGGGTGGGGAATGCACTGGAACTACCGGGGGCGGGGCTTTCTAAACTTTGCTTCTCACCCTTAGCACACATACTTGAAGCATTACTACTGAAGTCTGCCATTGGTATTGATAGAAATAATTAGAGGGTAGTATTGTGAGTCTTGACTCTGCCGTCAGATTGTCTACGTTCAAATCTGGACCATGCCCAGTCTCTCTTTGTTTTTGGCCACGCTGAGCAGCATGCAGGATCTTAGTTCCCCAACCAGGGATCAAACCCGTGACCCCTGCACTGGAAATGTGCAGTCTTAACCACTGGACTGCCAGGGAAGTCCCATCCAGTCTCTCTCTGAACCTCAGTTTTCCCACCCGTAAAATGAGAAAGAATAATTACAGTAACGAGAAACTGTATGGAAAGCCCTTAGCACATTGCCTGGGGTGTAGTGAGCGTTCAGCGCGTGACAGTTAATATTAGTAGTATTTGTCTGGCTTGATGCGGGAGGCAAAGGTGGGAATCACTGATCTAAGATATCTGTCAGACAGCAAACTTCTCTGAGCTCTCTGCAGCATCTGGGGCAGGGAAGGGGCGGAGGAGGAGAATACAAGCACTACATTTTCCATTTATCTTGGGACTTAAACCTCCTAGTCTAAAGCCATCTTAGACTGATGGCTCTTTTTAAACAGCTCTGACTCCAAATGGCCACTTAAACATATGGAATGGTATGATTTCATACAACATGCTCTTGGGACTGGTAGAATTCCCTGAATGGATAACATGTTAAAGAGAAAAAGTTAATGATGTTGGCTAAAACACGAGAATGGTTTACTGCAGGATACTGAATAATCTTTCATATAAGAGATTTTAAAGAGACAATAAGAGTGAACAATGTGGGCTCAAGGGTATGACTATTCCTAAATGCACTCACACATCTCCTGGATGCTTCCTTCTCCCCACCTGTTAAGTGAAGACAATAATAGTACTGACAGCTCTATATAAAGAGTTGTGAGGATTAAATAAGGCCATGAATATAAAGCACTTAGCCTGGTGCCAGGCACATAGTTAGGACTCAAGAAACACTTAGCACTCTTGTTATTCTAGGGGCTAGGTTAAGATTTGGGGCTACAGAGATGAATAAAACACCTAAGAGTTCTCATAGCAGTTTTTAGTAGTTGTTTCTTAGATGTCTGCAAACCCTTTTTAGACAGAGTTCCGGTCTAATCCATTCTATTCATCTCTATCTATCCAGAGTCAGGCACAGAACTAAAGCACAGTGTTGCTTAATAGTTGTGACTTGAATGAATGAATGGGTGCATGAGATCCAATCCTTGCGCTTAAGAAACTCAGAGGTGGGAAGAGAGACACGTGGACAAGAAATGACAATGCAGCGGAGTTGTGGTCAAGGGGCTCTGGGTTCACAGAAGGCTCGGGTGACTACCTCATTGTCCTGGAGGCAAACCAGATCAAGTTCAGGTCTGCCCGGCCTCAGGCTGGCAGGTACTAAGCCACAGGTGTAGAACACACCAGCAACTGACTGTAGTCACTTAGAGTCTTCTAGCCGAGCCTCTGTCATTTGGTTAATGTTCCCACACATCAGCGCAGAGACCTGTGACCCTTCCGACCCCAGGAACAGGTCTCTGAGCCTGTCGTGTTGGATTTCTGCCCAGAGCACTTGGCTGTAACAAAGTGCAGGGGAGAAATCAATACAGCCTGAACAGAACGCACACTTAAAACATCAGCCTTCAACTCTGCAATCACCCCCTTGTCACTAACATCCAAAGTGCTTTTGCAGCACGATCTGCTCAGTCTAGTAAGCAAACACAAGGGAGGAAATGGAAATGGCTCCAGGGCACGGGAGGGAAATGTGCTGTTATAAACGGGGATACACACCGTGACAGCTTCCCAGGGTGGAGGAGTGAAAAGAACACAGCCTGTTTGAATGCCCTCTGTGGATCCTTAGGAATTTTCTCAACCTCTTGGAGCCTCAGGTATCTCATTTGGAAAGCATAAGCGCTAAGAGTGGTGAGACTGTTTTGGCAATTCAGTGAGCATCAATGCCTGTAAAGCGCCCAGCACACAGCCTGGCTCTTGAATGCTGTTCAATAAATGGTAGCTTATCAACCAGCTTTTCTGCTGCTCCTAGGGAAGTGAGCAAGGCCAAAGGCAGTGAACGTGATTTACTAACCACCCAAGTAGTAAATGCTCTAACAATGTAGGTTTCCGTAGTTCTGTGCAAAGAATAACTTACTATACACCTACATGTGTGACAGACTCCATGAAGGGCTGGGGACCCAAAGGTGAATAAGACAAGGGCCCTTCCCTACAAGGACATAAATCATTTTAACATAACTCTTAGGAGAGACTTCGTAGAAGAGAGAATGTACAAGGTGACAGAAGGCACAGAGAGGGGCAACTAGTTCAACATGGAGAGGATGGAAGGTGACTTGTGTATAAAGGATAAACAAAGTCAGCCTTATGAGGAAAGGCAGACCGGGCCTCCCGGGTTAATGGAACAGCATTGAAGACAGACAGGCCTGGAATACCATGGAGTGTGTGGGATGCAGGGATCTGAGGCTGTGGGCTGGAGCAGGGGACGGAAGCCTTGCGGGCCCCCTTTTGACGGAATGTTCCCTGGAAAGATGTGAGTCTTTAAGGAGGAATGGATTTGCATCGGGACACATTGCTGGCTCCAGGGAGGAAAAGGAAGAGCTACTGTATCATGAGTGTTTAGGGTGTACTTCTTCATTCTCTCCCAATTCAGGCAAATAAGCAAGTTCATAGCCTCTTGTGGGTATCCCAGGTTGGTCATTATACAACCAAGTATGTCTTCTGCACACGTAATCATTCCCTAATGGATAAACTGTTTCACGCAGGCTCCTCTCGGCTCTCATGCTCCCTGTTCCCTCAGAGTCCCTGGTTCCTTGATCACATATTTGTCCACTTCAGCTGCGTCTACAGGATTGAGTTCGTTACCCTCCATTAGGCACTTCCCCTTAGTTGAAAGTCACCTCAATGCGGAGGTGACAGGTTCTAGCCCTTTTGGTTAAGATAACTAAAGTCCCTCTAATCTCAAGAGCTGATCAATTGAACCAGCTGAAAGATGTCTATATTGTTAAGCAGGAGACAACAGGCCCAAAATTGAGTTGTTTATGCTAAACCCATGTCACCAAACTAGAGACTTAATACCTAACCAAACTGTAGTTTCAACCTCCTTCAGTAATGTAATCTTAACCAGTCAGTCTGGAATTTCTTAGTCACGGCAGTAGTGAGGTGATCTGTTTGACAGACCCCCTTCCATCCCCCAAAGAAAGATGAGGTAATCTGCTTTCCTTGTTCCCCTCCTGCCTATCACAACCAACCCTTTCGTACAGATCCTCAGCACTTCTTTCTATCTGCTAGATGGGATGCTGCACGATTCATGAATCATTAAATAAAGACAATAAGCTCTTTAAAGTTTACTCAGTTGAATTTTCTTTTTTTAACGGATTTGGTGGCAGTAACAGGATCCAAAGGAAACTTCTGACACCTTTGGGAGCGAAGAGAAACATGGCGCCTTCGAACCCTTTGAGTTCTCTTTCTCGCTGTTTCTGAACATCATAAGTTCCAAGTTCTGTTCTCTTTGCATCGAGCTCCCAATCGAATTGGCTTTTTAGTCCAGGGCAGGGTAGCTGGGGTCAGCAGATGGTTCTAACTGGAACCCAAGCCCCTAGCCCTTGGTTCAGTCCACAATTCCCTATTTGATCGGAAATCCCAGCCCTTGGTTCTGTCCCCAGATTCCATGTCGAAAACTGCTGCAGTTTCCCATTTGTTTGGAATCATTCTGAAGCCTCCATTCTTTGGGGTTTGCTGGTTCAATTCTCTCCTCAAACCCCACTTCCACATTGGGAATTGCTGGTGGTGCACACAAGGCCTTCTACCAGCCAGTCCACAGTAATGTCTCTTTGTTACCGTGGTTTGTTAAGGTGCACGTTTGTTTGTGTTGTTTGGGTAGATAAAGGCTATTGCTGATGGGGATCGAAACCAAAAAGCCACAAAAATTGGTGCGTGTGGATCGAACACTTAAAAACTGTTAGAGCATTCACTACCTAACTCTAAGACTCCTGTGTCAGGATAAGTTGGTCAAGGAATGGGTTAGATTGACACTAGGTCACCTGTCAACATCAAGACAATTTCTGTGCAATGGGATATACTGTAAAACACCCCACAATTCCTAGCCCAGTGGCATATCCCTTTTAGGTGTTTGCTTGGCTATGAGAGACCCAAAGTCTTAGCTAATAATAATAATAATAATAATAATGGGATCCACTTAAATCCTGAAGAATTAAGTGTGCCACCTTCCAGCACACCTGCTTATTTCAAACCTCACAACAATAGTCCCGGGAACTATAGTTATCTACAAAACTGGCAAAATCTTACTAAAAACAACCTAAAATTACAATGGCCATTATGGGGAATGTTCCAATTAGACAAGATCATTTACTTAAGAAGTATACTTGAAAGCAAGTGTTCCCAAATTAACCAAACAGCATGGGATGCCTATTTTAATTGGTATGCAGAAGCTTCCAATAAGCCTTCAAGATTCCAAAATGGCTTCATTGAAAGATTTACTGCAAAAGGCTAATGAAAAATTAAAGACACAAGAGGTACCTAACACAAAAGACAAGAAGACTGACGCGACTCGTACAGTTCCTCTGCATACTCCTTTACCTGACTGCTCGCGTTCTACTCATTCTCTATCTCGACGGCCTTTCCATTTTGAAGAGACTATTAAACAGTTACCTTTTAAGGTAAAGCCACCCCAGGTTGCAGGCAATCCTTCTCGGTATCTTTCACTCCCTGGTCAAAGACCGAACTAAGGGCCATAGTTAAACAATCTCCTAAACCCTGGGAGGATTCCCAAAAGATTTTGAATCATTTAGAGTCATTATAGGGGCCTACGGCACCAGGCTGCCAGATCTTTGTCAGCTCGGGCACCTGCTGGAAGGACCCGGTGAAGCTAAAACATGGATGAAGGAAACAAAATGGCAAAACCCCAAGGGTGATACTTAAGATCCTCAATCTTCAACACAGTCCCCTCATGGACCAAAGAAAAGCTCGAAAAATAGCAACTGATCGTATAAGAGCCAGTCCTAGTTCTCACTGCCCATGCTAGTTGGTCTACTGTTTAAGAGAAGGATGAATCTGACTTTAAAGCCCATCTGGAAGCTCTCTCCCTAGGGCATTCTGGGTTTCATATACTAGATAAGGTCACCCAACCTGTTCTAGCTGCCCTATTTGTAAATGGATTATCTTCTGAGATTAGGGGATTGATAAAAGGACACAAAGTAGGACGGAAGTTACCAGTTTGACTGAACTTGTGACCATAGCTGAGCACATTGATAAGACTTTGGAGTAAGACTGTAAACAAAATCCACCAAGCTATTGTTCTCACAGCTACAAGAGCTACAGGGCTAGGCATCTAAAACAACACTTAGAACTCCATTACATCCTCCTAGGGGTCCAGCACCAAAAAGCTGACCTAAGGGTCAAGTCTCATTTCTAATCAACTGGGGCACTGGCCAAAGACTGTCCTCGAAATTTTATGTGAATTCTTCTGCATTACTTCAAATACCTGCATATATGCCCCCAAAGGAGCCCCCCCCCCCCCCTCAGAACTGCTGGTGAAACGGAGCAGGACCCTGTGAGGCTCCTGGGCATGGAAGTTTGTCAAACAGTTGCTAATCAGGGAAGGGAGGGGATGCAGAGACAAGGGAGGAGCAGTCCAGAAACAACAGTGCAGCTATCTTTAAGCTCTTTACAGAACTAAAACCACCAACAGATGGAAGAGGTTAGCATTCTTCATTCCAGAGATCACAGTTTATAACCAGAGAAGCTCATCAGGAGACCACCTGAGACCAGATTAAAGGAGCGCAGGCCCTTCGCACACCCTGATCCTTATCAGCAACCCCGCCCTTGAAGTTTGCTATAAAACTCCTCGCCAAATCCTCCCAGGTTGGGACACACAGTTTTGAGCGGAAGAAGCCCGCTGTGTCCCCCTTTGCCTGGCAAAGCAATAAAACTGTTCTTTTCTACTTCACCCCAAATTCTGCCTCTGAGATTCGATTTGGCACCAGTGTACAGAGGCCGAGTTTTCGGCATCAATGGGACTCCAAGAAATCTTCTGGTAAATTGCTACATTATTTCATTAAACAGCTAAGGGAAACTAAAATGAATGAAAAACCTTGCCAAATTTTGGTCTGTACTGGAGTTACACCATCTACTTTAAACCCCACTTGGAGCCTGCAGATGGGGTCCTGGAAAAACTGGCAGAAGCCAGCTCAGGGTAAAAATTCTTACCAGAGTCAGGTCTCCTGGATCTCTGTGTGCAGTATCCAACAAAGAGAGAGAGAAAACAAAATCTTTTGCACTCTCTTTGGGGATGCCTCTCAAGTCCAAGAGGTTATTCAAACTGCCAGAAATATTTACTGTTTTGTACCCGCTAAAGACTGACAAATATTTAAAAGGGTTTTTAAGTAGCTCTGTAGTCAGAAACTGGCCAAATCAGAAGCTGATATTCAGAGCCGGATGGAAATTTATTTTTAGGCATCCTCCCCCAAGCTTAAATAAAACTATGTACCCAGAGGGAAAGAAAAAAACAAACAAACTTCTAAAGCCCTTGTAAAAGGATTTATGGGTGGATCAACCTATGATGTCATTTAAGTTGCAACCCAATTCCTTCAGGAATTAAAAGCAATTGTCCTTACCTTACAAATCTTTTGCCAAACCAGAAATGCTCCTATATCAGTCATCTCTTTAAAATGCCAACTTCAGGGAGGTAATTCTCATCAGAAACAAACAAACAAAAAGGGGAGGTGGAAAGGTCTTTTAAAACTTAGGTGAATGAAAAATATTTTAAGTGTCTTTTCCACTAATATTAGTAAAAAGCTTTACCAATCTCAGCAAGTAATCTTATTTCATCTACAGAAAACAACTTAGATACTTCTTTTATAGCTAATGAGTTTTGAATTACTGCACCTGATTCATGACAATAATTTTAAAACAGAAGTTATAAGGTCTCTGTTTGCATCTGTCTATATATTTACGTGTGTCTATATATATGTTATAGATGTGAGATATTTTCTACCTGTGGATAATATTACCAAAATTAATTTGTAAAAGAGCTCTATTTAATTGGCTTGAAGAGAAATAAGCACTTATGTGAATTAAGGATTCCTAAAACTCTCAGAAACGTAACAGAAACTAACTCCAACGCCTTTCAGATTCATGTGATATGAGATAATCTGTGGTAAAGAAAAACTGGTTTAGGTTTTTTGGATTAATTAAAATAGGTATGTCTTCAGAATTATGAGCATTAAAAATAATGCAGATGTACAACTTTATTCTACTTGGGTTTACTGGTCATATAAGTACATATCATCTGTTATGATATCTGTGAGCAAGAAAAATAGCTTGGGATGATGGCTGGATTTGTCTAATATCT
The DNA here is from genome assembly GCF_963924675.1 of Phocoena phocoena. NCBI lineage: Eukaryota > Metazoa > Chordata > Mammalia > Artiodactyla > Phocoenidae > Phocoena > Phocoena phocoena. The sequence goes on from NC_089221.1 coordinate 123,963,575, forward strand.
CATGAAATTTTTGTGAGTACTCTAAATGTAATTACTGAGAATAAGTGAATTAAATAGATGTAAACAGGATAAAAGTTTATAGGTGCACTTTTTAAATAGTTTTCTCGGATCTTTTTAGTAACCTGAAACATTAAACTTTTGCTAAGTTAAATTAAATGATGGGTAGTCATTAAAGATTTCAGTCATCTCCATATAAGAGAGTACACTGAAACATCAATTACTGAACACAATTTTATCTACTTTTTGCCTCCTTTTACAGAGAAACTAAAGATATCTGGTTCACTTAGTAAATATGTTTTGTGCCACACTGAAAAATTTACTATAGTTGCCACCATGGTTAAATGGATTAGTAAGTATTGTTTCACAGTGACTTATGATCCTATTTGACCAAGTGTTCTAAAATCTTTTGGTATTTTTGACAAATTTCCCCAAATCAAATTCTAAATAGTCTTTTTTTTTTTTGCGGTACGCGGGCTTCTCACTGTTGTGGCCTCTCCCGTTGCGGAGCACAGGCTCCGGACATGCAGTCTCAGCGGCCATGGCTCACGGGCCCAGCCGCTCCGCGGCATGTGGGATCTTCCCGGACTGGGGCACGAACCCGCGTCCCCTGCATCAGCAGGCGGACTCTCAACCACTGCACCACCAGGGAAGCCCCTAAATAGTCTTTTTGATTTAGAACTAATTTGGGGATTTTCCAGAGGGTTCCCTAAAAATTGCAAAAGATTTGTTTTCTCTCTATAAAAAGGGAGATGTTAAACCAGTTAGGCTTATTTGATATATTAAATGACATGGGAAGCGCTGTCAAATAAGAAGTAATATTAAGCCTTCTCTATGATGTATTTGTATAGGTATATGTAATAAGTGTTCTAGAAATTGTGAGAAATTCCTGGAAATCTATGTCCTAGTATAATGTTATCAATCACAGTTCTAGTTATTATTTGAAAATATGTGTGTCACAGAAATATCCCAATTTCCTCATCAACTACATTGTAATGAACTCTCATCAGATCTTTAACCATGGCCATTTTTAAAGCCTTTTGTCGTTTGCAGAGTTACTGTTTTACTCTGTTGCTTTTGCAAAAGTGTTCTGCAATAGTGTTCAATCTTCAAGGAGATTCATGGAAAGGACTCTGACAAATACAGATTTCTGATAAGTTTAAGATCGTAAAACTGCAATGGGTAAGGACTTCCAGAGCTAATGGAAAAACTGAGTTCAAATGAAGCAAGTATTAATTACATGGCACGGAATGTGCTGAGGAGGAGTATAATTTTTTTAGTGTCTTTTTGTTTGAAATATTAAAACATTCCTTAATGTTTTGTTTTTTTCCAGATTTAAGGAAACATTTTCTCTTAAGCTGTCTGTGTTGTGCAGCAATTTGGTAAAGTATACCTTTGTAAACAACGATGAAACATTTACTTTTTCCCCTTATCTGATGCCTCCAGAATTCAAAAATGCTTGAGTATTCTATCATGACAGTGTCATTATTTGCCTAAGTTCAAATAGAATCTGTTCTCCTTGTAACAGAACACAACTGGAAGGACTGATGTATTACCAAGACTTTGGTATGTTGTATTTGAGAGAGACATGCATAGACTCAGCTGTGGTCAAAGCTTATAGGGTCAATCACTCTTCTTGCTGCACTTACATAAATAATCCGGCAGGTTTAATGCAAACATATTAGTTTTACTGTGATTATCTTTTAAAGAAAATGGAGGCAATTATAGAGAGGAAGATTATGTCTGTACCTTTGTAGATATTAGATTCTAGTCTGGTTAACTGTCTTCAAGGCATTGCTATATATGCCTGTAAACTGGACTGGATCCTGACCCTTCTAGTTTTCTTAAATATCTCTCTTTGACTCGCCAAACTAGTGTTTCCAATTTTCTCCCACCCTTCTGATTTGGAATCACTAAGAACAAAGACTGCCCTTGAATCTCTTTGGAAGGGACTATAATCGATTCTCCTCACTGCCTAGATGGCAGCCGAACTTCAGGGACTTGAACTGTGGGGACACATCTCCCAGCTGAAGAAGGCTCGACCTGACACTATGCAAATGCTGGAGGTCCCCAAATCTAACTGACAAGGGAAACAAGTCGCCAACACTGAGGTAGACTGCTTCCTCCTAAGATGCACGATCAAGACTTCGTACTTTAGCGAAACGTTTTTTCCTCCCTTTCTCTCCATTACTCTGGCCTTGGCCTGGAAAGATAATGCCATCACGCATATCTCCTAGGCCACTGACAAGGGTGGTAACCTTTCAGACTGGTAGATTTGTCATCAGAAAGTCTGATCTGTCCATTAACAGTGCCACCTTAGGGGGAATGGTTTGTGCCCTGACAGGATTTACCTTTGTCTGTGCTGGTTATCACTCCTCTTGGGCTTAGGAATGCCTAGATGGCTGGCACATAACCAGGTGATGCGTCTTAGGTTATCTAACTGTGCCTGTAGATCTTCACCAAAAAAACGGAGACACTTCCCTGGTCAACTTCCCTGAATTTGCATCACTGAGTTAGAAGGAACCTACCAGGAAGCTTTCATGATTCGGGATTTGCTTCCTTTGACAGGTCTCTACTTCCCTGGTTAGGAGTAAATGGTCACATGATCAGGAACTTCTCCTTAACTCTTAAAGATGCTGCAAAATCTGCTGCAAAAACAAATTAATAAATTGTCCAATGAAAATCCCTAGACGCTCCAGCCAAACTTGATCTGGATAATAGGATGGCCCTTGATTATCTTTTAGCCGAGCAAGGGGGTGTCTGTGCTGCAGCCAGATTAACACTTAAAAAAAAAAAAATTTTTTTTAAGATGTTTTCATGTGGACCCTTTTTAAAGTCTTCACTAAATTTGTTACAATATTGCTTCTGTTTTATGTTTTGGTTTTTTGGCCCCAAGGCATGTGGGATCTTAGCTCCCGGACCAGGGATCGAACCTGCACCCCCTGCATTGGAAGGCGAAGTCTTAAGCACTGGACTGCCAGGGAAGTGCCCTGGATTAACACTTCTGAGGAAGCTGAAACTCAGTTCAACTTGGCTTGAAAAGGTAACTCCTCCAATGAGATCTTTCTCTGACTTATTTGATTTAGATTGGTTTGGGTCTTGGGGACCATGGCTGTGAAGTATACACTTCGAACATTGGGAATTATCCTACTTAATAATAGTCATAGTCATCTCCCTGGCAGGCTGTATTCTGTCAAAAGCTTTAAATGCATCTTTGTCGCTGCTAACCACCAAGAAAATGATCTCCTTAAGACCAGAATGCCAGGAAAGGAATGAAGAAAATGATTTACTAAAGAACTGTGAGCCTGTGAACACCATAGAGGCTCAGCCAAAAAGTACCATGACCTGTGAATGTCACATAGAGGATCAGTAAAAGCTGTGAGAACTACAGAGGGGTAGCTGAGAAGGGCACTAACGCCTTAATTTTTGATCACGTCTCTCAGTTAAGCTGAGAGTCTGATGAAAAGGAGCAAAGTGTTTAAAAAAGAGCCAACAGGCCCTCAGTGGAGTCACTTATGTTAAGCCCTTGTCACCAAACTAAGACTTAATACCTAACCTAACTGCAGTTTCCACCTCTCCCAGGAATATAATCTTAACTGGTCAGTCTGGAAATTTCCTGGTCACCACCAGTGAGGTAATCTGCCTGATAGACCCCTTCTGTCCCCCAAAGAAAGAACACAGAATCTACTATTTCCTCGTCCTGCCCCTCTGCCTGTAACAGCCTTCCATTTGGTATAGCTCTTTGGAATTCTTTTCTACCTGCCCCGATTCTTGAGTCATTCAATAAAGCCAATAAAACCTTTACAATGTACTCAGTTGGATTTTGTTTTTGTAACAGATTAGATCATCTCCACCCCTCTAAAGAAAGAGAGAAAAACCCACAAACAAACATTTATATGTCTGCGTGTTTTGTACTCTGCCTTAGTTAAACCATCCTAGTAGATTATCATAGTTATTAGTAAAGTATTAATAAACCCTTTAGCCACATACTTCATTGTAACACAATTAAGAATTCCACTCTTCTCAGAGGTAAGACGAGCTAATAAGGTCATCTTATTGAACTCTTGGTAGAAAATGCAGAGTTGGAAATAGAGATTTCAGAAGGAGTAAGTAGATTTTATCAAAAGTGTGTCATATACACTATTTTAGGGCAAATTTATATCCTTCTAAAGTTCTAAATAGGTAAGAATTTTTTATATGTTGTAGAAAATTTAACATTAATTTTAAAAAGGTCACTCAGACTCACAGTTGTAAATAATTATCACAGTTCACCTGCTAATGTCCACATTTATAAATCAAAAGATGATTTTTGTATGACATCTGAAAGCTTTTACATTCCTTAGCAGGAGTGAGCACAGGAAACCCATGTCTAGGCATTGTGTTTGTTCCCACATCGTACTGGGATAATTTTTAGAGTTACTACCATTCTGGTAAGAAAAACTTCATAAGAGGTTTAACAGCGTAAGAGAAATAAGGTAAATTTACTCCCTATTCTTTATTCCCCTGACTTTTAAGGTCAGACCTGTATTCAAAGGGCAGTACCCACAAAGAACACACACATTATAAATAAATCACATTAGGATTTTGTTTTTAGCCTGTACATTAAAACACTAGTGCTTTGGAAATCTAATGGAGGCAGAAGCAGTAAAGGGTAGTCTTATGGGAATAACATCACAGATTTTCTGTAGAATACACGGATTTTGACTGGTTAGAAAGTCAAGGAGGCATGCTTTTGTTCTGAAGATATAAACCCTCTTCTAAATTGAGCTGTTATTGGAAATTAGAAATTTTTTGTTGCTGTTGTATTGCTTTGTGTTTTCATGATTATTCTGTTTGCATCTCCCTTGTTAAATCTTTATTTGGGGAAGTGTGCCATTACTGGAAACGAGTTTACAGAAATATTCTCAAAAACAGAAGGAAATGGTTCTCACCTAAATATTAAGAAACAATCTCTATACTGGTGTACTAACAGAATTATGATTCAGGGATAATAATTCTATGAAATGTAGTTAAACACACAATATATATTTTTTTCTTGTAAATTTCCATTGTTACTTTTTTAAAGTACACTTATAATTCAAGTTCTTTGTAACAAGGGAAATTTAAAAAGATTAAATGATAAGAAAATTAAAAACAAAAACAAAGAGCAGTACCCAGAGCATGGAGGGAACAACATATACTTTCCACAGTGGGAAGTGACCCCAGCCCTTTATGTTGGCATCTGACTTATTATTGATGACATCTGTACTGCTCTAAATTGCAAAAAATATTTAGATTGAGCCCAACTTGAAAACAATACCATACATTCTTTCTTGACATCCACTAGGCTAGCTTCTATGCTTTCATCCAGATCCTTCCAGCACTGCACACATTATTTTTAGAACTTGGTTTCCTTGTCAGATTTACAGAGAAGATAGTTAATTCAGATTTTGCATCTCAGGAAGTGCTTGGAATAACCTTGATAAAAGAAACTCATTAGTTCTCCCAAATAGACATCAGAAAGGCTTTAATTAAGTCACCTAATTAAGTTACCCTGACACACACCATTTCTTATGTTATAACTTACAAGTCCAGCAGACAGTCACCTTGGGAAAGTGTTTAGACCATCTGTTTGGGACAGATCTTTTCAGATTCTCCACTTGTCATCAACTGGTGACTAAAGAATTATTTTAAGATGGTGGTATCTAAACATGTTCTTTTTAAAGAAAATAATTATTATTAAGTCACTGATAATGAGGGAAAAAAGAGTAAACCAATGGAGTGTCCTGAAGAGCCCTCATTCTACTTTCTGAAATGTGTGCCTCGCTTAAATGCAGAAGGTATCTTTGCTAACTCTATCAGCTCATGAAAAGTTGCTCTACCACATATTCAGTCATCTTTTTTTTTTTAATTCAGTCATCTTTGATGTATTTTGCTGATGATAAAGAAATAATCAAGTTCCAGTCCAAAAGAGAAAATTCACTCCGATACTTTTAAATAAGATGCCTGGGAAAAAACATAAGAGAAAATTTCTCTAAATTAACATGTCGTTAGAGGAAAGGCCATTTGTCAGAGATATCACTCTGTGTATAAGACCACCCCATGTAGGAAGAACTGTGAACGAACGTGGGAAAGAGGCAAGCCAGTGGTCTGGGGTTTCAGGCAGCCAGAAAGGGCCAAGCTAACATCTGACCAAAACTGAGGTGGAAAACACCTAATTCCTTCTAATAAGAGTAGCAACTGTTATTATAGCTAGTATTGTGTTAAGTTCTTTATCTGAATGACTTCATTGATCCTCATAAGCAGTTCATGAGATGAGTTCTATTATTTCCATTTTTGAATGACAAAGCTGTGGCTCACAGAGGTTCAAGCCTCAAAGTCTTTCTCTCTCTCTCTCTCTCTCTCTCTCTCTCTCTCACACACACACACACACACACACACACACACACACACACACACAGAGTAAGTTGTGGAGTAACTCCCACCTGGCGAAAGTTCCCATCCCTCTCCCCGGCTCTGTCACACGTATGAAGAGCTTAGCAGAAACAGTAACAGGACAGAACATCTCAGGTAGAATTCTTGAGCTCCTCCTTGCATGTGTCAAGACTTCACTAAAGGGTTAGGTTGATGAGGCAACCACAAAACAGACATAGGTGAGAGTGTATGCAAGAGTCTCACATCCTCAAAACTGGGTTCACATGCCCCCCCCCATTCTTACCTGCTTAAGGAATCTAAAGAACGCACAGACTCTTTAGTCATCTAATCTGTAAGCACATTTCATTTACTTCACATTTCGCCTGGGGCCAGCGGTTCATGGCATCAGGCTCGCAAGACTGTCTCCAACCTTAGCTAAGAGAGTGACGACTGCCCACTGCCCTGCTCTGCAGCTTATTCTTACGTGGGATGTGAAGGAAGAGTGAATCTTCCTACCGGATCGGATGACTCTGCTACTGAGGCCAATAGAGGGCCAGAGCCTTTGAAATGGCAGAAGTTTCAACTATTACCTCCCAATGACATTTTAATTACCTGAAGAGCTCTGGGGAAAAATATCTCACTAGGGATTCACAATGAACATTTCCATTTTAAAGGCTCTGAAAAGTCCAGCAGTTGAAAATAGATTCTAAATCTGCCGTAGCCAATGCTTCCCAAACATTTTTGTGGCTGCAACAGAGCTTCATTCCTTCCATATTATCTCCACTGTCACTCCCTAGGTCAAGCCGACCTCATCTCTCACCCAGGTCCATGGTCATGGCCTCCAAATGTGGTCCCTTCACACCACTCCTGCTCACTTTCCAACCTTCTTCCTCTCAACAGTGATCTCCTTAAAATATGAACAGCATCTCTTTCCTTCTCTGCTCAGAATCCTTGTTGGCTTTCCAAGGATTGTTGGCATTAAGGTAGAATCCAAACTCCTTCCCATGGCCTCTAAGGCCTGACGTCATCTGACGCTGAGACTAGCCCTCTGACGTCAGCTTTCATCCTCTCTTCCTCAGTACCTTCCAGCCCCATCGGCCTCCTCCCAGCTCCTAAACGAGCCAAGCCTTTCCCGTGTCTGGCTGGACGTCTGCTCTTGCCTCAGCCTGAAATATGGCTGCTGAGACATTATACCCCTCCCCCCCATCCTTCAGGTCTCAGTTTAGCATTATGTATACTAGCCAAAAAAATAAAAAAAGAAGAAGAAGAAGAAGCAACCTAGATGTAAAAGTATGGAGAATAATTTTAAAATTATCCTAGGTATAAGACAGAATACTGAAAAACTTATTGTAATTTAGAAAAATTCTTAATGACATATGAAATCGTTCTCAATATACTGTTAAGCAAAGAACTGTATAAAATACAGTTTTGTACAGTGTATATGCTATATATGTATTTACATTTATATACAATATATAAATATATATATTTGTATAGAAACATACTTAAATAGATTGGAAAGGTGCATACCAAAATATTAAGAGAAGTTACTAGGTGGTGTGGTAACGGAATTTAATTTTCCTCCTGGTATGTTTCCCTGTAGTTCCAAATTAAAATGTACCATTATAGAGAAAAATGTCAAGGGCAATGGGTCAGGGTAGAGGGGGCAAGTAAACCAGCTGTGTGGAGTGGAGGGTATCAACACAGAGGAGGTGTCATTTGAGCTGGGACTTGAGGACGCATGGGACCTGGTGTCAGGAAGAGGTGTGAGCACAAGCAGGAGTCAGGAAAGTAGAGTGTGTTTGGGGCACAAGAAACAGCTCAGCAAGGCAGAAGCAGTTGTACAGGGAATTTGTAGCTTTCTACCAAATTTAGCCTACAGAGAGCAATCTGTTTACCTTCACACAAAAAAGCAAAGCCCCATATGGACAGTGGCATTCTTTATTAATCAAAACCAGAGTTTACTTATGCATGATGGGCCATCCATGCTCCACAGGGCTCTCTTCTCAGTGTTTTGAAAGCCGCAGACGGCTTTCCCATTGTGTAAAGGACAACACAAATAAATAGAAATCGTACTGAGGTTTCACTATGGCTGGATTATTCTGAGATAACATCAGATGGAGGAGGACATTCAAAAATATCCTTCTATCTTAGACCTAAAGCTCCCAGTGTCAGAATTCTAGAGGCAGGCCTAATCCTGTGGTCTGGCCATCGTCAGTGGCCAAGATGACTGAAAGAGCAGTAAAACACCTCTTTGATGTTCATTTATCGCTCAGCACCAGTATAGAAATTTAAATTTCAAAGGCCATGATAAGTGGCTTGACAACCTGGAGACAGATGATAAGTTCTGGGCTTCTGATCACTAAACACAATAAGTCCATTGCAAACAGGTGCTACTAATTTTTTTTAAAAGACCTATCTTGTGCTGTAAATCACTGTCAGGTCAATTACATGAGAACCTGTTGACCTCAAGCATACTTAGATTTACCTAAAATTCAGTGAAATATAAATTTTGGGCAAGGTCCATGTGGTTTAAATAGAGCGGATTGCCCTGTAGATGATTTATAGCAGAGGTTACGAACTTAAATGTCAACAGAGCAGTGACAGATGATGAGTTGTCTTCCAAAATCAGTACTTCCCTTCTTCCACAGGAATCAACTTTTAGCTGGGCACGTGATTATGCAGAAACAGCATTTTCCAGCGTCCCTTGCTGTGGCAGACAAGCTAGAAGCTCACTAAGCTATCTTTTCACTTCTCTTGGGCACACAGCTAACAATATTTCCCACTCTCCCTTGCACTTAAGAGAGGCCATGTGACTGGGTTTTAGCCAATGGATTGTGGGTGGAGATGATATATCCCATATGCTGGCCCACAAAAGTCTCCCAAACTAAATTCTATCTCTGTTGCCACTTGATAGGAGAAGAGAAAGAAATCCAGGGACCTACCTATAGGAAGTCAGGATGTGTACACACTTTGAGTCAGAAACCCTACTTCAAGGAAGCTATCATATAGAAGCACTTGCACATGTCCATGACAAATGACAAAGAGTCATCAATATGGACATTTGCTGTAGCAATGCTTATAGTAGAAAATTAGAAACAACTAGAAGTACATCCATAGGAAAGGAGTTAAATAAATTCTGGAACATCCATACTATAAAATACAATGCAATCTTTAAAAAAGATAAGATGGCTCTAAATGTACTGACATGGAAAGAACTCTAAGACCTACTGCTGAACACAGAAAGCAAGTTGCAGGATAATTCAGTCCCTAATCCAGCAAACATTTATTGATGGTTTATATGTCAGGCCCTGTTCTAGACATGATAAGAACTAGTGAACAACACAGACAAAACTCTTATGGAACTTAAATGCACACAGAATGTATATTTTAAAATCCTAAAACTATACATTAATTAGCAATATATACATTTATTTCTGAACACAGAAAAAAGATCCATAATGATACCCACAAAATTGTTCATGGCAATGACCTCTGGACAGGGGAGTGGATGTTGAAGGCGGGAAGAGTAACTTTTTGGTCTATATTCTTCTATGTTGTTTGAATTATTATCATAGGAATGCATTTGTGCATTTGAATTCCTTTCAATGGAATGCTTTTCAATAATGGAACCAAAAAACTACTCTGTAAAGTCCTCCTTGGAACCCCTCAAGGGCGTCTATGGAGAAGAGTGAGACATTTTTCCTCCTTCTTTGACAAGCACCTTCATCTGCTTTACTTATTTACACCCACAAGTGAGATTTCTTTTGATCAAAGACTTCTGAGGTAACAAAGTTTAAGAACAGCCAACCTTGCTGTTGGCTGTTAAAATTAAAATACACAAAGGAGTAAGGATGAAAAAACCTCATTTGGGCCTAATACTAGACTGATCCCAGATCATTTAAGGGTTTGACTGTCCAATTCTTTTATTGCTAAGGCTCCTCTGCCCGTAAAGGACAAGATTGGAGCTTTTCAGATGTCAAATGGTACTCAATAAGCATCACAAGTGAGTTCAGATGTGAAAAGCACACTTTCAAATAGAAGAGTTTTTGTTTTGTTTTAAAATTGTATTAGCACCTAAAAGACCCCTGTGATAGTGAAGATAAAGTTAATCCGGTAATGCATTTACCATAGTAAACCTCCAGAACAGAAACACATTACCTCCCTCTGATGGAATTTTAAATCAGCATAAGGGATTAAACAGTATTATCCAGCTGATGAAGAGCGACTTGGAAAACATAGTGGATTATGGGACGTGACCATGATGTGCTCTATCGTTCGTGTTCCAGGGACTCTTTTTGAACCTTCCATGATTAATATGTCTGATATAATTCTGGGAAGGTGGTATTTTTTCTCCCTGAACTTCTCATTTCATCTTTTCAAAAGGGCTGCACACAGCAGAACCAGGCTTCATGCTCTTCTTTCAGACTGTGGTTTACATGATCCGGATTTGAATTAAAGCAGTGGAAATGGTCTCCCGCTTCTGCATTTCCTCATTAGTGTCTGGTTGACTAGGGAAACAGAGCACATTCTCCCTTATATTAGCACATCCACCGAAATCATGAATTACGGCCTACCTACTAAAATAAATGTTGTCTCAAAGAACAGAGTAAGTGAACTGAATGACACACAGAACCCCAAGGTATTCAAAGTCTATTCGTTCTTTCTTTTATACCCTTTCAGCTTGCTCTACATTTGGGTGGTCTTCTAAGTTTTGTGCTGTATATACAAAATAAAGCAACTAAACAGCTATTTTAGGGAAAAGTGTCTCCCCATTGATCCAGCTTTGCCTGAAATATCTTTTTTTTTAACTTTTTATTTTATATTGGAGTATAGTTGATTAACAACGTTGTGATAGTTTCGGATGTACAGTAGCTTCAGTTATACGTATACATGTATCTATTCTTTTTCAAATTCCCGTTTAGGTTGCTACATAATATTGAGCAGAGTTCCCTGTGCTCAACAGCAGGTCCTTGTTGGTTATCCATTTTAAATATAGTAGTGTGTACATGTCAGTCCCACCATAGAGGCCAATTTTAATTGCTGTGAGTTTTGTTTTGTTTTGTTTTGTTCTTGGCCATGCCACACAACTTGCAGGATCTTCGTTCCCTGACCGCATGGAGTCCTAACAATCGGACCACCAGGGAATTCCCCGAGTTTTTGTTTTAATGTGAATTATCCAGATAATCTGTTTCTCTAGCTCTCAGTGACCGGGTATCCTCAAAGATCATCTCTTCCTCCAAATACTTTATCCTTCCACATTCCCCCTTCCCCAACCCCAAGACAATCCTGTAGTAACTGTACTAATGGGTAATGTCAGCCACAAAAAGAAATAAAATATCTTAGTACTTATAGGCAAAACATAAGAGAAAAATGTACATTTTGTAGGCTTGGTGAATTCTGTGGACTCCTAAGCAAAGGACTAATCCAAGCAAGATGCAATCTCGTTTTTGTCATGCTCTGAGATCTTTGGATACTCTAACTTGGTGAATGACTCAACTGCATGGTGTTTTAGTTTTCCTAAAAACAGACAGAATAGGATGGTAATACCTATCCCATGGGTTGTTATAGGAGTTAAGTAAGATGACATTTGTAAACTGTTTCACACACAATACTTGGCACATGGAAAGCATTTACTAAATGGTAGCTATTATTGATGCTATTGTTATCACTACCAGCAGTACATTTTTATCTTAAACTAAAAAAGAAAATACAGTGAGATCCAGGACCAAATAGTAAAGAGCTTCTTGGATCCAGATTTTAGTAAAAATCAGGTGAGAACACCCTAGTGATGGCAAATATAAAAAATGAATGCATTAACATTACTACCAAGCTTACAGATATACAAAGGATTATGAGAGAGTGCAATGAACAACTGTAGATCAAAAACTGGATAACCTAGATGAACTGGACAAATTTCTAGATAACACACAAATTACCAAAACTGACTCAAGAAGAAACAGAAAATCTGAATAGACCCATACAAAGAGATTGAATCAGTAATGAAACAAAGAAAAGCCCAGGGCCAGATGTAATCACCGTGAATTCTACCAAACATTTAAAGAAGAATTAATATCAATCCTTCTCAAACTCTTCCAAAAATACTGAAGAGGAGGGTACACTTCTTTACTTATTCTATGAGGCCTGCATTACTATGATACCAAAGCCAGATAAAGACATTACAAGAAAACTACAGACCAATATTCCTTATGAATATTGATGCAAAAATCCTCAACAATACATAAGGAAAAGAAACTCAGCAGCATATTACAAAGATGATACACCCTGACCAAGTGGAATTTATTCTAGGATTTCAAGGGTGGTTCGGGGCCTGAAAACCAATCAATACACTACACCACATTAATAGAATGAAGGAAAAAACACATGATCATCTCAGTTAATACAGACAAAAGCTTCTGACAAAATCTAACACCATTTCAAGATAAAAATACTCAATAAACTTGGAATAGAAGATATAAAACTTCCTGAACTCAATAAAGGTCATTTATGAAAAACCCTTAACTAATATCATACTCACTGGTGAAAGACTGAAAGCTTTTCCCCTAAGATCAGGAACAAGACAAAAATATCTGCTTTATCACTTCTGTTTGACATGGTACTGAAAGCTGTAGCCAGAGCAATTAGGTAAGAAGAAGAAATAAAAGGCATCCAATTTGGAAAGTAAATTGGAAGTAAAACTATCTCCATCCATAGATGACATGATCTTATAACTAAAAAACCCTAAGGAATTCAGAGAAAACCTGTTATAGCTAATAAATGAATTCAGCAAAGTTGCAGGATACAAAATCAGTTTTTTTCCCCTCTACATTAGCAACAAGCAATCCAAAAAGGAAATTAAGAAAATAATTCCATTTACAATAGCATAAAAATATAAAATATTTAGGAATAAATTTAACCAAGGAGATATAAGACTGCACACTGAAAACTACAAAACATTGCTGAGAGAAATTAAAGACCAAAACAAATGGGAAGATATTCAATGTTCATAAACAGAAACACAATATTGTTAAGACGATAACACTACCAAATGTGGTATACATACCCAAAGTCATACACAAATTCAATGTAATTGCTATCAAAATTCTAATGGCATTTTTTTGGGTAGAAATTTAAAAATTGATTTAAGATTCATATGGACTGTTCAAGTTTTATTAAAAGCCCACAGCTAACATCACACTCAATGATGAAAGTTTGAAAGCTTTTCGTCTAAGACCAGGAACAAGACAAGAATGCCCCCTCACCACTTCTATCAACATAGTACTGGGAGTCCTAGCTAGAGCAATTAGGAAAGAAAAAGAAAATGTAGCCAGATCAGAAAGGAAGAAGCCAAACTCTCTATCCACAGATAATTGATCTTCTACCTAAAAGGGCCTAACAAAAAACCCTTTACAGTTAATAAATGAATTCAGCAAAGTTGCAAGATACAAAATCAACACACAGAAATCAATTGTATTTCTATACACTAGCAAGGAACAATCCAGAAAAGAAATTAAGAAAACAATCCCTTTTACAATAGTATTAAAAAACATACTTAGGAAAAGACCTAACCATGGAGATTACAGATTCAATGCTATCCTCATCAAAATCCCACTGGCATTTTTTACAGAAATAGAAAAAACAATCCAAAAATTCATATGGAACCACAAAAGACCCAGAATAGCCAAAGCTCTCTTAAGAAAGAAGAACAAAGCTGGAGGCATCACAATACCAAAATATTATACAAAGCTATAGTAAACAGTGTGATACTGGCATAGTGACAGACACATAGACCAACGGAACAGAACAGAGAGCCCAGAGTTAAACCCACACACGTATAAAGATGCCAAGAACACACAATGGAGAAAAGATAGTCTCTTCAACAATGGTGTTGGGGAAACTGTATATCCATATAAATATATGACTCAGCAATTCCACTGCTAGGTGTATATACCTGAAGGAATGGAAAGCAGGGAATCAGCTACCTGCTCACCAACGTTCACATAGAACTTTTCGCAATAGCCGAGAGGTAGAAACAACCTAAGTGTCTATAAACAGATGAGTGGAAAAACAAAATGTAGTATATACATTTGATGGAATATCATTCAGCCATAAAAAGGAATGAAGTTCTGATACACGCTACAACGTGGATAAACCTTGGAAACATTACGCTAAGTGAATGAAGTCGGACACAATTGACAATTATATGATTCCACTTACATGAAATATCTAGAATAGGCAAATTCATAGAGACAGAAAAAAGATTAGAGGTTACCAGGGACAAGGGGGAGGAAGAAATGAGAAATCATTACTTACTGGGTACAAAGTTTCTGTTTGGGGTGATGAAAATTTTTGGAAAATAGTGGAGATAGAAGCACAGCACTGTGCTTGTAATTAATGTCACTTAAAATGGTAAATTTTATGTTACATGTATTTTATCCCAATAAAAAAGGCAATTTCGCTGTTGAAATTAGTAATAGCACCATATTATTACATACACAAGACCATTCACAAATTTTATATGCATATTTAGAAAAGAAAAAGTACTCTTTGCATGTTGGAATTTCGATATATTTTTGGCTAATATAGCTAGAACAAATAAAATCTAATTGATTAAACTGCCTTCATTAGTTCTGCCTAATATATAAATAAAAGTATATAAACATTAAAAATATGAATGCACTGCTATGAGGGATTGAACTTTTCAGCACTGAGGCTATTCATAAAAAATAGGATGCTCACTCAGCAGGGAGATCCTAGAAGGAATTATACAAATGGCAGAATGTTGGACAAAATGAGGGTCCAAACTGCCTTCCACTTCTAAGAGTCTAAGCTTCCACGAGAATCGTACACAACCAGCACGTTCCCAAGGTTAAACCATTTCTTTCTTCCTTAAGCGGTAGCAACCCTTTGCATGCCATCCAGCACAACTAGTAGCAATTTCCTATCCTGGTCTGGCGATGAATTCACTGAAAATATTATTTGCTATCCATCTCCTGCCCAAAATGTCCAGAGAACTTATCAAGGTTTCATAAAGTACATCACCTTCAAATAGTTTTAAAATTCCAGAATGGACTTTAATGGGCCAGATACCTCTATGAAATTGTAACGTAGAAAATAAAAGTTCTCCTAACCCTAACTGTCTGCACCAGAATCTTCCCAAAGAGAGGATGTGACATGATTAGGAGGGCCATGATGAAGATGCAAATGTCATGTCCACACATGGTGCTAACCTCAAATATGCAGCCTACTCGGAGGCAATTTGAGTACAACTTGTCACGGCTACTGTCAGTGTGGTCACTTCTTAGTTTTCTTCCTTTTAGGGATTGTGTTTTATTCATTCTTGATCTTACTGACGGCATTCGGTCAAGACCTCTCAAGTTAAGTTTCCCCTTCTCCTAGACTTTCTCTATCCTGAGTTTTCTATAACGAAGAGGAGTGAAGGGAGAAGGTGGGTGAGTGGCTGAAACGCCTAAAGCAGGGGTAAATGGCCCAGTCATCGAGATAGAGAGCTGGGCCCCAGAAGGCGTGTTTGAGTAACAATTTGGAAAACTCCGAATCTAATCAAACACATCTGTGCCTTATATTCTCGACCTGCTGTCTCGCCTGAAATGAAGATGCTTAAATCCCCATTAGTGGGGCAGGGCCACCCATCTATGGGAAAACAGAGCTGGACTCCAATCTGCTTTGTGGGTCCCTTGAATAGCTGTCAGCTGATCAGACAGCATTGAACGCGGGGGATCCAGCGTGGGGCAGGAGGAACACAGCTGGCTGACACAGCAAGCACTTACGAACAACAACAAAAATGCCATTTGATTCGTGGGCTGAGCCAAGCTGTCTGGGAAATCTCTAAAAGAAAGTAGTTGGAAATGACATTTCCAGCTCTGATTTTCCTAGTCAAGTCAGCACGGTTAAGCCAGGGACTCAAAAATCG
This sequence comes from Phocoena phocoena, assembly GCF_963924675.1. Taxonomy (NCBI): domain Eukaryota; kingdom Metazoa; phylum Chordata; class Mammalia; order Artiodactyla; family Phocoenidae; genus Phocoena; species Phocoena phocoena. Next base: position 123,979,896 of record NC_089221.1, read on the forward strand.
CACTCCATCTAGATGGTGTCAACACAGTGACATTTGAACCTCTTTTGCTTTGGTGTTTTGAGAGTGATTTTAGCTCTTTTGGAGATAACACTGGAAACTGAATGGGCTGGGTGCTGGAAATGGGACTGTGCCCACAGCTCGTTTCCAGAAAATGGATTACTCCACCTGCTGTGGACTCTTAGATTTCCTATCATGAGATCTGAACCCTGGGCCTGATGTACAGTGAGGCATGCGATTGGCATTTGCAGAAACCTTGACATCCCACACTGCAGATCAGGATGGGTGTCAGACAAAGGAGCATATTCGATGACTGCCAGCCCGATGATAAGGCCAGTTATTATCGAGGTATAGTTTCCCCAGGTCTAAAGACTCATAGTGGTGGCACTGAAGCATGCCAGGGAGAAGATAAAATTTAATTACTAATTTCCTTAGAGGCCAACAGTCTATTACAACTATGTTCCTTGCTGTTTTCTGCAACGACCTTACAGCTCATAAACATGACACATGCACACTTGGTCATAGTCTCAACCCCGGCTTCAATTTATGGCTCAGGTTGTCCTACATAATTAGCTAGACTGAAATGAAGAGTTTCAGATGCCACTGCTGGAAAGTCACGGCTCTGCATAAGGCAGGTGTGGGCCTCCCTCCCTCTGCTCAGTCCAATGTCTTGAACAGACAGCATAATTTCCTGCGTTAATAATACACATTATGGACAAAGCCGAGTATGAAGGTGAAGTGTGCCTCTGAGTTCTAGGGGGTGCATTTTAATTTCTGTTAGAACTGGAGAGACTGGACACTAAATTAAGTGGCTTTCTTGCATTTCATAGAGTGGCTCAATCTAATTGTTTTTAGAAACACAAAATCACAAAGAATGATATAATAAGGGGGTAGAATTTTTTTCTCCTACAGTAAAACACTTGTTCCTTTAATACGGAACTACCATTTATTTTGGACCTATTATGTGCTGAACACTTACTTGGTAGAGCTCTGGGAGAAACAAACAAAAGTCGTAATTATCTCTGGGATCAGTGCCTAGCATAAAATCTGGGAAAGAGTACATGTTTAAGAAATATCTGTTACATGAATAAATCAATGATTTGATTGTGGGATATTCTGAATTATTGAAAACATGCACAAAATTTATATAGTCAGAAAAATAACAATAAAACCAACTAAAAATGATCATCTCTACCTTTCTAAAATTGAGAACAAATGTTTGCTGACTGCCTACTGCCAGACCTTGGGGTGCCGGGGATACAAAGGATGCTGCACTGGTTCAGACTTTAAAGGCTGACTGTCCAATAGCAAAAGTGATTCCCTCAACTTGCCAGAGTAATACCCCAACCTCTAAGTATGACATTTTCTACCTTTATCTTTGGCATATTCCTCTCCCTGTCCTAGGCTGCAGCCAAACTAGACTGCTCCTCGTTTCCTCCAAGCACCCCATGCTTTGCTCTAGTGCCTGGTCAGAAAGAACAGAATCTCAAATGCCTGTTGAATGTATGAAATAAAAGGGAATTCATCACTATGCCTTTTGTTGTCGGCATTCTCTCTGGTTAGATGTTCTTCCCTAGTTGCCGATCCCTTAAAACTCTCTAACTGTTCTCCAGAGCCGACGTCAAATACCATCTAGAACACAGTAGTGTATTGTCGTTGCCCATTTCATTCATTCATTCATTCATTCACTCGATCACGTATATCTCATCTCATTTAAAATGGTTAAGGCATCGCATATGTTGATTGAATTGCATGGAAGGATAGGAATATCTATGGCTTTGCGAGGATATAGTCTTTGGCGCCAAAACAAGCCACCTTCCTTCCAATTCTCATCTACATCCCAGATGATGATGAGAGCTGTTAACACAACTGGACAGAACTCTATTGGCTCTGGACTGTGCTAAGCTCCTTATATATAATTACCTCACACACGCAACAACACCATGATGTTTATGTGTTATTATCCCCATGTTACAGGTGAGGAAACTAAAACAGACACACTAAGTAAACTTGTCCCCAAGTTGCACAGCTACTAATGGAAGTATCAGTATGCCAACCCAGGTCTAAGTCTAAAACTTTGCTCTTAACCACTGTATTATTCTACCTCTCCATTCTCAACTCATCGTGAACAGATGTGAAAGCCTGTCCATGAGCTACATGCTTAAAAAAGAACACTTGGGGGGCTTCCCTGGTGGCGCAGTGGTTGAGAGTCTCCCGGCCGATGCAGGGGACATGGGTTCGTGCCCCGGTCCGGGAAGATCCCACATGCCGTGGAGCGGCTGGGTCCGTGAGCCATGGCCGCTGAGCCTGCGCGTCCGGAGCAGAGTGAGAGGCCCGCATACCGCAAAAAAAAAAAAAAAAAAAAAGGACACTTGGGCATTACAGTTACCTGTCTGATATCCAACTATCCAAATGTGTACAGTCACTCGACCACCTGGATAGTTAGCCTGCATGAACACAGATAACTGGATATTTGGAAAATGGATGCTCAAGCAAGCATTTCAGGTTTTATCTGAGTGCCTGGCTCCATATAAACCCAAGGCAAGGCCGTTTCCCTGAAAACAGAACATAGAGATCTGAAATGAAGAACAAGGCAAAACTTTTAGAAAAGAAGTATATAGTGCTTACTCATTACCAGTGGAAAAATAAACTTTTCTTTCAAGCTATCACATTTCAGAGTCAGTGTTGCCCTAACGATACTTTATGAAAAGAGTTCATCGGAACCAGATCCAACTGAGGTTCAAATAAAGTGAGAAGGAAGATGCTGTGAATGAAGTGAATCTTGGACCAATCCAGATTCTTCCCCATCCACTGCCACAATAGAACCTGAACTCTCTTGTGGATATTGAAGTTCTTAACACAGTTGCTTCAAATCAAAATAAAGATACCATTCTGAGCCCCTTTACATTTAGACTATCTCAGTTTCAATATTAATCTAGGACGCTCAGGATGCAGAAGTTTCCCCTAAAGCAGCTACCTCTGTGGTATACCCATGATCTCTCCCCGACTTATAAAGTTACCGAGTCCAAACAGATGGCTCACGGTAATTAATACTTCAGCTTGACTTATCAGTGACTGCCCGACTCCTCCAATTCTCAGCAAATTTTTGGTTTGCTCCCTCGTTCTCTTGACTTTCACTCACTGGACAAAACACACTGTAACAAAAGGCATGAGATCCTCCAAACCTAACACCACAACAGCTGTTCTCTTTCTTGCCCATTTTTTTTTTATAGAGTTGGTTTGTAGTTTTCCAATCTGTGCTTCATGTGTGGTGACCATGCTGGTTTCTGAACTCCTCTTGGTTATTTCACTACATCAAATGCGTGACTTAACCAAGGAGATATGGGGTGTGTGTGTGTGTGTGTGTCTGTGTCTGTCTGTGTCTGTCTGTGCGTCTGTGTGCATGTGAGGGGTGAAGGAGAGAGGGAGAGGATAAGGCAGGATGAAAGAAAGAGATCTAGAGAGACAGAAGAGGGGGAAGTGTGGATAGGAACATGGATATAGGATGACTTATTAATATAGAAAAAATTCCTCAAAACTGCTGTCACATATTCTGACTCAAACTGACCTTTTAGGAAATTTCCCCCAAATTTGCAAAATTATGTAGGTATAGTAAATATTATTAAGATATTGAAAAACTGGAAACAGCCAAGTATCTATGAATAGAAGCTAGGTTAAATAAATCAAGGTGCATTTATAAAGTAGATGATTATACATAAAAAAGTCAAGTGATAGAAGAAGACAGTGACATATTTGTGATCTGTTTCTACGACAGGTGCACACATGGCCAGAGTCTTATCCCCAGGTTTACTTTATGACTCAGGTTTCACTGAGTAATCAACTAGGCTGAAATGAAGATTCTCAGATGCTACTGCTGGAAATGTTATGGGCTCTGCATAAGGTGTCGTGTATAGGCCCTCGTTTTGTTAAAATTGTATATGGGTGGAATAAAGAGACAAACATCTGCACCAAAATGTACACAGGACATATCTCTGGGTGCTTTATGGACCCATTGTCTCTGAACTATCATTTTCTCTTCAATTATTGATTAAATAGCATAAGTGATTTTAAATTCTTCCATTTATGCTTTCCTGCATTTTTTCCTATTTTTCCGCAGTCCACATAATTTTCCTAGTTAGTTAAAACCATGCTATTTAAAAAATAATTAATGTCAAATCCTATAAATAGTTTAAAAAACCACTCATCTAACACAAAAGAAACTTCTTGAAGGCGGGTGCCTTTCTCTGCAACTGTCACCAGACACAGGAGTGCAGATAACACACGTGCAAGCGCCCGTGATGATTTTCCATGAACAGGAGACAAAGTCTCTCGGGACCAAGGACGTTAATCGCTAAGCATCAGTTCCATCCCAGGGCTCTGCAGTAATTTTGTCGTTATCTGGTTGGAGGATAGGAGGAGCAAGAAGTTAGGTTTCTGCCTTTGTGAACCACATGAGTAACATCACATGGGGAGGATATCAGGGAGAAATAAGATGGGAGTATGTACGTGCATCTGCCTGTGCCCTTTGGTGTGTGTGTTTAGCAGACAATTCCTGGATCTACAGAACTTGGCCCACAAAGGAGGATGAAGTTCTACAATGCTGAAGGTTGATGAGGATACTTCAAAACCTGCCACGTCGAGAACAACAGGCTGGTTAAAATTGATCCCTTCTCTCTTTAAATGGAAATAAGAAAATGGTATGTTCCAGTCTAATTTTTCCCCAAAGTTGCATCCAACTTCTAGTTTTGCGTGTATTATGGAGCTATGTGCAAAGAAGGTTTTCTCAATGAAGATTGATCTATCTATCTTTCCATCTACCTACCTACCAATCTGGAATTCCATATGGAATCTCAGTAACTAAAACTAAGAGTATGAGAAGTGTAGTCTTGTTCTCCTAATAGAATGAATTTTGATGAATCTGTAAAAGAAATGTAGTCATTATTTTTGTGTCAAGGATTTTTCCATACCACCCTGAAAAACTGCTAGAAATGAAAATTCTTCCAGACCTATTTTAATCAAGTAAGAAACATATTAGCACCAGTAACACTGGTGGAAAGGTGATTCAAGACACCACTCTTTGGGAGTATTGGACATTTTCTCCACGACAGTCTTATTTATCTTTACATCTTAGTAAGTATCATAGCTTCTTGTAAAGGTAGATGAGAATTAACATCAATTCAGATTTGGAATTCTAAATACATAAAATGTAACTATATGTTGGTCTTAAATTTACTATTAAAAGTGCTAGATCAGATTGACAAACATATCAACACAATTTATTTTCTCCTAGATTTCAGCTCTTAAGAAGAATGACTGCCAAATAGATATTAAAACATTGCTTATGTTTATATTGAGGTAAATATCACCACCTCACAAAAGAAGCTTCCATTACCTTAATTTTACAGAATGCCAGGGTCCTGATGAGTTCAGCCTTAGACATACTAACAAGTCACAATCATGAAATTTAAGGACTGGACACACATGAGTTAGAAACAAATTCAGAAACAAGCAAAAGGGGATGGAGAATCAACTTGTGGAAGCCAGGACTGCAAAGAGAGAAGCAAAGAGAAACCAAAAAACCCCCAAGAGTGTATACTTTTGAGAAGAACCTCCTCTTCAGGGCCATTTCTGAGCTGTAGGATGACTCCAGAACAGCCTCACTGCGCCTTTCCTCTCTACTTCTCTGTGGCACACGCTTCAGTAAACACTACCTCAAATGCATTATTGTGGTTCACCAGGTTGTCAGGTTAAGTGCGCCCTGAGATAGTCAGCCAGGTACCAGTTATGAAGTTGGCACCTTCCTGTTTATCCCATATCCTGATAAGGAAGATGTTGCCATTTCCTGAAACTCCTGGCTGCCACACCACTCAGGACACCCGGGGAGCTACTGATAACCACCGTAACTACCACCAAAGTGCTGTTCTTGGGGGCCAGGTTACTTACAGGCAATTGAAGATGTTTATACTGCCCTCTGCTTTCACTGAGCTCTTAGTTTCTAACTCTTTACTGTTTTGTTTTGGTTTTTTACAACCTGTTTTATTCCTTCACCCATTCTCAGTATCATTCAGAGAGGGATGATTTTGGTTTGATTCTCCCTCTCTCCCTGCAGTCCCTCAAACAGGCAGAGGAAAAAAAAAAAAATGAAGACACATTTGAGTATAATGTAACCTATCAAGTTCCTTCTCATTACAGAACAGTCTTCAGGGAAAGAGAAAAGACTCCTGAAAGCAGTAAAAGGATAGGACCTCTACAATTCCCTTTAATTCAACCTTCTCAGGAAACTTTTCTTTACGACCAAGCTAATGATGACACGTGTTATTTACTTTACGCTTATTCTAATCCCAGCCCAATGTGTAACGCTTTGCAGGGTTTATCGTGTTCACTCCTTGCAACATTATGAGGTAGTGATTCTAACAAATCCCCCTTTTGCAGATGAAGACACTGAAGCATCAGTAGGTTAGGGATTTGTCCAAGGTCAATGGGCTCTTTAGTAGCGGATCTACGATTGAACTTTAGGTCAAACATCAAACCAATAAAAACAGTGCTTATAACCACTCAGTTATTTTCCTTCCCGTGGCCTGTGTTGGGGGGTCACAAACTCAGATGCCAGGCAGGTAATTTCCATGAGTGGAGCAGACTGGGAGGGCACTGTGGCAGCCTGGAGTTCTCAGGCATCACGTATGGGAGGGTAACCGCTGCCCACTCCTGCCAGCTGTGGCCATGAAGGATCTATGCGCTCACTGTGGCCACAGGATCAGAGTCTTCAAGGGAAGATGGAAATACGGATATTTAAACAAATCATCCGATTTTTAAATGTTGGCAACTTATTAAAAAATATTTAAACAGTGGGCCAACTCCATACTGGCCAAACAAAAGCCATCTTTAGGTGAAATTCAGCTCATGGGTCACCAGTTTCCAACCCCTAGATTTCAAACCTTGACTGGTGTGATGTTACCATCCTGCTTCAGAAACACAAAACACATCTGACCCAACCATAAAATCTCTTTCTTCCTCTAGCCACTGTGGTAAGGAGTAGAGGGGCCAACTCTCTTTCCCATCTCTGCTCCAGGAGGCAGCGTTAGAATGGAGCAGGCTTGGTGGAAATCCTCTTTTCCAGCTGGTGATGGGAATTTGTCTTTCTCTCCCCTCCAGGCTGTTGTGTCATCATCTCTGGAGTTGCCTCCGGCTTTCTCATGTGCTTCAGCTACGCGCTGGCTTCCCCTGAGTCTAGCTAGATTTTGTGTCTTGGAGGAGAAAAAAAATTCCCCTGAAACTCTAAAAACTACAGTTCAGCTTCAACTTCAACACTCACTAACCACTTTTTCTCTTTAGCTCACCGTGGTTAAAGAAAAAATCATCGTTCTCCAAAGTAGGGAGGTGGAGTTTGGGCAGACTAACCTACCATCTTAGCATTAGGTAATTTGGAAAAGCCCTTTAAAATCTGCGGTGCTGGGCTTCCCTGGTGGCGCAGTGGTTGAGAGTCCGCCTGCCGACGCGGGGGACACGGGTTCGTGCCCTGGTCTGGGAAGATCCCACATGCCGCGGAGCGGCTGGGCCCGTGGGCCATGGCCGCTGGGCCTGCGCGTCCAGAACCTGTGCTCCGCAACGGGAGAGGCCACAGCAGTGAGAGGCCCGCGTACCGCAAAAAAAAAAAAAAAAAAAAAAAAAAATATGCGGTGCAGGGTATTCTTGAAATACAGTCCTTTGCTTTACAATGAGATCCCCTGCAATAACAGAAGCATCTCTCTGCTCTGGGGTTTAGACTCACACAAACTACTGCATTCATTCATTCTCCTGAGTTTCTCCCAGGGACCTTAGCATCAGGAAATCAAACTCGCTTACTGTTGTATCCCCAGAACCTGGCACAAACATTAGTAAGTGTTTGCTGAATAAATGAATAAAATGAAAGAAACGCTCAGATCAGTTGGGACCAAGATAACATCTATGCTGTGATTTATTCATTCAAATATGTTGCAATGAGCTCAGGTCCCCAAGGCGCAGGGTTGAGCAACAAAAGGTGGCCGCTCTTCAGATCACTAGGAAACTTTTGTTTTGCTGTGTAGGGTGGAATCTGAGGGCAACAGCTGATTTTCTCAGGACAAAGGAAGGGAAAAGAGGATTTCACAGGGGATGTGTGGTTGAAGAGGAGGGAGAAAATACCTGAAACTTGGGGGGCAAGTGGGTAAGACACGGGAGAGAGCAAAGAGATAGCGGGCTGTGTGATGTAACCTTCCCCTCAGCCTGTCCATAAAACCTTCAGTAAAAACAGTCACTAGCATCAATGATTCTGGAGTCAAGTAATAGTCTGTATTAACAGTGTAACTTGCACACGTGGTCAATGGGGAAAACAAATACGAATACAACAAAGTCCCTTCTTTGGAGGAGCAAAGAGTCTAGGGTGAAAACAGCCAGAGAAAGAAAATCTTCCACTACTATATGAGAAACTGCTCAAAGATACAAAACACTATCGATTTATGCAAAGACATTTATTGCAGTTACTGTGTGCCAGGCATGTGCTGGGGCCTGGAGATATGGTGGCAAAGGAGACAGTCAAGGTCCCCTGCGCTTAAGGAAAAAGAAGCAATAAATCTAAGGAACGGGATAGTATCAGCAATGGGGGCCTGAAGGGAATAATGTGGAGGTGATATATTGTAAGGATGGATGGGATTCAACATTAATTAGGTGGTCAGGACTGGCCTCTCTGAAGGGTGACAATTGAGCTGAGACGAGAAGGATGGGAAGAGGTCAGTCACTATATGCAGCTCTGTGGGTTAAGCTTTCCAAGAAGAGGGAAGAGCTGCATACAAATGGACCAAGCTGGTACTAGGCAAGTGACGGGGAGGGGGGTGTAGAAGATGCTCAGAGAGGCAGGTGGGGGCCAGACTAGCAAGACACAGAACATTACTAGGTCTGCAAGGGTAACGGATGGACTTGCAAAGACTCAAGGGACTTGAGTGAAAGACGCAAAGGTAAAGTGTAATCACAACACAAGGGCCTTGGCATGCACCATCTCTGGGGGGATGTTCTCAAACACTGGCCCTCCAGGGGGCAGGAAATAATGTAGTCTAGTTAACTGCCCTTTGGGACTGCTCTGTGTATGAATGTAAAACTAGGGATTATCCAGCCCTAAGATGCGAATGAAAAGGGCACAGTGGGTCATTAGTTTTCCAGAAGACTCTTCTCACTCGGGGTAGAAGTGAGAATGCCAATTACCCTCATATCTGTGGAAGGGAACCGGGAGAGGAGAGACACCCAGAGAATTGTGCTTCCAATTGGCTTGCAAATCATAACAACCCCAAAATTAAAAGAACAGGAAAAAAAAAAAAAGCCCCTTTGCTCTTGGGACCTTAAGTGATTAGAAAGAGTGTTTATTTGGCTGATTTTCACACTTCATTAGCATATGCATAATTTAACAAGGGAACATGCTGGGGGCTGGCACTGGTGAGGGCAGCTCTCCATACCCATGGACTAGAATCTGGGGCAGCAGCGTTGGGAGTGCTTAATTACGCCAGCAAGGCAACAGAGAGCAGCGTGTAAAAGGGGGGTGAGCTGACGACGTGCCGTAAGCATGGAAAGACACCCGATGTCTATTTTCACCCACGTGTACACCTGCACCGAGCCTTGCCCGGATATTCCTCCCAAGAACAAAGTCACCGGTGGCAATCCTTACTCTTCCCACGTCTTTCACTGCCAACGCCCTCGATCAGGCAGCCCTGTTTTCTTCTCCAAACGTGTGGCGATGCCAAAAAGAATAAAGTACTTTATTATGACCGTTCATATCACATTGCACTTGGCACTGGAGACAAGAAGGATGTAGAGTGGTGCTTCAGGGCTAAATAAAATGGACACTAGAAGAAGGGTCAGGCCTTCCAATTTTAATCCTGAATTTGCTGATTAGATCCACAAGCAGAGCAGCAAAGGACAAAAGTCATAACCAATGCTTTAAATTAGTTAACTTTTAGGTTTTCTTTTCCTCCACTCGTAAAAGTATCCTCTAACCCCAAAGGAAGATGAAAAAGAAGAGACGGCGGCCTGCAATGACAGAACTCACGTCTGCTTGCTCACCTGTCTTTCTGGACTTGTTTCTCTGCCCATGCTCTTTGGAGGGACAAATATATAACTCAAAAATTGATGAGTGGAATCGGATGGGTGTTTTTGAAAAGAAGTGGCAGGGAATTTTACAATCTTCACACCATATCTCACCTCATCACCAGATTCAATGTCATGTAACTTTAAAATTGTGTCAATATCATATTGATACATCTTGGTCCATTGGTCTATTCCGAGATGATTTACAGGTGTTTTTTTTTGCTTCTGGTACCTCCTCACCATCAATTCTCTTTTCCTCTCTTAAGAAAATCCTAATTTTTCTTGTCCTCAGTCTAAGCTGCTGTGTGTGTGTGTGTGTGTCTGTGTGTGTATCTTTAAGGCCTGAGCTAATTGGCCTCTATCTCCCTCGCGATAGTGATTGCATTGGGCATAAAAAGAAAATCCAACTTGGACCAATGAGGGTTAGGTCTAGACCTTTTGTTGCTACACTGAGAAGATCCCAACATATTACTCTCACTCCCTTCACGCCAACCCCTCATAGCTCTCCAAACATGTCAAACATTTTCATACCTCTGTGCTTTTTCAGATGCTATCCCACTTCTTGACTGAATGAGGAAATCTATCAGTTCTTCCATATGTTATTTTGGCTTGAATCCCCCCAAACCTTATGCTATCATATTTAACTTAATAAGCCTCTACTGACAACTATTATACCAGACCACTGGCTGTTTCCACAACAACCATTCTTCCATTCTTCTGTCAACAGTCAATCCCCTGACTTTTTTCTTTCTCATCCTCAAGTAAAATTTAGGCAGTGCTGATTCCTCCCTCAACATCAGTTAGGCCCTATTTGGCTTAAGTCCATTAGGTAGTCTATCTCACTGAGTAGAGGGAATAGGTATAGAGATGAGCACAGAATCCAAATAGACCTAATGAGATGTGAGGAGATATTTCCTAAGGGTTTAAGGAGATGGGAAGCCTTGCACTATGGCAGCCAACTTTCCACCACAAGTAGAGAGCCTGGAACAATTGCTGGGTCTATACAGAAAGCAGAGCGGAGAGATTATCAACAGAGGGACATAGCTGAGCTCTGGATCAAGCCTTACCTGAAGCTAGTGTTTTCTGAACTTCAAATTTGTGTGTGCCAAAATCTAGATTAAGCAAAATTTCAGTAGGATTTTTTTCAGCCCTTCAACCAAAAGATTTCTGACCAACAGACTAACAAAAAAATGTCAAACAGCTCAAGAGCCAACCTGTGGGAAATTAAACTACATTCTAAGTCAACTTCAAATTGTTCATGCATTCATCCACTCGAGAAATATTTGAACACTTATTCTACACCAAGTACTGTTCTAGGACGTTAGAGATTATAGCAATGAGCAAAACAAATTTTTTTTTGGAGCACAGATTTTAGTGGGGAGAGATATATAACAAATAATAACAATGATAAAATGATAAAGTATATAGCATATTAGAAGATTGTTATTAGGAAACAATAGAATACGTTAAGAGAGAGCAGAAAAGCCAAAGGTGGAAGGGGATTTCAATGTCAAATAGGTAGCCAATATAGGCTTCACTGAAAGGACAATACTTGAACAAAGACTCGAAGGAAGTGAGGAAATTGGCTATGCAGGTATCTGGGAGAAGAGCAGTCCAGGCAGAAGAAACAGCAAGTGCTAGGGCCCTGAGGACAGGTGAGTCCAAGCAGCAGCAAGAAGGCTGTTGAACAGGGAGAAAGCAAAAGGAGTGAAGTCAGAGAGGAAATTGAAGGGCCACCACAAGGATCCTTTTTCACTGAGTAAGATGGAGAGTCATTGGAAGATTTTGAACAGAGGAGTGACATGATCAGACCTAAATTCTTACAAGAATCAGTCTGGCTACTGCATGGAGAATAGATTTGGGGCTCAGAGGCAAGGGTGGAAGCAAGGGACTGTTGCAACAACGCCTGCTAGATAGTGGCTTGGATCAGTAAGGTAGCAGTGGAAGGGGTAAAAAGACATTGGATCATGGATAGCATTGAAAAATAGACCCAACAGGATTCCCTGATGCACTACATGTGGAATGTGAGTCAAGGATAACGCCAAGGTTTCTGGCCTGAGGAACTAGAAGGATGAAGTTGCCATCAACAAAGAAAGCTGCAGGCAGAAAAGGTTTGTTCAGGAGACGATCCGCAGTCCGCAGCTTGAAAATGTGAAGTCTGAGATGTTTTACTGAACATCCAAGTAGAGATCTGAAGAAGCTAGATATATAAGTCTGGAGTTCAGGAGAGATGAATGGACTAAAGACCTGAACTTGGGAGTTCTCAGCATATAAACAGTGTTTCAAGTCACAAAGTGGGATGAAGGGAGTAACTGTAGATGAGAAGAAGAGAGGATCCAAGGACTTAATTCATTTAATCAACTCATTTAATCTCCACAATAACCTTATAAACTCATTTATTATTACTATCCTCATTTTATAGTTGAAGAAATCAAAACTTAGAGGAGTTAAGATCACACGGCAACTTGGCCGAGAACATACATACTCAACTGTGTATAAACACGTTAAGTCACTGAGCTGGGACTGAAACCCGGGCAGCCTGGCTCCAGAGCCTGTGCTCCTAACTATTTCTCAATATTGCCACCTGTTCCCAAGCGAAATTGTTTAATTGACTGACAGATATTTAGGATTAGTGATAAAGAGAGTGTACAGGACCAAATAGTGGCCAACTGAACTAAAAAAATTCAGTTTCCTGCCTCCAGAGCTAGACTGGGCTGCAAACACAATGCCAAGACAAAGGTAAGAGCTGAAGTTACTGTATCCAAACACAGGAAGACCGGTTTGCTCAGTGGTCCCCATACTTAGTCTGTATGAATCAACTGCACTTGGAGATCTTGCTAAAAGTTGCAGGTTTCTCGATGACTGTCCTAGACACTGATTTAGTAGATACTACGGAGTGTGGGAATTCCATTTTGACATGTGTCTCAGGAAATTCTCAACACCTTTTTGAGAAACACAACCAGAGGAAATCTACTTTGGCTTACCTCTATCCAGCAGCTCTCTACCTAAAAAGGCAAATAAAATTGGACTTCAATTCAACTTAGCTTCACAGATGGGATTGGAACACAAGGGAGATATTTGTACATAGCTAATGACTACAGCTCAGCTTGGAAAAATAGTTTGATATTCTTCATAAAGATTGTTAGTCTTCTTTTGTTAACTGGTAATCAACTGGTTTGATATTCTTCATAAAGATTGTTAGTCTTCTTTTGTTAACTGGTAATCAACTTCTTACTTATCTTTTGTTAACTGGCAATCAACTTCTTACTTAATCTGAAATTGATCTTCTTTATTTATTCATATTAGTAAATAAAATTGGCACTTGAACTTTGCACAGCAAATGGTGGGTTTTTACTAAATACTCATTGAGAAGACAAGATATGCGAGAAATTTATGCCTTGCATTTGTCAGTGGAGACCCAAGCTCACTTGGATACCTTCACCCAATGACAGTTGCAATCAAAGTGTAATAGCATTTAACTTAAGCTAAAAAGTAACCGTCCGTTATTAAAAAAAAACCTGCCAAAGCAGAGCTATAAGCAAAGTGGGTTGGTGTCAACGCCCACTTCCTTTTTAGTTCTGATTAAATAAACAAATACAGAGCTTCTCAGAAATGCACATAACTCCAATAATTCAGCAGCTGAGTAAGCCCAGAAAAACATGAGGATAATAGCTAATATTTGTTCCCTATTTGGTTAGACTCTAAAGGTAATTGCACAAATGATTTCCTCCAATACCAAATGCCATTGCCAAATGTTTGCACATCGGATTGCTTTCTGTTTCTACTTCGGATTTTGAAAACAGTCCTTACAAATTGTCTCTATTTTAGGGATGTGAATAATCACCATATTAATATGGTGTAGTTTAATTTAATTTCAGAATTTTTTCAGAGCCACTGACTCATCCAATTTATTGGTTTCATTGGGAGGCTACCAAATGGATTTGAACTAATTTCTAAAGCAGGAAAACCAAGACAACAGTGATTTCTGCCTCTACCTCTCCTCCACAGTTTTATACAAATGAAAACATGGTGGCAAGAAGGAATAATTTCTCATTCCTATCCAACCAACTGTCCATTAACAATTCAATCTTTTAACCATGTTGTATTAAACATTTACATAGCAATATAGCGAGGTGATGAAGATCATGGCCTCTTAGTTGCATGGTCATGAGCATTTCAGTTTCTTCATCTATAAACGGGGCTAGGGAAAGTATCTAATTCACAAGAACTGTTAGGAAGATTAAATGCGATGACACATAAAATTACTAGCATAGGGCTTCCCTGGTGGTGCAGTGGTTGAGAGTCCGCCTGCCGATGCAGGGGACACAGGTTCGAGCCCCGGTCCGGGAAGATCCCACATGCCGCGGAGTGGCTGGGCCCGTGAGCCATGGCCGCTGAGCCTGCGCGTCCGGAGCCTGTGCTCCGCAACGGGAGAGGCCACAGCAGTGAGAGGCCCGCATACCGCAAAAAAAAAAAATTACTAGCATAGTTTCTGGCACACAATAAATGCTCTCCATTGTCAGTGATTATCGTTTTTATCTATGCACATGCTCGTCTGGGTATAAACATACACACAGCCAAGCCCTACTTTCTGCCACTATGCATTCACTATTGCACGCAGCTGCCCAGTTACTGCCTGATAAGCATCTCTGCTTCACCTCTTCCACCGTAGCCTTTCATTCAGTGGTTTTTGCTGCTGACTCAAATAGTGGGACACCAACGGATGATAACAACCAAATAAGAAGGGTATTGCAAAAAAAAAAAAAAAAAAAAAGATTGTTAGGATGGTAAAAAAAAAAATAATGGCATTGCAACGATCTACCATCTGAAGAGGATTTCAGAATGGCAGTGGCATCACCTTCTTATGAAACTGAGGAATGAAAAAAAAAAAGGGCATCTTCGTGATGGGTCCACAGGTACTGGTGAAGTGGGTGCATGCAAGTGATCTGCTCCCATGCTTCCAAGTCTATATACATAACTGTCCCAAAGCCGAGTCATTATAAAAGAGTCATCATAAGGGATGGAGTGAGCAGAACTTGAAATTACCCATCTGCTTTCACCGTGGGCAATGCAATTTTTACTGAGCAATAGGTTTAGGTGATCAGGAGACAAAAAGCCACTTCCCTGGCACCCGTCTGCTCTGGTAGCTGCAAATGGAAGACCATTCTTTTTCTTTCCATTTACATGCATGGAGTGTCCCCTATGTGCCATACACAGTGCCAAGTGCCTTGGGGGAAACAGGGCAAAATGAGATAGATCCCTGAAGTCAAGGTAATGATAACCTGTGGAAGACACTATTTCTCCAACAAATGCCTAGCAGAAGACCTAGCCCATAACTGATGCTTAATAAAGGTTTGTTGAATGAATAAGTAAATGTGTAATTTGGGCAGTCCCATTATAAGCACAGGGTAAAAAAAATAAAACTAATTAGGCAAAATTTAGGAAGCCTCTGCTGGCAGCTACCATTGCCAAAAGGCATTCTTTGTCTACACCTGGCCAGAAAGCCCAAGCTTTCACTCAGACCATTGGATCTTAGTGAGTTCATACACCTTGTGCTTACTGCCATTACTCAAGGTCCACTCTGGGCTTTTGTAGTGGAGACAGTGGCTTGGTATGGAAGCACGGGCAATGGGAAGAGTCAATCTGACTCCACCAGTCCATGTTCCCATCCTATAGGAACTCCACCTTTCGAGGTGGAAGTTGGAAAGCAGCTCAACTCTTCTGAAAATTTTGAGAGTTAATGCATTGTTAGCTCTTGGCATCCCTGCTGTATTCTGACAGCACGGGGATGATCCACCATGATCCATGCAATGACAAGCTCTGTCTGGGACTTCCCTGGCAGTCCAGTGGTTAAGACTCCACACTTCCACTGCAGGGAACATGGGTTCGATCCCTAGTCGGGGAACAAAGATCCTACATGCTGCACAGTGTGGCCCAAAAAGAAAATAAAGGTGTATTTTACAAAACCAACCAAACAAGCACTGTCCCATTGCAATCAAGAATAAAGGCCTCTGACATACATCCCACTGGGTATTATTCATAATGTGAATACAATCATGCTTTAAAGGCTTTCAGGACACTCAGGAACTTGATGCACCATCTGTGTCATCACGTAAAGCAAATAATTGCTTTTTAAAAAATCCATGCCACTATTGCTAATTTTTTCATTTCCACAAGCTACCCCACTAACCACCTCTGGGTATTTACACAGTTTATTTAATTATGCAGTGGTTTTGTGTGTACTGAACATTAAACAGGGGGTCCATGCATACTGAACTCTCCATCCTGATTTTTAAAACCAGCTCTCTTGCTGTTTCTTTTCTCTGTTTTTAGCAGGAGGACAATAACACCCGTCTTTCTGGCCTCTGAAGGGATTGATGTTCATAAGAGCTGTAAAGCTGAAAGATGCTGCCTCCATGCTGAGTGTGATATAACAAGATATATTTGTAACCGGGTGCTGAAAGAGACCTATCTGCTGGGCATCTCCTGTAACCAGCCGTTCCTGTCGTCAAACGGTATTTATTGAACACGCAGTAACTGTCTTGTGAGCTCCAAATTAATGGGGGGACTCCCGAGAACCTAATTTTAACACATTATCCCCCTCTTTGTTACCCGTATTTGTTTGTTTCAAAGCCTGACACTTTAATTGGCACCGAGGACTCCAACGCACAACTGCAATTTTCCTTGTGAAAGCTTAGAAAGCTGCTGCCTGAAGACGCCTGGTTTAGCTCCTGGAGTTCACAGGCTGGCAGGGAGCTGTGCAGCCACAAGTGCCAGAAAACGCCATGAATATGGAAGAAAACTGGAGCTTGTTTTGGGGCAGGCTGGGAAACTGACACAAAAGCCATTAATCTTCTTTCAGAGTCACCCTTCGTAACCACTCCATCCTCGACAGGCATTTGTCTTATTTTTAGTCTCCTTCTCAGGAGCTTTCCGTTTTATCCCCCAGTTCTTCTGGGGCTTTGCTGAGCCTGGTTTTGATCCTCTAATTGGCTTTTACCCTCCAATCCTTTTTGATTCCCCCAGAACGCAAATTGGCCGGTTCCTTGCCTATGTTATTCCAACTTTTTACACTCTGTTCCCTCATTTTGCTTGTTTTTCATCTTCCAGTGAGACTTAACCTCCCCTTTCCCCAACATATCGCTGGAGAGATTTGTCAAGCCTCTCAAATCCTGGCTTCCCCTAACTTCCCTGATGAAGCGTTCCCCAGGGGTAATATATCTCTCTGACCCACAACTTCCACAGTCCTTGGTTTGGACCTTCCCTATAACACATTCTGTGTGGATCCATATCTATGAGCTCCTTATTGATAAAGATATGCCAGAGGATCAGTGTTCACACTCCATACAGCACTCCACAGAGCACTGAGCTGAGAGCAGCTGCTTAGAAAATATGCTTGGACAAATGGATGCTTTAAGTTATTTCAGTCCTTAAAAAACAAAGTTCTACTGATGTTAAAATCAACACCTAACATAACTAATCATGTGTCGGCCCTAAGAACAAAAAACAAAAAGTAACAACAGTTAGGAACTAAGATTTACTGAGCGCTTACCAATGTGCCAGGCATATGGCTAGGCGCTTCGCTTGGGTTTCCTCTTTGAACCCTCTCAATAAGTTTATGACGAAGGCATTAATGTTATAGATGGGGAAATGCAGCTTTGAGAGTTCACTTTCTCTGGGGCAGAAGCTAACATCTGGCAGATCTGGGATTCGGGCTCATGACTGTCTGACCCCAGAGTTTGCTCTCTTTGCAACTTTACTGCATTGTCTTCTTTTTCCTTGTGGGCCCATTTAGAAAGATCTATTAGGGTGAAAACTAGGGTGACTTTGTCTGAGACTTCATAAAACCTTATACAGATAAGGATAGGTGATGGACACACTGAAGACTGAGAGGTGACTTTACAATTTCTGTAGGGAATGTCTGCTGATTTCCATTCCATGGCAGACAGAACAAAGCCAAGGCTAAACAAAGTTTACCTACTCCACAGTTCTTAGGTAGAATAATGATTTTTTCACTAACAAAGAGGGGGCAATCAAATCTTGTTACCTGGCAATGACCATATTTTTCCGGCTCTTTGTCTTAGAGGTGAATTGCACCAGGCTAATTTAAATACGCACACAGTGAAAATTTCAACTCAGAGAGAGAGAGAGAGAGAGAGAGTTTGAGAGAATGAGAGATTTGGGGTGGTGTTGGTGGGGAGCTCTATTTACTTTTGGTTAAATGCCAGTACCACATGAGTCCAAGGTCAATAAAAGAAGTGTGAAACCAATTAGGGTTTCTCACCTTCTGGCTGCTTAAGGCTATGCATATTGCATACCCGAAATATATGATTTTACAAGAGAGTATTTCTGGGCTGCAGAATGGCACGGTGCCAAACTAGCCTGGGACAACACATGTCTACTTTTCTGTCTTGGGTTAAAAGTGCTGTAACCCAAAAGAACAGAGGGGAACAAAAGAGATTCAGCAAGAATGGGAATGAAGCATGAATCACAGAGAGAGAAGATTACCATCAAAAGCTTAAAAAAAAAATCTGCCAAAGCTCTCTAGCTCTCTGTTAATGACTATGACTGTAATTTCTGCATATTTTAACAGATGTTCTGTTTATAAAACTGCAAACTGATTTAAGGGTTACGAATAAAGCCAGGAGGCCCTAGAGATGTTTCTTTGTATGATTAACTGACCACAGGCCATTTGTTTTACAACAAAGACGCTCAATGATCCATAGTCCACGATTTATACCAGCCCATGTATACTAATGGCTGATGTCTCCATGGTACTTCTCATTAGCAGCTGAAGGGGAATCGGAGGAAAACAGATTATGGGAATAGCTCCCCATCGCTCAACATGCTAGTTCATTAGTGAGCGTGGAATCGATCCGAAAGAAAACTAAGATAATCATAAGCTGAAATTTGAATTATAAATTATAACAATTAAGGAATCCAGTTCAAGGATGAAAGAAAGAATATGGCTTTTCATAACCCTAGCTGTACGCACCTTGGTAAACTGGGAATGAGAGGAAGTTTTGTATCTCCTAAATAAAAGACAGAGAGACCTTCAAGATGGGGGAGGAGTAAGACGTGGAGATCACCTTCCTCCCCACAAATACATCAAAAATACATCTACATGTGGAACAACTCCTACAGAACACCTACTGAACGCTGGCAGAAGACCTCAGACCTCCCAAAAGGCAAGAAACTCCCCACGTACCTGGGTAGGCAAAAGAAAAAATTAAAAACAGACACAAAAGAATAGGGATGGGACCTGCAGCTCTGATAGGGAGCTGTGAAGGAGGAAAAGTTTCCACACACTAGAAAGCCTCTTCACTGGAGGAGATGGGGCGTGGCGGGAGGGGGGCGGTAGACTTCAGAGCCACGGAGGAGAGCTCAGCAACAGGGGTGCGGAGGGCAAAGCGGAGAGATTCCCGCACAGAGGATCGGTGCCGACCAGCACTCACCAGCCCGAGAGGCTTGTCTGATTACCCGCCAGGGCGGGGGTTGGGAGCCGAGGCTCGGGCTTCGGTCGGAGCACCAGAGAGGACTGGGGTTGGCGACATGAACACAGCCTGCAGGGTGTTAGTGCACCACGGCTAGCCGGGAGGGAGTCCGGGGAAAAGTCTGGACCTGCCGAAGAGGCAAGAGACTTTTCCTTCCCTCTTTGTTTCCTGGTGCGCGAGGAGAGGGGATTAAGAGCGCTGCTTAAAGGAGCTCCAGAGACGGGCACGAGCCGCGGCTAACAGTGCGGACCCCAGAGACAGGCATGAGACGCTAAGGCTGCTGCTGCCACTACCAAGAAGCCTGTGTGCAAGCACAGGTCACTGTCCACACCTACCCTCCAGGGAGCCTGTGCAGCCCGCCACTGCCAGGGTCCTGTGATCCAGGGACAACTTCCCCGGGAGAATGCACGGCGCGCCTCTGGCTGGTGCAACGTTATGCCGGCCTCTGCCGCCGCAGGCTCGCCCCACACTCCGTGCCCCTCCCTCCCCCCGGCCTGAGTGAGCCAGAATCCCCAAAGCAGCTGCTCCTTTAACCCCGTCCTGTCTGAGCGAAGAACAGACGCCCTCCGGCGACCTACATGCAGAGGCGGGGCCAAATCCAAAGGTGAACCCCAGTAGCTGTGCGAACAAAGAAGAGAAAGGAAAATCTCTCCCAGCAGCCTCAGGAGCAGCGGATTAAATCCCCACAATCAACTTGATGTACCCTGCATCTGTGGAATACCTGAATAGACAACAAATCATTCCAAAATGGAGGTGGTGGACGTTGTGAGCAACTGTAGATTTAGGGTTTGATTTCTGCATCTGCATTGTTTCTGGTTTTATGTTTACCTTAGTTTAATATTTAGAACTTATTATCTTTGGTAGATTTATTGATTTGATTGCTCTCTTCCTATTTTTTAATATATTTTTCCTTCCTCTTTTTGTGAGTGTGTATGTGTATGCTTTTTTCTGTGATTTTGTCCGTACAGCTTTGCTTTTACCATTTGTCCTAGGGTTCTGTCTGTCCATTTTAATTTTTTTTTTTAGTATAGTTTTTAGCTCTTGTTATCATTGGTGGATTTGTTTTTTGGTTTGGTTGCTCTCTTCTTTCTTTCTTTTTTTTAATTACTTTTTAAATTTTTTATTTTTAAAAATATTTTTTGGGCTTCCCTGGTGGTGAAGTGGTTAAGAATCCACTTGCCAATGCAGGGGACATGGGTTCAAGCCCTGGTCCAGGAAGATCCCACATGCCATGGAGCAACTAAGCTCGTACGCCACAACTACTGAGCCTGTGCTCTAAAACCCGCGAGCCACAACGACTGAAGCCTGTGCACCTACAGCCTGTGCTCCACAACAAGAGAAGCCACTGCAGTGAGAAGACTGCACACCACAACAAAGAGTGGCCCCCGCTCACTGCAGCTAGAGAAAGCCGTCATGCAACAATGAAGACCCAACACTACCAAAAATAAAATAAATTCATTAAAAATATATATATATTTTTAAATTTTAATTATTTAATTTTATTGTTTTCTTTCTCCCCACCCCCCCCCCCCCCCGCCCCAACTTTCTTTCTTTTTTTTCCTCCCTTTTCTTCTGAGCCGTGTGGCTGACAGGGTCTTGCTGCTGCAGCCGGGGGTCAGGCATGAGACTCTGAGGTGGAACAGCCGAGTTCAGGACATTGGTCCACCGGAGACCTCCCGGCCCCACATAATATCAAACAGCGAAAGCTCTCCCAGAGATCTCCATCTCAATGCTGAGACCGAGCTCCAGTCAACGACCATCATGCTACAGTGCTGGAAACCCCATGCCAAACAACTAGCAAGACAGGAACACAACCCCAGCATGAGCACAGAGGCTGCCTAAAATCATGATAAGTTCAAAGACAGCCCAAAACACAGCACCAGATGTGGTCCTGCCCACCAGAAAGACAAGATCCAGCCCCACTCACCAGAACACAGGCAACAGGCCCATCCACCAGGAAGCCTACACAAGCCACTGAACCAACCATACCCACTAGGGGCAGACACCAAAAACAACAGGAACTACAAACCTGCAGCCTGCGAAAAGAAGACCCCAAACACAGTAAATTAAGCAAAGTGAGAAAACAGAGAAATACAGAGCAGATGAAGGAGCAAGGTAAAAACCCACCAGACCAAACAAATGAGAGGAAACAGGAAGTCTACCTGAAAAAGAATTCAGAGTAATGAAAAGTAAAGATGATCCAAAATCTTGGAAATAGAAGAGAGAAAATACAAGAAACGTTTAACAAGGACCTAGAAGAACTAAAGAGCAAACAAACAATGATGAACAACACAATAAATGAAATTAAAAATTCTGTAGAAGGAATCAATAGCAGAATAACTGAGGAAGAAGAACGGATAAGTGACTTGGAAGATAAAACAGTGGAAATAACTAGCACACAGCAGAATAAAGAAAGAAGAATGAAAAGAATTGAGGACAGTCTCAGAGACACCGACATTAAACATACCAACATTCAAATTATACAGGCGCCAGAAGAAGAAGAGGAAAAAAAAGGGACTGAGAAAATATTTGAAGAGATGATAGTTGAAAACTTCCCTAATATGGGAAAGGAAATAGTCAATCAAGTCCAGGAAGTGCAGAGAGTCCCATACAGGATAAATGCAAGGAGAAACATGCCAAGACACATGTTAATCAAACTATCAAAAATTAAATACAAAGAAAAAATATTAAAAGCAGCAAGGGAAAAACAACAAATAACATACAAGGGAATCCCCATAAGGTTAACAGCTGACCTTTCAGCAGAAACTCTACGAGCCACAAGGGAGTGGCAGGACATATGTAAAGTGATGAAAGGGAAAAACATACAACCAACATTAGCCAGCAAGGATCTCATTCAGATTCAACGGAGAAATTAAAACATTTAGAGACAAGCAAAAGTTAAGAGAATACAGCACCACCAAACCAGCTTTACAACAAATGCTAAAGGAACTTCTCTAGGCAGCAAACACAAGAGAAGGATAAGACCTACGATAACAAACCCCCCAAAATTAAGAAAATGGTAATAGCAACATACATATCGATAACTACCTTGTATGTAAATGGTTTCAATGCTCCAACCAAAAGACACAGACTGGCTGAATGGATCTAAAAACAAGATCCATATATATGCTGTCTACAAGAGACCCACCTCAGACCTAGGGACGCATACAGACTGAAAGTGAGGGGATGGAAAAAGATATTCCATGCAAATGGAAATCAAAAGAAAGCTGCAGTAGCAATTCTCATATCAGACAAAATACACTTTAAAATAAAGACAAGAGACAAGAGACAAAGAAGGACACTACATAATGATCAAGGAATCAATCCAAGAAGAAGATATAACAATTGTAAATATTTATGCACCCAACATAGGAGCACTTCAATACATAAGGCAAATGCTAACAGCCATAAAAGGGGAAATCAACAGTAACACAATCGTAGTAGGGGAATTTAACACCCCACTTTCACCAACGGACAGATCATCCAAAATGAAAATAAATAAGGAAACACAAGCTTTAAATGATACCTTAAACAAGATGGACTTAATTGATATTTACAGGACATTCCATCCAAAAACAACAGAATAGACTTTCTTCTCAAGTGCTCATGGAACATTCTCGAGGATAGGCCATATCTTGGGTCACGAATCAAGCCCTGGTAAATTTAAGAAAACTGAAATCGTATCAAGTATCATTTCCGAAGACATGCTATGAGACTAGATATCAATTACAAGAAATAATCTGTAAAACATACAAACACATGGAGGCTAAACAATACACTACTAAATAACCAAGAGATCACTGAAGAAATCAAAGAGGAAATGAAAAAAATACCTAGAAAGAAATGACAATGAAAACACGATTACCCAAAACCTATGGGATACAGCAAAAGCATTACAGCAAAAGCATTCTAAGAGGGAAGTTTATAGCAATACAATCCTACCTCAAGAAACAAGAAACATCTCAAATAAACAACCTAACCTTACACCTAAAGCAATTAGAGAAAGAAGAACAAAAAAACCCTGAAGTTAGCAGAAGAAAAGAAATTGTAAAGATAAATCAGCAATAAATGAATAAAAAATGAAGGAAACAATAGCAAAGATCAATAAAACTAAAAGCTGGTTCTTTAAGAAGATAAACAAAATTGATAAACCATTAGCCAGACTCACCAAGAAAAAATGGGAGAAGACTCAGATCAACAGAACTAGAAATGAAAAAGGAGAAGTAACAACTGACACTGTAGAAATACAAAGGATCATGAGAGATTGCTACAAGCAGCTCTATGCCAATAAAATGGAAAAAATGGACAAATTCTTAGAAAAGCACAACCTCTGAAGACTGAACCAGGAAGAAATAGAAAATATAAACAGAACAATCACAAGCACTGAAATTGAAACTGTGATTAAAAATCTTCCAACAAACAAAAGCCCAGGACCAGATGGCTTCACAGGCAAATTCTATCAAACATGTAGAGAAAAGCTAACATCTATCCTTTTCAAACTCTTCCAAAATATAGCAGAGGGTGGAACACTACCAAACTCATTCTAGGAGGCCACCATCATGCTGATACCAAAAGCAGACAAAGAAACCACAAAAAAAGAAAACTACAGGCCAATATCTCTGATGAACATACATGCAAAACTCCTCAACAAAATACTAACAAACAGAATCCAACAGCACATTAAAAGGATCATTCACCATGATCAAGTGGGATCGATCCCAGGAATGCAAAGATTCTTCAATATACGCAAATCAATGAATGTGATACACCATATTAACCAACTGAAGTAGAGAAACCATAGGATAATCTCAAAAGATACAGAAAAAGCTTTTGACAAAATTCAACATTCATTTATGATAAAACCCCTCCAGAAAGTAGGCACAGAGGGAACTTATCTCAACATAATAAAGGCCATATATGACAAACCCTAGCCAACATTGTTCTCAGTGGTGAAAAACTGAAACCGTTCCCACTAAGATCAGGAACAAGACAAGGTTGCCCACTCTCACCACTATTATTCAACATAGTTTTGGGAGTTTTAGCCACAGCAATCAGAGATGAAAAAGAAATAAAAGGAATCCAATTTGGAAAAGAAGAAGTAAAACTCTCACTGTTTGCAGATGACATGAAACGATACATAGAGAATCCTAAAGATGCTACCAGAAAACTACTAGAGCTAATCACTGAATTTGGTAAAGTAGCAGGATACAAAATTAATGCACAGAAATCTCTTGCATTCCCCTACACTAATGATGAAAAATCTGAAAGAGAAATTAAGACTCCCATTTACCACTGCAACATAAAGAATAAAATACCTAGGAATAAACCTACCTAAGGAGACAAAAGACCTGTATGCAGAAAACTGTAAGACACTGATGAAAGAACTCAAAGACAATATATACAGATGGAGAGATATACCATGTTCTTGGACTGGAAGAATCAACATTGTGAAAATGACTATACTACCCAAAGCAATCTACAAACTCAATGCAATCCCTATCAAACTATCAATGGCATTTTTCACAGAACTAGAACAAAAACTTGCGCAAATTTTATGGAAACACAAAAGACCATGAATAGCCAAAGCAATCTTGAGAAAGGAAAACGGAGTTGGAGGAATCAGGCTCCCTGACTTCAGACTATACTACAAAGCTACAGTAATGAAGACAGTATGGTACTGGCACAAAAACAGAAATATATATCAATGGAACAGGATAGAAAACCCAGACATAAACCCATGTACATATGGTCACCTTATCTTTGATAAAGGAAGCAAGAACATGCAATGGAGAAAAGACAGCCTCTTCAATAAGTGGTGCTGGGAAAACTGGACAGCTACGTATAAAAGAATGAAATTAGAACACTCCTTAACACCATACACAAAAATAAACTCAAAATGGATTAAAGAACTAAATGTAAGGCAGACACTATAAAACTCTCAGAGAAAAACATAGGCAGAACACTCTATGACATAAATCACAGCAAGACCCTCTTTGAGACACGCCTAGAGAAATGGAAATAAAAATAAACAAATGGGACCTAATGAAACTTAAAAGCTTTTGCACAGCAAAGGAAACCATAAACAAGATGAAAAGACAACCCTCAGAATAGGAGAAAATATTTGCAAACGAAGCAACTGACAAAGCATTAATCTCCAAAATATATAAGCAGCACATGCAGCTCAGTGTCAGAAAAACAAACAAGCCAAACCACAAATGGGCAGAAGACCTAAATAGACATTTCTCCAAAGAAGATATACAGATTGCCAACAAACACATGAAAAAATGCTCAACATCGTTAATCATTAGAGAAATGCAAATCAAAACTACAATGAGATATCATCTCACACTGGTCAGAATGGCCAACATCAAAAAATCTAGAAACAATAAATGCTGGAGAGGGTGTGGAGAAAAGGGAACCCTCTTACACTGTTGGTGGGAATGTAATTTGATACAGCCACTATGGAGAGCAGTATGGAGGTTCCTTAAAAAGCTAAAAATAGAATTACCATATGACTCAGCAATCCCACTACTGGGCATACACCCTGAGAAAACCATAATTCAAAAAGAGTCATGTACCAAAATGTTCATTGCAGCTCTATTTACAATAGCCAGGACATGGAAGCAACCTAATGTCCATTGACAGATGAATGGATAAAGAAGATGTGGCACATTATACAATGGAATATTACTCAGCCATAAAAAGAAACGAAATTGAGTTATTTGTAGTGAGGTGGATAGACCTAGAGTCTGTTATACAGAGTGAAGCAAGTCAGAAAGAGAAAAACAAATACCGTATGCTAACACATATATATGGAATTTAAGAAAAAAAAATTGTCATGAAGAACCTAGGAGTAACATGGGAATAAAGACACAGACCTACTAAAGAATGGACTTGAGGATATGGGGAGTGGGAAGGGTAAGCTGTGACAAAGTGAGAGAGTGGCATGGATATATATACACTACCAAACGTAAAACAGATAGCTAGTGGGAAGCAGCCACATAGCACAGGGAGATCAGCTCGGTGGTTTGTGACCACCTAGAGGGGTAAGACAGGGAGGGTAGGAGGGAGGGAGACGCAAGAGGGAAGAGATATGGGAACATATGTATAACTGATTCACTTTGTTATAAAGCAGAAACTAACACACTATTGTAAAGCAATTATACTCCAATAAAGATGTTATTTTAAAAAATAAACAAATAAAAAATAAATAAATGGGCAGAAGACCTAAATAGACATTTCTCCAAAGAAGATATATAGATTGCCAACAAACACCTGAAAGGATGCTAAACTTCACTAATCATTAGAGAAATGCAAATCAAAACTACAGTGAGGTATCACCTCACACCAGTCAGAATGGCCATCGTCAAAAAATCTACAAACAGGGCTTCCCTGATGGCACAGTGGTTGAGAGTCCGCCTGCCAGTGCAGGGGACATGGGTTCGTGCCCTGGTCCGGGAAGATCCCACATGCTGCGGAGTGGCTAGGTCCGTGAGCCATGGCCGCTGAGCCTGCACGTCTGGAGCCTGTGCTCCGCAATGGGAGAGGCCACAACAGTGAGAGGCCCGCGTACCGCAAAAAAAAAAAAAAAAAAAAAAAAAAAAAAAAATCTACAAACAATAAATGCTGGAGAGGATGTGGAGAAAAGGGAACCCTCTTGCACTGTTGGTGGAAATGTAAATTGATACAGCCAATATGGAGAACAGTATGGAGGTTCCTTAAAAAACTAAAAATAGAAGTACCATATGAGCCAGCAATCCCACTACTGGGCATATACCCTGAGAAAACCATAATTCAAAAAGTCATGTACCACAATGTTCACTGCAGCACTATTTACAATAGCCAGGACATGGAAGCAACATAACTGTCCATCGACAGATGAATGGATAAAGAAGATGTGGCACATATATACAATGGAATATTACTCAGCCATAAAAAGAAATGATATTGAGTTATTTGTAGTGAGTTGGATGGACCTAGAGACTGTCATACAGAGTGAAGTAAGTCAGAAAGAGAAAAACAAATACCGCATGCCAACACATATACATGGAATCTTAAAAAAAAAAAAGGGCTCTGAAGAACCTAGGGGCAGGACAGGAATAAAGACTCAGACGTAGAGAATGGACTTGAGGACATGGGGAGTGGGAATGGTAAGCTGGGACGAAGTGAGAGAGTGGCATGGACATATATACACTACCAAATGTAAAGTAGTTAGCTAGTGGAAAGCAGCCACATTTCACAGGGAGATGAGCTAGGTACTTTGAGTCCACCCTGAGGGGTGGGATAGGGAGGGTGGAGGGAGAGGCAAGAGGGAGGAGATATGGGGATATATGTATATGTATGGCTGATTCACTTTGTTATACAGCAGAAACTAAAACACCATTGTAAAGCAATTATACTCCGATAGAGATGTTAAAGAAATAAAGATGTTAGAAAAAGAAATAAATAAATAAATAACAAATTACATGAAAATTTCAACAACAATAAACATAATAATATTGCTGACTTGTATTGATAATTTAACTATGCATCAGCATTCCACAGGGTGATTTACATAGACCATCTCGCTTCACCCTCCCAACTATATATTGTTAGGATCCTCATGAACTAAAACCAGAAAAACATGAAGGTTTGGGGCATCCCCGGCTACTGGCTACTCTTTTCCTTTCTTAAGATTACTCTCCTTCTCTGTGTTCTCTTCAATGCTCTCTCCACCAAATGAATTTCTTTACCCCTATTCGCCGCTGCCTTATTACTTCACAGCCCTAATTTGACCTCATGGTTTCATTTCCTCTTAAACTCTCAAAGCTAAATGTGTTGGTGGTATTTTCTAGTCTAAATTCCCAAGAGAAGGGATCTGATAGGCCTCAACTGACTTTTATTTTATTTTATTTTATTATTTTTCTGTTACTAGGCCACATCAGAGGTCACAGCCAGCCTACTGATTGGCTGCCTTGCTGTCGGTTTTTCTCTTCCCGTCCAATCAGCTGTGGTTGGACATGATGCAGATGACACAGTGCACAAAAATAGGGTCCCTCTATTAACTCTTTGAGTGGAGACTGGAACAGGGCACATTCCCTTAGACAGGGAAGTCACCATCAACAAGTCAAGTTCAGCCCTGGGGATGGTGGGGAAAGGCATGCGCTGTGGAGTCAGGCCGTCTGCCTCTGCTTCTTATTAGGATCTCAGGCAGTTACGTTCTAAGCCTGAGATTTATTCACTCATCTATAAAATGGGAATATTATAATGACCTATTTCATAAGGTTGTTATGAGAATGAAAGGGATGTACAGGTGCTTGGTACACAATCCACATTTTATCGATGCTAACTACCATCAAAATACTACTAATATATTTTATGAATAACAAAGTATAATTGCAATAATAACTTCTCCACAGATGAGCCCAAATTTGAAGATTAGTTAGTGCTCCAAGGGGCCCCACTTAACCACACTGGAGTGAGAGAGGAGCAGCTGTATGTGTCTGTCATTCAAATCAACTGGGTACTTTTGTTTTTATTGTGAACAGACAAAAGCTGGTCCTCGACTCATCCTAAACTATGAGATCCTTTGTCTAACAGAGGCCAGGGCCTGGGGGATGCTCCCAGACCTTCCCGAATGACCCTCACAAATGTCCAGTGGTTCTTGGGCCTTAAGGAGTAACATCTGGCTCAAGGAACTCACCACACATTTCACATCCCCCGTTTCAGATTTCCACCTCCCCAAACTGCTCTCTCTGGAATGCACCAGATTCTTCCATTTGAAATGTCTTGGTCAGTACCCAATATCTGGCATAGCTACCCCCAAATTTGTTGGATAATTAAATTCTACCCAAGAACTCAACAGGGGTTGGCAAATGAATACCTGAGGGCACTGCCTGGCTCTGGAAGTTTCATTTGAGTGCAAATTATCACTATCTGTGTGTATTCATGAGCACAAAAGAATTAGTAAGTGCTCCTGGAATATCATCTCTCTCGGTCCATCTGCTGCCAAAGTTCACGTTAAGTACCAAATCCGAGGGAGGATAATGAGTTATGTGAAAATGAACTTGTGTTTGGAATTTCAATATCCCCAGGTGATGCAAATAGGCACATTTGAACTTGCTTGGAAAAATCCCAAGCTTTGGGACCTGAACATATGGTCCGAGTTATTTAGCCAGATGAGACATGGGATTTCCTACAAGTAGGATTTTGTTGGCAGGTTGGTAAACAACTGTCCCTCAGTTTGGACGCTCTAAGTCATGGCAGGGGTGGGACAAGGACGTATCAAGGTGTTTCTGCAAAGGACACACTCAAAAAAAGAGACCAAACCTTCATGTTATGCCCCAAGGCTCAGAGCCATCGTGAGTCACGCAAGTGATTTGAACCCAAAGGACTTGTGGGGAATTGGAAGGAGTCCAATACGGCTATTAGAATTAAGCCTCAGATAAATTTACTCCCGTCCTCACTATCAACATTAATAAGATGCTCAGGGGGCTAAAACCAGAACCATAAGGAATGTTCATGCCGTGGAAGGGAAGGATACGCAGAGAAAGTAGGAATGAACTGAGCTTATGGGTTGCTCCCTTTGTATGATCCAAAGGTTTACTCCATAGAACACATGCCCGACACTGTCAATTCCTCTAAATGCTTTACACCTATGATTACTTAGCTTGAATTAGAGCATTTTTAAAGTACTTATTAGGAGACCAAATCCCCAGGCAATTTGTGATGCAAAATTTTCCTACATTATGTATTTGTCAGTGCTGTGTACAACCCACCATTAGAATGACGCAAGCCCAAGCAAACGCCTTGTGTGGGAGAATGTTCCAAGACAGTGCTGGCTATTATCAGCCACATTTGTTAACTTTAGTACAACTGAGACACTTTTAAAGATAAAGGTCATTAATATTTCAACACATCATAAAATTTAAATTCAGAACTGAGAATGGTTATAAGTGAGAACCCAACCAGTTTTAATCAGGCATGAAATAAAAATTCTCTACATGAAGAGAAATATTCACTGGATAGTGGGAGAAGAAAACCACAATAGAATAAATGTTTGAAAAATGTTATATTCTAGGTAAGTCATGTGGCTTAAGTCAGCATTAACAGATCTAGCAAATTAAGTTCCTCAAAACCCTGTGATATATGCAGCTTCTGAAAAATATAAGGAAGGTTGAGCCCAGCCAGCCTGGGGTCGCTGTAAGGAATATGAATGTCAGTGCCTGGCACCCCTGTGTTTAAGCCTGCCACTTATAAACTATGTGATTTTTGGTCCGATACATATCTGTCAAGTGAATGAATCAATCTTCCTTAGAATGAATGAACGTTGCTTAGAAAGACAAGAGCACGTTCTGTTTGGAAGCAACAAGAAGTTCCTAAGAAAGACTGAGCAGAGACTGGGGACTTTCTGAAATTGATTACGTACTGGACACTAATCTCTTCAAGCTAGAACAAAAAGGGACCAACAGAATAATTGCAAAGTGTGTGCTAACGGCCTTGACAACAAGCAAAATCAGCTCGCTTAAGGAAAAGCATAATGTTCAGTGGTGCACGCTCCAGGCTGGGCTCTAGAGAAGAATGAGGCTGAGGAGGAAGGAGGCAACCTAGTGGGGGCTTTGCATCTAGAAGTGAAAAGTGTTCTAACTTTAATTCGAAGAGGGTGCAACTTCTCAAGCTGTAGCTTGAGGAGCTGCTTTGGCCTTCAGAATAAAGCTATTGTGGTCCCGAGATGGTAACATAAACAGCAGCAATTCTCTTCCCTTAAGCTGTGGGGGTCAGATTTTATGCGCTGGGAAGAGATTAACTTTACTGCGAGGAGAAGGATTTAATTTCAGAGAGTGATTAGCCAAATGATTAGATCAATAGTATGCAGGTCAAACCGTGCTCAGAAAGATCCATGGCTCTTATTACATGGAAGGTTAAAGACTGGGAAACCATTTGGGGACCCTGAGTTACTTGAGCACGAAGTCACTTGCAGACCTTCCTACAGACTGCAGATGTACTCTTGTCTTTACCCAGCAAAGATGGCATGCTGACTCAAGGAACATTTGCCCCGCACCCTTGGAACTGGAGAAAGCCAGTAGAACAGCGGGGATCCTTGAATGCTGTTTTTTAAAGAGGGAAAAGAATCTTGCCTCGTCCAGCTCTTCATTCTCTAATTGTAGCAAAAATCAATGGTTTTGAAAATGGAAAGCAGATAGATCTTTCCCATTTATCTACGAAGACACTTGGGCAGAAGATGGAGAGGTGACATCATCTAATACCCTTCAGTTTTTGCATTAGCCAAAGCCCTCCTATTCAATCTGGTCTGTATTGGTATTAACCTTTAGAAGGAATTCATGGACAGCAATGGAACATGGTAAGTCAGATAGGCCTTGAGTACAAACTATGCCTCAGGAGAAACATGGATTGGTTTGAAAGCGGTATTTTATTTACCGGATACCTTACTGTCTCACAAGGCATCCCAACGAATTGAGATTATGTATAATTGGAGCATGTCTCAGGCAAAAACTGTATTTACCAGCTCACCCAAGCTGGGACCCCAGAATACGTGGCTCCATCTGAGACCTAGACCTGATAGGCAGAGGCCACAAATCCATCTAATTATCAGCAGCTCAACATGTCTGAATTCCTAGCTCTTGACATTTATCTCTTAGAATCCAAATCACATGGTGGCAAAGACCTAAGAAAACTGTCTGACCCCCAACATGGGCGCTGAAGCAGTTAAAGAGATAACATCGAGATAAAGGCCACATCTTTCAGAATTCTCTGGGAGAACTGCAGGTACCATTGCACTCATCTTAACAACAGATGTGTGAAATGAGGTGGATGATAGTATGAACTGAGTGTGCCATCGAACATAGGCGAAAGCAGGGAGGTAAGTGTGTGTGTGTACCCCTGGGCTGTACACGCACACGCACACACACTCACACCTACACCCATACACACCTTTATCCAAGGTCACTTAGAGTCAGGAACAAGGATCATAATTGTTCCAAGCTCCAATTTCTCTCACCCAGTTGTTTTAAGAAACTGTGCTGTTCCTGCCTATGAAGGAAACATTTTCTCTTCCCTGACACTTTGGTGCTTCGTTTCCACCTTGCCCACTTGGAGCTGCCATTCATTTCAGGCTCCCTTGGAATAAAACTTATGACTCCAGGAAATGCGCACAAGCTTTAAGCACACCACTCCTGCTCTCCTGGTGATAACTGCTCTAGAATCCTATGTTTGCAACGTAGAAAAGAGAAAGAAGAGATACTTGACTCTTTCCACTCCTTCATTTTTTGCCGTGTGCTATCCTAAATACAGATGAAACGCCAAGTTCCGGCAAAGACTTAGATGTCAGCCGTCATCACGTTCAGCCAGGAGCTGCCTCACGATGGAGAGTGGAGCGACAGAGGGGCACCGGTATAATGGAGGAGGAGCCCTGGGGTAAGAGCTGGCACATCTGAATGTTAGCTCCAGCTTAATTAGTAGTCACTGACTGGAAGAGTGGGGATAAGGGAGTGGGAGTAATCATCTCCCTTCGTTATCCTTGGCTGACGAATGGAAAAAGAAGTGTAAGACAGAAGGACGTTTGCAAACTGCTGAGTGTCATGTAATGCAAGAGATCGCAGCCGCCTGGGAAAGGGCAAAAGTGCATTTGACACTGGAGTGGGCCACACAGGAGGTGAGTTTTAGCCTTGGCTGTACTTCTCATTGTCCCACGACCTTAAAGTCTTCCCTTCTGGGTCTCCGTTTCCTCATCAGGAATATAGGGTATTGGTCTTATGTCCTAGACTCTAGGTGCTCAATAATCTTGATACTCTACGTGTGGACCCCGGGCCAGTAGCCTCTGCAACACCTTGGGGCCTGGGAGAAATACAGAACCTCTGTCCCCACCCAGATCCACTGAGTCAGACTTGCATCTAACATGACCCCCATGTGATCTGTTTGTATTAAAGCTTGAAAATTACTGGTCCTTGAGATCCCTTCGAGCTTGATCAGTCCACACTTCTACTCCAAATGGTCCAGTGCCTTGCCCTTTCACAGCACACCCATTTCATGAGACACTGCAGAACTTGCTATCCATGGCCAAGGAGGCAGGTGCGGCAGTATTTTGCTGTTTCTAAGTACACTTTTGCATAATCAAATGAGTCCAGCCAATTCCCTCGGTTCCTCCTCTCTCCCTCTGATCACAATTCTCACCAACACTTAAGAAGACCATATTTCATGTTAAAAGATACTATACCAAATTTGCTAAGACATATATTGTACCAGGCACAGTATTAAGTGTTTTCATATAGTATCTCATTGAAGACGTAAAGTAGCTCTGGGCAGTAGGTTCTATTTTTATCCTTATTTTACAGATGAGAAATGTCGGTTTTGGAGACGTTGACCTGCAAAAGATCACAAAGCTGGAACTTGGTGAAAATGGAATTTGAACCCAGATCTGTCTCACAACAGAGTGCATGCGTTTAATCACCATGGGACCTGCCCTCCCCAGCCACTTGGTGACAACTTCTGCAGCACCTTTCCCTAGGTATCCCTATTCAACCTTTGCGTCCTACACATCATTCTTGTTACTCTTCTTTCAATCATACAGTATTTTTTTAATTAATTAATTTATTTTATATTTATTTTTGGCTGTGTTGGGTCTTCATTTCTGTGCGAGGGCTTTCTCCAGTTGCGGCGAGCGGGGGCCACTCATCATCGAGGTGCACGGGCCTCTCACTGTCGCGGCCTCTCCCGTTGTGGAGCACAGGCTCCAGACGCGCAGGCTCAGTAGTTGTGGCTCACGGGCCTAGCTGCTCCGTGGCATGTGGGATATTCCCGGACTGGAGCATGAACCCCTGTCCCCTGCATTGGCAGGCGGATTCTTAACCACTGAGCCACCAGGGAAGCCCAATCATACAGTATTTTAGAGCTCTGTTGTCCGATGTGGTAATCAGTAGCTACGTGAAGCTATTCAAGTTTAAATTAAATTAAAATTCAGCTCCTCACTGCACTGGCAACATTTCAAGCAAGCAACAGTCAATCGTGCCTAGTGGCTGCCATACTGGACAGCACAGAATTAGAGTATTTCCATCATCAGAGCAAGTTTTATTGGACAGTGCTGTCTTAGACAATCAAGTTGCTCATCATTATTACTCCATCATTGGCCTTGCCCCTTATTCACTACTTCTGAGTCCTGAAAGCTCTACTCTTAAGTGCACACTCTTAGAAAAGTCATCTCCACACGCCTCCACTACGCGGTAAGAGGCTGCCTGGGGGAGAACTGAGAGACCCTGTTTATCCAACAAGATGCGAGTCCTAAGACTTGACCCTGATTTCAAGTTCAGAGGCCACATCCACAGACGGAGAGACAGGCTTCGGTGTGCATTGCCAGCCTTGCAGCCTTGGCCATTATGATTCATTGTGACAACTACTCATTTCTGTCAGGGGAAAAAAAAAGTCCAATCAGGCAGAGTTTTATTTCCTCCCTAAAATAAAACAGAACTGACTGGCCAAGGTATCTCCAGGGATATCTGCTATGGGGCTTTAAATTACCCCATAACACTTCTAGTCAATCCCACTTCCATGTTGGAGTTTGCAATCAACATTTATCTCTATCGGACAGACCATCTGTAGGTGCTAATACCACTTTTATTATTACCTTGTAAATGTAAAATCCTTGAGGCAGAAACGCCAGCTGCTAACACAGAAGCGTGTATGAGCACCCACTTTTCCAATGATGAATGTCCCTGGGTCCCTGAGCTGCAGCAAAAAGTATATCAAAAATTTGCCTGGAATTTGTATATGGATCCAATGTCAAGGGGCTGTGGGGACAGTTCTTTCCAGGGACCCCACTGACAATGACCTTCCCCTTCTCTGTCAGGTATAAAGCCTTCCGCTGGGCTGCCAGCCTTCCTACTTTGGAAATTGAGGCGAACAACGGGAACAGAAGGAAATCCTTACCAAATGCTCATAACCAGACACAGCATAACGGTCTCCCTGAAAGGTATTCATGAACACTAATAGCTATTATTTATTGAGAGTCCCACTTTCATTTCTCTAATTTAGCAAATGTTGACCAAGTACCTATCTCGTGCCAGACGTGCTATAATTTGCTGGGTCCCCAACGGAATAATTCGGTCTCACAGAGCTCTCAACCTCGCAAAGGAACTGGACAATTACTCTAGTAAGTACCTAAATAAATGACTAATGATGAATTTTAATAACGGCTGAAAAGAATATAAGGTAGTCTGGTAGAAATTAACATGGAAGGCTTTGTTTAGACACAGTGGTCAGAGAAGACCCTCTCTGGGGAGGTGGCCTAGCCCTATTGGCTACAACCTGAAGGATGAGGCAGCTAGCCAGTGTGGGCTGAGCTCAGTGTATGAGGATGGGAGATGAGGCCATATCGCAGGAGGTGGCCGTACCGCAGGGCCCCCCTTAATAAGGAGTTTACGTTTTCCACTAAGAGCAAGGGGAAGTGACTGGAGGATTTGAAGCAGCCCGATGACACATGCTTCATGTTTTTAAACCATCATTCTGGTTGAGGGGGGAGGAAAGGATGGAGGTCAAGGGTGGGGCAGAGAGTGGAGGCAGGGAGGCTGGGTGGGGCTGTTTTCTTAGTCCAGGTGGGAGATGAAGGCAGCTTGGACTCCCACTGTAGTGTGGGGATAAAGGGAGGCACCGGCAAGATATTTGGGGGGGTGTACAGAAAGGACTTGCCACGCAACCTGCTGTATGGGGGTAGGGTGAGGAAAACAAGTCAGGAATCACAGATGACTCCAAAGTTGCAGGCTTGGGCAGCTGGTGAGTAGTGGTGCCTTTTGCTAGGACTGGGGTGGGGTGCTTTGCATTCATTATTTGCAAGCCTGATGATTCACCTTGCAGAAGTTTGTATTAACATCTCCCTTCACAAATGGGGAAACTCAGAGAGATCGAGAAACTTGTCCAAAGTCACACAGCTTGTGAACGTTGAAGCCGGTATTTGCACCTTCGGCAAAGTTCCTGGGTGCTCTTTGCTTGGCCTTGACTGTCACACCGCCCCAATTTCTCAGTTGCTGGCTTCAAATCTCTATGGCTTCTCTCTCTGTGTTGGTCCATATTAAGTATTTTCCTGGGCTCATCTCTCTGCTCTAAACATTCCCTGCCTCGAAAACCTTGTCCCCTACCTCCACCTCCATGTGGCTCCCCATTCCCTTTCAAATCGTAGACGTGGTTTTCATTCTCCTGCCATTTGCTCCCTTAATGTACATCAAACGTTATAAAAATGACTTGTCTAATCATTTGATTTCCCTGCTAGGCTTTAAGCTCTATGAATGCAGGACATACCTGCAATGTCCATCATTGCCTTGCTAAGGCCTGGCACAATTCCTGAAACTACATAGTAATAATTCAGTGAATATATGCTAAATGAATTCCTAGGCACTGGTGAAGTTGAGAGACGGCTTGTCCATTTTAACCCAAGGGTTCAGGAGCCCAGATTAGTGTTCTCTTCAGCATGCTGCAAGAAGCTGGGAGTTAGGAGATCTGGGTTAACTTGAGGTTTTTATTACTAACTAGTTAGCTCTGTGATGTATGCAAGGTCTCATTACCTCTCTTTCAGCATTCATTATTTACAAAACTGATGATTAACTTTGCAAAAGGGTTTTTCCTTTTAGCTCAAAACAAAAGGAAATTAAAACCTGGCTCTCTGATCTCAAGGGGTGAGCACAAAATCCAAACAGATGTGAAAGGGCTTTTAAAGGCATAAAACTATACACATGGATGGTGTCCCATTTGTTAGAGCATCAAAATATTGGGTTGGCCAAAAAGTTCGTTCGTTTCCCCCCATAAGATCTTATAGAAAACCCCGAACGACATTTTGGGCTAACCCAATAACATAATTCCCCTTTGGGATGGCCCAGAGGTTAAGATTCTGGAGTCCAGCAGACCTGAGGAGACTTGGTTCTAATACTTAGCTGTTTATGGCTGGGTAAGTCATCTCCTCTGAACTAATGAGAACAGCATTAATTTCACAGGGCTCTTCTGAGGATTAAATAAACTCTAGCATATTACAGGATTGCACACACATGTGTATGTATGTATAGTATATAGTATCACACACATACACAGAACCCATATACCAATTCATATTCCACACCAAGAATTGGGGGTTTGGGCTTCCCTGGTGGCGCAGTGGTTGAGAGTCCGCCTGCCGATGCAGGGGACGCGGGTTCGTGCCCCGGTCCGGGAAGATCCCACATGCCGCGGAGCGGCTGGGCCCGTGAGCCATGGTCGCTGAGCCTGCGCGTCCGGAGCCTGTGCTCCGCAGCGGGAGAGGCCACAACAGTGAGAGGCCCGCGTACCGCAAAAAAAAAAAAAAGAATTGGGTTTTTATTATTCACAAATATTTTTGAAAATATCACTAAGGATGAATAATATGTCACTCCCAATCTCAGAAGCAGCTTCTTTAAGCACAGTTTCCTATAACTTTGTACGAAGTAGCATGTCACTCCGAGAACAAGATGCTTTCTTTGTAGAAGTCAAGTGGCAGCCACACTTAGAGGCAAGAATACACGTGTAGCTCTGTTAAGCAAAGACAAATCCAACTGAACACTAGCAGCTGCCTGAGTCCTCAGTGAGCTGAAATGAGTCATAGGGGAAGATAATTCTTTTCAACTTCTTAGCATCAGTAAGGCAGTGCCTTCTTTTCTGTTTTTTTTTTTGCGGTACACGGGCCTCTCACTGCCGCGGCCTCTCCCGTTGCGGAGCACAGGCTCAGCGGTCACGGCTCACGGGCCCACCTGCTCCGCGGCATGTGGGATCCTCCCGGACCCTGGCATGAACCCGCGTCCCCTGCATCGGCAGGCGGACTCCCAACCACTGCGCCACCAGGGAAGCCCGGCAGTGCCTTCTTAAAGCTCCTCCTCCTAATACAAAATCAAAACCTCCCATTTTCCACCGCTTTGCTCTGCTGCTACTCTGGTTGTTAGAAAATCTGCTGCCTGAATGTGTTTGGCTTCCCAGTAGTGGACTAATCAAAAGATAAGGGGACTTGTTTAAGCAGCAAGAAGGATAAATGGTGGGACAAAGGGCGCCTTGACAGATGGCAAGAAGAGCAGAATCTAGGAGTAAGTGGGGACAGAACGGAGAGAGTGAGAGGGAAGAGTCCTGGCAAGATGGCAAGAATTAGATGGAACAGGAGTGGAAAGGTTAGGGAAGGAAGCCATCAGGATCAGAAGGCAGCAGTGGTGCCGGTTAAAGCCCTGTTGGGGCTCACGAAGCAGTGAAAGAAGCAGGGCTCCAGAACTTGCTAAGTGTGGACTCTCTGAACCTCAGTCTCTTCCTCTACAAAACGGACCTCCCATTATCACGAGGATGAATGGACTATTGTACACAGAGCACTTAACCACAGTCTAGTAGTAAGTACACACTCAATAGATGCTTTCAAATAGAGTATAGGCAACAGAATAGGGGTAAAACAACCCCCTTGTGAAATAAATACCGAAGGAAAGGGAGAGAGCTAAAAAGAACTCCACATTTCTCAGTCCCTTTTTCCATTTTTTGACAATGTTAGTTTTTTGATTTACCAATTTTTAAAAATCCTGCTTGCTTCCTTTGTAGCTCTCCTCCACATGGAATCCAAGGATGATTCATCCTTAAGGTAGAAAGGGGATACAGAAGCTAACTGTACTACTTCTCCCCCAGGACCAGAATCTTCTCCACAGCAGTCCCAACCCATGTGCCAGCCGCCTCTGCCTGCACCAATCTGCTGGGGAGCAGGGGATGGGCGGTGCCTCCAAGAAGGTGCCTTTCCTCCCTTGAGAACTTGGTTATAAAAGCTCCTCTTTTTGGCAAGTCAAAACACACCTCACTGTTAGTAGCAATGACTGATCCTGATTAGGCCTTCTGGAGCTGAGTTCCCAAATTCTTTTTCCAATCCACATTCATTTGACACCACCCCTCCCCTGCATGCTGTCACTGCAGGGTTCTTGAGGGCACAGAAGCTGTCAAGTTCATTGTTATGTCTAGCATCTCACACACTAATCAGCACACAGTAGGTGCTCAATAAGCATCTGAATGAATTAATGAATGAATAATATTCACAGCCTCAAAGGATTTAAAGAGCATCTACTAGGCGTAGTAAATTTAAATGTTTTCGGGAGCCCAGGCAGCTAAAATAAATGAGGACGGACTGGCTTGTGGCTAATTGAGGAGTGAATGTTCTGACCAAAGGCACTTGAATTCAAATTGTTTTAGAAGCGTCCATTAGCTCAAACCCATTTAGTGCTGGGTTGTAGCTTGTACCACCATTTGTGGTGGAGTCTGTGACTCCATTTTACATACCCTCCTCCCCCACTTAGAAATTTGAGTCTCCTCAATTACTTCCTTTATAAATGCTAACTCACCCTCCAGCAGCCCCAAGGATGGGGCAGGTGAGACCTTCAAAACTTAATTATTTG
Organism: Phocoena phocoena; assembly: GCF_963924675.1. NCBI lineage: Eukaryota > Metazoa > Chordata > Mammalia > Artiodactyla > Phocoenidae > Phocoena > Phocoena phocoena. Next base: position 124,019,872 of record NC_089221.1, read on the forward strand.
AAAATTCATTACCTTCCCCTGAAAGCTGTCTCCTTGCAATTTTTACCCAATTGTCCCTTTGAGGCTGGCGAAACAAATTGAATTCTTTTTCTGTTTGATTTCCCTGCAAATATTTGAAGATATTTACCACCCCCCTCCAAGCCCACTAAATCTTCTCCAGATTAAAGTTCTTTCAGCTGTTCCTATGTCAAGATTATGAAAGTCCCACCATCCTGTTCACTGCCATGTGTCAACATCCCTCTCCAAAGTGTGGTATCACACATGCATGTACAGTGTTATTAATAATAGTGAAAAAGTTTGGAAAAGATCCAAATTACAACAAAAGGAAATGGGTAAAATTTGGTTCACCTCCTATAATGGACAGTTTATGTAACTATTAAAAATCATTCTAAAGAGCCTGGGAAAATGCTCATATTAGAATATTAAGTGAAGAAGTCACATGACAAAACATTGCTTTCCATTTTGGTCCTAATTTTATTTCAACTATTTTATTTAAAACCGATTTGAATAAGATTGTAAGCTGGAATAAAAATGACTCTTGTCCAGAAATCACTTTCATAATCAGCAATAAAAACCCAGGTTACTTCTTTTTTAAACGTGTTTTTCAGAAATTAATCAAAGATTTCAGATTGAAGAGTCCAAGGGGGTCCCCTGCCTTGATCCAGGTCAATGTTTAAAAATCAGAGGCCTAGGGCTTCCCTGGTGGCACAGTGGTTGAGAGTCCGCCTGCCGATGCAGGGGACTCGGGTTCGTGCCCCGGTCCGGGAAGATCCCACATGCCGCGGAGCGGCTGGGCCCGTGAGCCATGGCCGCTGGGCCTGCGCGTCCGGAGCCTGTGCTCCGCAGTGGGAGAGGCCACAACAGTGAGAGGCCCGCGCGCGTACCGCAAAAACAAAACAAGACAAAACAAAAACAGAGGCCTATATGGGGGCAGCGTTTCTGACAATTATGTGCTTAGTCCCTCCCTCTCCTCCCCCAGAATACAGACTGGAATACAGTCAGTTGAAGGGTGGGGACTTGGAAAAAGCAGATCTGGAAAAAGACTCTCAGGTGATTTTGATGCATACCACTGGTTAAGAAGTAAACTAGACGCTAGATTTCTGTTCATGCTGCCAAAGCGCATATCCCTTTTCTTGGCAGCCACAGCATTCTTTTGACTCACTCTGAGTTAACTAAGACCCTGGAGGCTTGTTCTGATGAGCTGCTCTTAAAGGCTACTCCCCTCCCTGCATGCATGCAGGTGGCTTTGTAAGATTTCAGGGAAGATATTGGCATTGATCCCCATACAATTCACTTTATTATTAGATTTGGCCCATCAATCTAGACTGTCAAGATCTCGCTGTTCTGGCTCCTCCTCCCAGCTGTGAGTCATCCTAAAATCTCAATCAGAATGACATTTAAGGTATTTATCCTGCCAGAAAGTCTTCTTTCCCAAGGTAAACATTCCCAGTGTCATTGACCAGGAAGCCTAAGACATTTTTTTTCTTCACCATCTGACCTGGACATCCCCTGACACAAGGGCCCATGGAGTAGCCTGGTCACCACTGAAGACAGAGGCTATCGTTCCCCTTTTATCTGGATAATGAAATATGATTTGAAGAGGTCCTTTTTTGTTGCTTGAAAGTCTCTAACTAGGGTTTCTAATTACTCAAGTAATTTTTGCTTATCGTAAAGTGTGTTTTAAATACTATCTGGAAACATGTAAATAAAACTCTCCCTCCATCCCCAAGCTCACTTCTATGAGGCGATCATTATTAACAACCTGGTGTATACAGAAACGTGCACCTCTCTACGGGGTTTGGTTTTATCTCTTTGACCAAGAGACGCAATGTTTCTGCCAGCAATTTGCTGATAATAACTTATTTTGGTATCAGTTTCAAAGGATTAATTCAGTTCATGGTATCTGCTTCCAAAAGCATCTAAAGCATCCCCATTCATATAAACATGAGAGGCAGAGCCAGCTATGTCTTTGCTGGTCCTTCTGCAACTGGACTGGTGGGTTTCTGTGAGGCCTGCACGTGGAGTGGAAGAGAGTGGTTCCCAAACGCTGGGCTTCATTAGGATTATCTAGAGAGCTGTTTCAGATATGCTCCCCAGTGATCACACAGCAGGGTTGGGGTGCAAGTCAGGACAAATTGTCTAGGCTGTACTGATGCCCGCCAGGGTCTGGGCCCAGTGTATTCAGATATTAGGCCGACATGCCTGACGCCATGGGCTTGGTGCTCTGGTGCCATCTGTCCTCCCTCGAGACGCCCCTCCAGCTGATTCCTCACCTTTCAGTCACACCACCTCCCAGCTGAAAAATGTCCATAGCTTCCCACTGTTGAAATTCAGCAGCTCTCTTTAGAGCCTTTGCAGCTCCTCTCACTTAGCCCTCACCTAACTTCCAAGAACTTTCCTTCACATAGGTTAAAACTCAACCAGACTTTTTATTCCATTCATCTTCTGCTCCCTCTGGGTCTTCACTCACTGTTCTCTTTCTCTGTAAAGGCTGCCTCCTTCTTCCTTGCACTCCCTATATCTGCCTATTTATTCCTGCATCCTTCAAGGTTCACGTCAAACGCTGCCTCATCTATAAACCTCTCCTGAGCCCTGCCTACCTCCTGTCTCCTCCTAACAAACTAGAAGCGGTCCTCTCTTCCTCTGAAACCTCTACTCCATTTTTAAAATACTTTATGGTACTTGCCTCTTTCAATCTTGTAATTTGTTGAATATATCTTATCTCTTCAACTAGATTATAAGTCAATACATGAATGTATGTTGAGTGAATAAGTGAATCCACAAATAAGCATACAGAAGACAAAAGGGGGAAGCAGTGTGGAAGAAGAAGAATCAGCATGATCCTACCTGTACCCCATTGCCTCCGAGAAAATATTAAAAACAGACAAATCCACCAGCAACCACCGTATCGCATGCACAGGCACAGCTTGGTTTGGTAGATTCCTATAAGCATATTTGAAGGACTTGAGTCCTTTCCTTTGCTAGTAACTCAGATTTATTATTACTTAAGTCTTTCCCCATAACTCTGGAGTTAGAAGCCAATTACCTGAAGCACAAGTGAGATACTAGAACATGAAGGGGCCCCCAGACTGAGCGAGAGGCACTGTAATATATGCCCCTTTGGGTGGCTCTGCCATCATCAAATCTGACCAGTGTACACACTGCCTACAACTCCACAAAACTTTTCCTTGATCTTCGGTTGGTCCTGCCTGGTTTGGCCCCCACTTCTTTCCTGGTCCCATCTGATGCCATCTTTGCACTTGTTCATGCTTCTCAGTTCCACTCCCTTTCTCCAAAATGATGTGTACCTTTCCACCTCATAGCCTTGCTTTATGCTGTTCCCTCTACTTGGCATGGCTGCCCCACTCCCCCGAGCCTTAGCATAAAGGTCACTTTCATGGGGGAGGCCCGCCCCGATCCCCTAAGACTAGGTTAGGTTATCCCAGCATAGTTTATGATGACTCTGTTAGAAAGAAGCCTTCAGACTTGGAGCTTAGATACTCCTTCTGTGATTATTTGATGAAGGTTTTTCTTGCCCGCTAGATTTTAAACTCCACAAGGGCAGGGAATAAAGCTGTCTTGTTATCTACTCCATCCTAGCACCCACGACCATATCTGGTAATATGATGTCCAAGAAATTTTCTGAATGAATGAATTGAATTCCAAGGACATCCATCTCTGCTAAAAAAAATTAGGTGCAGAAAAATCATGGAGATATTTGCACCACCTCTAATTCAGTCTCTGCTCCCTCCACTTGGTTGATGGACTATTTTCTACTCACCTTCATTCCACATAGAGAGACACCTGCAACTTATAAACCATTACGTTTTTACTGACAATATCTTAGAGAAGCATCACCAGAAGCAGCCCCATTGTTTCAAGGGAACTCACACATTTTGAGCACCTACTATGTACGGATATGATCCTCATGCCTCTTAGGTTATCTAATTTTCTCAGTGACCGAATGAAGTTGTTTCATTATTTCTACTTCACAAATGAGAGAAATCTGAGACTCAGAGAGACTAATCGACTTGGCCAAGATCACAGCATAAGAAATGGCAGGAGTTTTATATTGTTTAATAGGTAGTCAATGGAAAGGATGCTGGCCTGGAAATCAGGAGATAGGAGTTTTGGTCCATTTCATATCACGAATTCCTTGGGTGACCTTGAGCTAACATGTAATCTCTGAGTTCTGACTTCCTTGTAAATAGGAGATAATATCTGAAGATGGATTGAGCCCAGGCTTTCACGAGTTTCTGAACAGGGATAAAGCACAACATGCTACAAAGAGTGATTATCCCGCCTCATCCCCCCCTACCCTCAAGAACCAACAGATGGCCTTCTCTTCATTTGAAAATCAAACACTCCTACCGAGGTCAGTTATGCCTACAAATCAATGTAGGCTTTCTTCTCCTGCACAAAATCTCCAGCTGGAAAAATCAGCTCTAATTCTTTCACTTGCTCAGGCCTTGCTCTGAATAATATATTTTAAAAATGAACTATTTTGGGGCCGAGAAATCTGTAAATCTGAGCTGATTCATCACTTTCACCATCAGGCTCTTACTCTCCTGCTGCTTCTGCTTTGTCAGATAAAGACATTTTATTTCTACCAACAATTTCGCAGTGGGCTATGCGGAGAGTTCTCCTTTTCTCACAATAAAATTCTTTGCAAAAGATTAAAAACTTAAGGATGGGCAGAGTCTCAAAAAATAAATCTAAAGTAAATAAAACACTGGAGGTGGGATGGATGGATGCAGATAGAGACACAATCGCAGAAACGAAATGGCTTGCAACACGGCACCTAACTTTGAACGTGGAGATTCCAAAAGTGTCAAGGGGCAACTGTCTCAACTAATAGAATAGGAAGACAAAAAAAGATAATTCCAGAAAATGTACTAAATACCAGCTCTAGTTAACTTTGGAATGCTTGTAACTCTCCCCCATAAGATTTACCTTTCAATGCTTTTCTCGGATAAATTATATTAAAATGAGTTTAGTCTGAGGAAATAAGGGACATATCCTTAAAACATGCTAGGCAGAATGGAACAGCCAGCCTAAGAATAAAAAAAAAAAAAAAACTGCCATGAACGCTCATGTGTGGATGACTGAGGCCTGAATGTTTTTCTGAGGGGCACAAAAACTCCTTCAGAGAAGCTCTGATGTTCAGTAGTAGCTTTTTTTTTTTTTTTTTTTTTTTTGCGGTACACGGGCCTCTCACTGTTGTGGCCTCTCCCGTTGCGGAGCACAGGTTCCGGACGCGCAGGCTCAGCGGCCGCCATTGGCTCACGGGCCCAGCCGCTCTGCGGCATGTGGGATCTTCCCGGAGCGGGGCACGAACCCGCGTCCCCTGCATCGGCAGGCGGACTCTCAACCACTGCGCCACCAGGCAAGCCCTCAGTAGGAGTTTTAAATGCTCTACACGAAAGTGATGTAGTCACAGAAGTATAGCACTGCAATATTAGATGAGAAAGGCCATGCTGTGTGGGGACCTTTCCTCCCCATCACTCTTCCTCTAGGCTATACCTCTTCTGAGCTCCGGGCCATATTCCCAAACCTGCCCCTACACTGGTGTCACCGTGTGGATGTCAGGCTGTTCAAAATCATGGAGTCCCAAATTTTCTCCCACCTCATCTTCTCTCCAAATCTGCTTCTGCCCCTTCTTCCCTCATTTAATTTCCTAGGGCTCCATCTACACCACTGCCACCCTAGACCTGGATCTCTTTCTCAGCAACAACAGCCTGACATAAATAGAAGCCCTACCGATTCTATCTCTAAAATACTGCCCTAATAAGTCTCTTCCTCTACACTGTCTTAATTCTGGCCCACACCATCTCTCACCTGCATTTGTATACTAGCCTCCTAATAGGCCTCCTTATTTCTGTCATTCCACTGCCTCGACAGTGGCATATTCTAGCCACATCCTGCCCGCCCACCATGTCACACACCACACCATCTCTCCACACACCAAAACAAAACAAAACAAAATAATCCACAGACAAAAACACACACACCCTGACTCTGCAACACCAAAAAAAAAAAAAAAAAAAAAAAAAAAAATCCACAGACAACACATACACACACGTATGATAGAACACATCATCAAGTCACACCAACCTGCCTGCCATTCCCCATTCCATACCCCTCTCTCCCATTTCCAGATCTCTGTCTGGGCTATCTTTCCTCCTAAGATGTTCTTCCTTCACCATCATACCACTCCTTAATGTCCCTTGAAGTTCTTGCTTATCCTTCCAGATCAAGTTCAGAGCCACCCTCCTCTAGGAAATCAACTGAACTTGTTCCCTCCCCCTTCTAGGCTGTCAGATCCCAATATACCAACAAGTTTTCTTAGCCTTGTCTCCCTACCAGGCATTGGAGTCCTTTAAAATGTAGCAGAATTTAACAGCACAGCATGAGATAAAGCAGACCTGGGGTAAAATCCCAGCCATCTCTTGTTAGGTTAGGAAAGTAAGTTCTCTGAACCCCAGTTTTCTCACTCCAAAAATAGAGATATTCCTATCACTTAACATAGGGTTGGAATCAGAAGTAAAGGAAAAAGTGCTTATTACCTAGCACCTAGGTGAGACAATGAAATGACAACCATTATTATTAAAACTATTTAGACTCCCTGTACCCTGTGTTCAACAAACGTTTAATTGCATGAATAGGTTTAACTTTCAGCTCCTTCAATTTTATAATAAGCATATTCAAGCATACTTTCACACCAGAGCTCCCCAAGAGTTATGCAAGGTAAGCAAGTGAGGTATTAATCTTCCCATTTTACCAGTGGGGAAATGCAGACTGAGAACATAAGTAACTCGCTCAGTAAATTAGTGGCTCAGGTTAGACTAGAACTCAGCCTTCAAATGTTATATTACATGTAAAACATTGACTCACATTTTAGAAAACGAATCCATCTAAAAATAGCATGGCTGTCCAATCATTTGCACTATGCTGGGTACTTTTTAAAATATGCTTATTTTACAAGAAAAGAAATTTGTAAAATAACAAATCAGTAAGATGCCAGAAAAAGGACTGGCTTTCCAATTTAGAGCAGAGCCTTGCAAATGAGAATGCAGATTTGAAAGAGCTCTTTTGGAAAGCTAAATCCAATTACATCATTGCCTGGCTTTTAAACCCTCCACTAACTTCACACTGCCCTCAGAATAAAAATCACCCTCCATGTCATGGCCTTGAATCTTCTACATGGTCTGGATCAGCCTACCACTCCTGTCACTCTCTTTCCTTTATTTATTATGTTCAAGTCCCATTTGTCTCTGTTCTTCATACTCTCCAACCTCATTACTGCCTCAGGGCTTTTGCATTTGCTGTTTTCTCTCTGAGAGTCCTCATTCCCTAGATTTTCCCCATCTTGGCACCTTTTTGTTATTTAGGTCTTAGTGTCAAGAACTTCCCTCTCTATTCTATTTAATTGTGGCTCCCTACTGCCCATACTCTCTATTATATCATTAACTTGCTCTAATTTCTTCATATCATTTATCATCCTATAAATTCTTATTTGCTTTTTGCATCTTTTCTCCCATGAGAATATAATGTCCACGAGAACAGAGAAAGACCTTGTCGATCTTGCTGAGTACTCTACCTCTAGCACCTAGAACAGTGCCTGGTATATAGTAGGTATTCAGTAAATATGTGCTAAATGGATGAATGAATAAGCTTCTTTTATCACCAATAAAACACCAAAATAAAACTTTCTATGCATTAGCAATCTAGACTGATAGAACATCCTTGAACCTAAAAGCAGTACAGTCCCCAAAATTAGAACTCGTGGGAAGAAGTGAGCTAACACCAAACACCATTCTTACGTCTTTGAGAACAAAGGACTCTTGTTTTTATTTATATCCAAGGAAAGCTGAGTTTTTTGGCATAGAGGACTGTTTAGAGACACTCCCTCCATTTGAACCAAAAGGTCACACATGTTTCTTCTCTGGCTTGGAGCTCAGCCCCCTGGAGCTCTGGTTTCAATCTGGAGATTTTATCTGACAGCCTGCATGTCACTGCTTTTGGTGAACTTGTTCTGTTGCCAGAGCGTTAACTTAGAGGGAATACCACATAAAGAGCAAAACGTGCATCAAGAGGGGAAGAAGGGATCTTTAAAGTAGTTTAATTTCCAGGATTAACTTTAAAATGATCTGGTAATTTCATTTGCAATGTCATAATGCCCAATCTACTTTTAAGGTAAAAATCCTGGAAACTGATTCAATTAGCCATGACAAGTACACACTCTTCTCAAGCAGAAGGATGAGATGGTTCTTTCTCCCTCTCCTCCTGAATTTTTCTCCCAATAACATGAAACAGTAACAGGACCTGTAATCTAGCAGAGTGACTCTGTAAAACCCAACAAAACAGAAGTCCCTATTGTTTCGTTTCAGGTTAATTTTAGAAAGCAAAGTTGGAAAAGACTCAAATCGCACTTATGCTGTACTGGCCCTTGCTAACAAGTAAGCAAGTACCATCTGAAAGGTTAGGGCTGGGAATCCATTTCTTTCCTAGGTCTTCAGTGATTGATGTACATGTATAGTGAATCCAGGCACAAAGTCCAACCTCTCTCCCAACGAATTTGATTTTCCTCTTCCTCATTTTTAAACAGCTGAGCCACAAATTCTTCTTTATCAGATGCCACAGGAAGTTACAGAAAGCAGGATTTTAATTGAACGTATGTAATTATGTCAAATCTGATAACAGCATAATGTACTGAAGATCAAAAAGCTTACTGAATGTGAGGTTATTTCTAGCACAAAAGCTTAGAACATAGAGTCAGTCTCATCCTCCCCCGACCCCCTGCCTTAAAAATCAGATGGAGGTTCATCACGTGGAAAACTTACAGGGAAGGTATCCAAATTGGTGCCCCAAACTCAAATTGCCTCAGTTTATGTTCCTCGCAACTACCTCTTTGGTTTTATGGCCAGTGAGGGCACTTATTGCTTGCATAGCAGCCCTGTTCTACTCTTCCTAATTTATGGGTCAGCTCTTCGACTCCCCAGGGCCCATTCTTCAATAGCTACAGGATTAGCATCTATAGATTTCCATTTGGTCTTTATCATCACAGAGGAGGGTTAGCCATACACTGAATAGTTGAGTTTGGGAGAAAGCATTGGGTAAGAGGAGGAGGAAGAGTATACGCTAAAAAAGTAGATTTATGAAACTCAACTGTGATAGACTGGTAATTATTGAAATGGGGCTTAACAGACATAGAAAGAAAGCTGTGTAAAGGCACTTCACAGTAATTAATTGAGCCTCTCCTAGTTCTAAATTGAGAAAAATACAAAAATCAATAATTTCAAATGTGTCATACTTATTGACACTAATGAAACCTCCTGAATAAGCATTTAATGCAACTCCACTGCTACTTTAAATTTACATTACTCACTGAGTGCACATTACAAGGTCAGGGCAGCTCCCCTGGGCTTCACAGAGCTGATGCTATCAAATAGACAGGACTTTGTTCGTGCTGTATGTGGAACAACCCTTTAGAGAGTTGCTGAGCTGTCCGTGGTGCTGAAAAAGCAGCTCTTTCCCCTTTGGTTCAGCAGGAGACACACATTCAGAAATGACATGGGAGCTCATAGGGCAGCGACTCACACCTCCACATTTACTTGAAAATACACACACACGCACACACACATACACACACACACACACACACACACAGAGTACTTGGATTTCCTAGAAAGCTCTGATTACGCTATCTCACTAAAATCTCTCATTTTTACTCTTTGTACTTTTAGATATTAACCACAATGAGACATATTAAGTTGAATTTGCTGGCATTATTCTCTGTTAAATAAGTGTTCTATATCTCCAAATGGACTGTAAGCTCAAGGGTCATGGAAATACTCATGGACTTGTTAAAATATCTGGATTCAAATTTAGGCTCCACCACTTACTAGCTAGGTAACTTGACTGAGTCAAGTTATTCTCAGTGCCTCAGCTTCCTTATGTGTAAAAAGAGGCAATCACTAACATTTTGGGAGGGTCCAGTACAATGCTACATTTTACAGTGCTTTGAAAACTGTAATGAGCATTAAAATTGTAAGCATTTACCATGCCGGCTTTTTTTTGGTATCACATACAGCAAATATTCTTGACACAGCATTCACAGTTAAAGTTTTTGTTGTCTTTCTAATTCCAAACAGGCCTATGGAATTCAGAATAATTAAGATAATTATTTTTAAATCTCATGCCTGAGGAATATTAGGAGTTTATAAATTTAGGGAGAGACTGACCTAGAAGGCAGACAAAGTTGGAAACTGAAATTCAGACTCCAGTAAAACATTCAAAAATTAAGATCCAAATGCTCAGTCATCTCCAGGCTTATCATCATCGCCATCTTTCCAGTACTTGTCATTCACTGAAACAATGCCCCAGTCAGCATGCTATGTACACATAGATTATCTAATTTAATCTGAACACTCTCATTTTGTAAATAAAGTAACTAATGTAGGAGAGATTAAATAACCTGCCCAAAGCAACAAAGAGTAGTATAGCCGAAGTTTGAAACCAGATTATTCTGAATCCAAAGCTTATTCTCTTAACCATCATGCCTACAGCCCTCTATAACTGAATGGGTTCTTTGGACTGGGGTTAACTTAGAAGTTGGCCAGAATTCCTTAGGTCCCTTACACTGGAGGAGAACTTTTGAGATCACATTATCTAGCACATTAGAGGTGATAATGAAAACAAGTCTTTACTGCAATCTTTGCCTTATGAGTTCTAACCCAAGGTAAATTCCCCAGATCACATGAGGCAACAATTCAAGAGAATAGGCTCCTGGAATCACTGTCTTACAAATGACCAATTCAGTACCTTCACTCAGAAGTTATTTCCCTGCATCATAAAGGGATTCAGATAAGATGTATTTGGTGTGGGTTTTGTTTTTCTATTAGAACTCAAAAGTCAGCAACTTTAACAATTACATTATTTTAAAATTGCATTTACTGTGGAATTCCATCTCCATCTAAACCCTTTCCATTCTTAAAGACCTAGTCGATATTCTCCTTCCTCTATGAATATGCACAGGTGGCTTCAATTCTAGTAATTTAATCTTTCTCTGAATTCCTATCACCTCTAACTATACCACGCATTTCTCAACAAACCCTCTACTGTCCTGGGATGTATCTCCATTTTCTCACATAGCTATTTAACATATAATAATAAGGTATAATTATTAACTCATTTATACCTTATTTCTTTAACCTTACTGGAGACTGATTCATCATAGGGGCTCAATAACTATTTGAACTCAAGTTGGCAGTTTCTATACTTCCCTGAAATTGGTTGTTGAATTCCTGCTTTCTCCCCATCCTCTTATGGATCCTCATTAGATCCACGAAATGAGGGCTATTTTTTGTCATACTCACTATTGTATCCTTTGTGTCAAGCACATAATAGGGGATTATGTAATAGTTGGAACAAATGAAGAAATGAATAAATGAGCCAGCTGAACTGACAGGGATTCTCACCCTACACTGAACGCCCATACCCTCACCGTTACCCCAACAGCTACTGGTAGAAAATTTCAAATCTAGTTCAAGTGGATTAACTGTGTTCCTAAATGAATTTATACTATTTGACATGAGAATCACTTTCAAAGTACCATAGGAGATTCATGTTTGGGGATTCTGTTTTTAGGTATTAAAAAAAGGCAGCATGGGTCATAAAAACTTACATAGAAATAAAAGGGAAAAGGGCACTCAGAATACATTATTTTCTAAAGGTTTCCTATCAAGAAAATATTGAGGAATTGTATGTCAGCACAGAACTGAGAAGGAATTTATATGAACCCTTTTCAAGAGCTCACAAGCTGCTTTAACTTGATACATTTATTTCTTCAATAATACTTACTGCAGTAGATGCCGGAGATAGAGAAGTGAACAAAACCGATATGGTCCCACCCTCATAAAACCTACATTCTAACCTAATGAGAAAATAAAGGAAATTTCTCCCTTTCATTTATACAATAAGTATTGATAAAGAATCAATTCCAGGCACAGCACTGGGTTTTCATTTTCCTAGCCTCGCTGCATCTCTGATATTACTGTGTATAGAACAGATGACACTGTAGTTAATCTGATTTAATAAATCCTTTAATTCTTTTGGTAAATACTAGAGAAGCAAGGGGATCACAGGGAAAGAGGGTCCAGAAATAGATTTTAATTCCTTTTTCCATCTTCTTCCTATACTCTTAACCAGAAATACTAAGACAGTTCCTTTAGAGGGAGCAAGCTCTGCCTTGCCTAGGGGGAAAATAGCTGGGAGTTTCCATGGATATATTTGGGGAGGGGGAGGGGGAGAGGGAGAGAGAGAGAGAGAGAGAGAAAAAAAAACAGTCAAAGATGCTTTCTTTCATGGTGGGTGTCTTGGTCCCTGTAATAGTCACAGGGGGTTAAGAAGCAACCTCTCCTGCATGGACATGCACACCTCCATGGATTCTATGGTCCATGATGAATAATACATTCTTTAGTTCAAAGGGGTTTTTTTCCCCCTTATATTTGTTGTGATGGAATTTTCTATTATACCCTCAAGTTAAATATTACTTTTTTTTCTAAAACAAGATATTCTCTTGCAAGTTTACATACAGTGTTTCAGTTATTACTACAGATCCACACACCATCATAAAGGAAAAGCTTATGTATCAAGGACCAAATCAATGACCAAATCCACAAACCAGAATCAGGGGCTGGTATATTCCTTTAAAAGTGCTCATTATTTATAGTTTAATTGCATTAAGTGCCTAAGAATGTACCTCTTTCTTTGTAATGAGTTTTTATGGTCTTAGTCTTCAGAAGCTCAGATTCCATCTGTGACAGCAGACTATTGTAGAATTTGGCTATTAATAGCTGCTGATACACACTTACTCAGAGCTAAGAGGCCCAGGGCTGTAGAGACAGCCAGATGGAGATAATACCACAGAGTGACTGTATAGACAAAAAGATGATCTATTTTTTTTCCAACACAAAACAGACAACACTAAAAACATGACAATCCTGCTTTGTTGCAGGCCAAACTCTCCGAGGAAAAAAAATGTTTCCTTTGGAATTCTCAGTTCTGGTTCAAACTACATGTGATTTATCACCGTTTCTATTGTTCAAGGAACTCCTCATGCAGGTTACAAAGACAAAAACATTCAGATGACTTAACAACCCTGACTTAGTAAAATGAAATACTGATACAGAAAATCAGAAATAAAACAATTTGGTAATTAATTAAGGAAAATAATTAACTTTGATACTGGACAGTCTTCTGAATCAGAAATATTTTCTCTAACACAGAGAAAAAGGGACAACAAATAGACTGAATAACACATTAGACATTTCTTTATAGAAAGAAAAGACTAAAAGAAAATAAGACTGTTTAATGTGATTTAACATGACTATGGTCTCAGCTTATCTTTATTCTAATGAGAGTAAGAAAAATACACTGCAAAAAGAAGAGCGACACAGCTACTATGCTTGAAGTCATGTCATGATTCTTTGGGACCAAAGTTTTGTAAACGCCAATCTTTTACTTTTAAAAAAGTTTTAATAATCTGTCAGGTGATAAAAGGGGGAAACTATTTTTTAATATGTGATTCATAACAAAACTGAATGGCTAAATTATTCTGGTGGGGGTACCTTTGTAAGTTGCATAAAATATGAGTTCTGTGTTTTTTAAGTATAGAAATATGAATGGGAATGCCTGTACGCAATGGGAAACATCATCATTAAAAAATGGGCAGGGGATTAGCATATCTTCTTATTTGATCTGCAACATGAGTAGAATCACATTGTTCTTATGAAGCCAAGCACAGCTAAAGGCAAGCAGTACAGACTCAGCTAAGACTTTGGGGCTTAGCGATGGGAACTCTCTCTGCTCGCATACTTTAAGGAAATTCCAGGCAAACTGGGGAAGGGTGTGTTAAGTACCTGAAACCTATTTCATAGAGACATCGTGTAAAGAGTTCTGAAAACAAAGCAAATAAAACTGACCTATACAAAAGAAGCAAAGGTGACAGGTTCAAACAGATGGGTAAGGAATCCAGGATGTCTCAAACTATCCAGAGAATCCAGGTTCTATCCCATGAGCCCCTATTTATTCATGTAACTGTGTTTACATTAGAGAAGCACTCTCTTTTCTTTTTAAAATAAAAAAATACTCCTAATTTATGACTATCTATTTTTATTATGGGCAAATTGGTTAACAGTTTAGGCTTTAGAGTCATACTGCAGTGAGCTCACAATCTTTGTCTACGTCTTACTAGTTGTATAAAAGTGGGCAAGTTCTTAAGCCTCTATTTTCTCAGCAATAAAATAGGTATGGTAGGATCGTGAGTGTTATGTAAGATATTCTATGCAAAACATATAGTTCAGTGCCTGGTACACAGTGAACACTCAACAGATGTCTTCTTTTTCTTTATTATTTCTTTATATTTCATTTTTATTACTACTACATGCACAGTGCTTCTAAAAGTTAGAAAGATCTGGGTTTGAATCCTGGCTGGGAGAATTTGATCAATATTCCTCAGTTTATTCATCTGTAAAATGGAGCTAACTGTAATTAATCTCCCACACCTTATAGGAATGTGATAACTAAATTGGATAATTTATGTCATATGCTTAACACACTATCTGACACAGGCTAACTCCTGCGTGGAAATTAGCTATTATGGGTCCCTCATCATAATCATATCCATAATCAATAAAGTTGATGCGACATTTAAATGCAATAATGTATATAAAGCACAAGTGCAGTGCCTGAATCTTAACAAACATTAGTTCACTCTTCTTTCAGTTTGGTTAGCCAGGCTGCATGTATCACGTATCATAATTAACCAATGGCCTCTTCTGTATACCAGCTTTATTATTTATTGTTTCCAAGGTCATTAGGTGACTTGTTACCATACTATCATTTCATAAAACAATTGAGGTGTACACATCACATACTCTCTCCCAACTAGAGAAGGGAGATACATTCATCCTCGTTGTCATACTTTTGTTAATACCAGAGAGCCAACTACTTAAAACATTTCCAGTTACTTCCAGCAGATACTTCACAGGCTGCTTTTGCTTTTGTTACTTCGTTTCTAGCATTATTTCTGAAATGGCCACATAAGCTCATCACTTTCAAATGCTTTCAACACCAACAGATCGAGCTCATCATCCAAAAGAACACTTTACACATGTGTGCGGCAGGCAGAGCTTCGACTGAGCACATTCCACAAAGGGATTTTTTTTTAACCTACATTCCTAAGTAGCAGGGAGATCTTTCTGTGCTACTTTCCCTCTCATGTAATGTTTACTAACTAGCTAATAATTTCATTGTCATCTTTAGCCTTTCACACTAGTCACAGCAAGAGCACATGCAAGGATCTGAGTAAGCCAAGTTCTTAGGCTGCCTTGAAACAAAACCTGTCTGTATCATCACACCAAATTCCCCCTGCCTGTTGGGACACTGGCAATATGGAAATAACGCCATTTTCTTCCCAGGCTTTGCCTTCAATGTGACAAGGCAGTGTCTAACTTCAGGGCATCCAGTGGTTATAAAACCTTGACACCTTACTTACTGTGGGGAAGACCTGTTGAAACAGCTTCTCCATTCGCTGAGGCATTTTTACATTAAGCTCTGGTGAATGGGAAGTAATGAGATGGATCACAAAGTGCTCTGTCAGGCAGCCGTGTGTCTGTCTCTGTCTCTCTGTCTCTCCCTCTCCTTCCCTCTCTCTCTCTTCCCATCCTCCCAACAGCACCACAGCTGACAACTTCAAACATTTATTATTATTGATCCCCTTGTCTCCTAACAATCAATAGTCGACATCCAAAGAACCAAATAATATTCAGTGTGTGAAACTGTACTTATTTTCACATAATACTGTAGGGAAATTAGGGGAAATTAGAGATGACTCATTATATGAATCAGTTTACCTCTTTAAAATTAAGAAATGTTTACCCTTTCTATCCACATCCTAGGGTTTTAGCTTATGTGGTTCCAAAATAGACCAGGTGAAATGCTCATATAACTTCTCCGGTGACATTTATCTATTGCCTAATGATCTCCATGGTAAAACATAATGTTATGATATCTAGAGTTTTAAAAAAGGATACTTGTTATACATGGTAAATTACTTGCCTTCTAGTAAGTGGAGCAGCTAACACTTACTGAGGCTGTGCAATGCATAGGGTAAGGTCTTAGATGTTTTACATCCATAATCCATTTCATTCATGTAATAACTCTATGGAGGTAAGTCCCATTATTATTAGTCATGTTTTACACAGATGACGACACTGGCATTTTGACAGAATGGTGACTTGATTATTTAGTCGCAGAGCTAAATCTAGAATTATTCTAACTGAATCAAGAGCTGAAAGTCTTCACCCCTGCTTTACATGCCTTTCTTGATGAACTGAGTGATTTCAAAGCGCTTTTGTTTTGGTTTAGCTATAAATATCGCACTCGTGTCAACTCACCTAACATCCTTGTTATCAGGTTTCTTTCTCAAGGCTCAGAGCTGTAAGTAATACTGACTGCATTCGCCACATGAAAAGTCATAAATCTTTATGATTTTTCAGAAAGGTCAAACTGCTTTGTGTTCCAAAACTGGATTTCAGAAATCAGAATAAAAGATGATCTCAAAACATTTTAAGGACCTATTGACCCATTTGTAGTTACACTCTAGCAGAAGAAGTGTTCATGATGAACAATATGATTTACTATTATATGATTTTTTCATATATTATATTTGGAAAGTGTATTCCAGCCCTCGCAGTCTACAGAGGAAGAAACAGGCCCAGAAATGTGGCCAGCTGGCAGAGCCTGGCCCAGACTCCAGTTTCACCTTCCGCTATGCCACGTTCCCTCTCTCTCTTAGGTTGCATAGCACAGATAACCAGTAAAAATTCATCATTTGTGGTGAAGGGTGACAGAATGTCCCCTCCTGTTAATGTCATTAACCAGAAACTGCTTTATTGTAAGGAAAACAGATGCTGCTAATTCTGCAAAGATACCCTGTATATTATCGTTATTACAGCCTAACGATCGGGGTTAAGAGTCTCAGCTCCAACAGTTGTAAGCTGTGTCACTTTTGGTTAAGTTATAAAAACTTCCTAAGCCTGGGTGAGAAGGTGATACTCATACCACCAACCTCACTGGGTTGTCTGTGATATATAAATGCAAGAATTCATATTTAATACTCAACAATATGTCTAACACGTAATAAACACTCAATAACTATTATTTTCATTATCATTGTTATTTTCCAAATTTTGACAGAAACTTCACTATTTGGTCTACAAGTAATTCTGTTCATTACTCCCTGCCCATTCAACGGCCAACAAGCCCACGGTAGTTGATATACCAGTTGCTAAATTCTCAAATGGATGAAAAAATTCTCTCTCCCTACACTTACCACACACATATCCCCCACCCACTTGGAGTATGAACTCCTGTGAAACCTCTTACAATGCGTACTGTGGCCCACCATAAACTTCTTAAGGCTCTTCACTGGGGGATGTCTCTGGCTAATGGGATAAGAAAATCCCATCAAACAGTATGGAGGTTCCTCAGAAAACTAACAGTTGCCATATGATCCAGCAATCCTACTCCTGGGCATATAGCCAGAGAACACTCTAATTCAAAAAGATACCTGCACCCCTGTGTTCATAGCAGCACTATTCACAACAGCCAACACGTGAAAACAACCTAAATGCCCATCGACAGGTGAACGGATAAAGAAGATGTGAGATATATATATATATATATATATATACATATACACACACACATATGTATATGTATGTGTATACACACACAATGGAATATTACTTAGCCATAAAAAAGAATGAAATAATGTCATTTGCAGCAACATGAATTGACCTAGAAATTATCATACTAAGTGAAGTAAATCAGAAAGGGAAAGACAAATACAATATGACACCACTTATATGTGGAAGCTAAAATATGACACAAAACAGAAACAGACTCACAGACATAAAGACAGACTCACAGACATAGAGAACAGACTTGTGGTTGCCAAGTGTGGGGGGCTGGAGGGGTAGGTAATGGATGGACTGGAAGTCTGGGATTAACAGATGCAAACTATTACTACACAGAATGGATAGCAACAAGGTCCTACTGTATAGCACAGGGAACTGTGTTCAATATTCTATGATAAACAATAATGGAAAAGAATATGAAAAAGAATGTGTGTGTATATATATATATATATACTGAATCACTTTGCTATACAGCAGAAATTAACACATTGTAAATCAACTATACTTCAATAAAATAAATTTTTTAAAAACATAAAAAAAAGAAAGTCTCGGGGATTCCCTGGTGGCACAGTGGATATGACTCCATGCTCCCAATGCAGGGGGCCTGGGTTCGATCCCTGGTCAGGGAACTAGATCCCACATGCATGCTGCAACTAAGAGCTTGCATGTCAAAACTAAGGAGCCTGCGTGCTGCAACTAAGAAGCCTGCCTGCCGCAACTAAGGAGCCCACCTGCCACAACTAAGGAACCCGCCTTCCACAACTAAGACCCAGTGCAACCAAATAAATAAATAAATATTTAAAAAAAGAAAGTCCCATCTATAACCATATGGTAGCAATGCACTGGCAAGTCTCCTACACAAGGGTGTTTTGTCAAGATTATAGTATTGGAAACCATGGCAAGAACTGTGTTTATTTTCTGATTTCCTTTGTTTAAGGAGCTGAGTCAGAATGAGGTGAGCCTGTTTCAAACTGCAGCTCAATGGACTCCATGTATATTTTTGTATAGTTGAGTTGATCCTGTTTAGCTCCTGGATGAGAGCTGTTTGCCTGCTCTCCTGAGATGAATCCTTAGCAACTGCTGCTCTCCCTACTTCTGGACTCTTACTCTTCAGGGGGAAGGCGTCTTGGAGGTTCTGTGGCTTTGCTTAATGAGGGGCAGCCAGATATTTGTCATTTGCAAAACACAAACATTTGTGCAATTCTGAAAACTGTTCCTTGTAGAAACAAGTCGTTGCCAAAGGTCACAGAGCTAGCTGCAGACACAGACGTAGTCTTAGGACATATTGATTAGCCTTGTGGTCAGATCTTTATTGTATAATTGGTACAGTACTACCTGACTTTTTGACTACCTGCAGCCACTAAACTTGCCTTCTGCATAAAACACAGTAAGAAACTATGTTCCTCTAAAGCTCACAGGCCTCAGGATATAGAGTTCCCGTCCATGTATCCATCCATCCATCCAATATGTATTGAAGACTTGATGTTAGGTGCTATGATAACAAATGGCAGTATTAATAATAGCTGTAGTGTCCTGGAGGACTTTATAATTTAGAAGCAAAAATAATCCACATGACAAATTCGTTAGGGAGTCATACGGGGGATGGGAGAAGAAAATCATGCGACCATGAAGTGGCACAGTGAAGCACTAGGACAGCATGACCAAGAGAAAATGTGAGCCACATATGTGGTTTCAGATTTTCTAGTAAGTACATTAAAAAGCAAAAAAAAAGAGAAAATATTACCTTTCATTAACTTTACAATTTAATTATTTTATAGTTTATTTAACCCAATATATCCAAAATATCATTCTTTACATGTAACCAATATTAAAATGTTATTAACGAGCTATTTATTTCTTTTTTGTACTAAGTCTTTGAAGTCTGGTGTGTACCTGACACAGCACATCTCAAATGAAATAAGCACATTTCAAGTACACAGTAGCCACAAGTGTGGCGACCTTATTGGATAGCACACCTCTAGGAAGTGCAAAAGAGGGAAGAATTGCCTCCAGGATAGAGGAATCACAGAAGTTGATTCATGAGGAATCTGGGTATCTGAGCTGAATTCTCGCATAAGCTTCCTCCCTAGCCCTGTGTCCCACCCTGCAGTAAAAGAATGTCTTTCTCATTATTTTATGAGCCCCTGGTGAGAAGGTCCTCTGTTTGTTTCCCTAAAAGTGAGCCTAGAATATAGCCATCCTGGTGTTAAAGTCTTTACCTGCTGAGTAAATATATGAAACAAAAATAAAAACAGCTGCCTCCCACTTGCCAGACTCCGTGTTGGTATTCTGCATACATTCTCTCTAACATTTACAATGAATTTGCAAAGGAGACACACATATCTCCATTTTATAGGAGAGGAAGCTAAAGCACAGAGTAGGTAAATGATTTCCCAAGATCACAGAGCTAGGAAGAAGGGAGGGGGAGAGGAATGTGCAGACAGAACAGGAGGGAGAAGACACAGACAGAGGAATGAGGGTAGACTACAGCTTAGAGTTAAGGTAGGAGTGGGAACAGGACCCAGGATATGTGAAGTGTCTGCCCTCTGCCCCATCTGTGTGTGTGTGTGTGTGTTATGTGAACGTATTTATGACGAACATATACTAGCTTATTTAACAAATCTTAAACAATTCCTTATATACTATCCTTTGGACCTCCATTCTATCTCTCCTGATAAGGTTTCCCTGAAATAAAAAACAAATAGCTAGTGTCCAAAGGCAAAGGGCATCTTGGGAAGTGAAAATTAAAGAAATTTTACTAGGAAGGGGCATCAGAGGCTTAGCACAATCTTCCCCACTCTACCCTCTTAACATTTCTGAAAAGTGGATAGCCATCCTCCCTGTGAAAGGACCATCTCCGAAGCCCATCTCTTCCACTCACTGATAGGCTTAACACCAGAAGATTGTTCCACACATTGACCTCCAGTCTCCCTCCATAAATCTTCTAATTAGTTAGGAGCTGCTGGCTCTAATTGTGCCCCACACAACACTCTTCTTCAGAAAGATATCACTTGCTTCATCTGTTTGATGCTGATGTGGGCGGCAGAAAAGCAAACATTATTTATGCAGCACTTGAATTTAAAAAAGCATAGATTCAAATTGAGTCTTAAAAAGTAGATGCAATTTCTAAAAAACTAAAAATCATGTATTTGTGTCAGTTGGGAGGTATGTATAAGAACTAGAGCTTGCCCCTATAAAACTTAATATCAATGCAAATCAAAACTACAATGAGGTATCACCTCATACCAGTCAGAATGGCCATCACCAAAAAATCTACAAACAATAAATGCTGGAGAGGGTGTGGAGAGAAAAGGGAACCCTCCTACACTGTTGGTGGGAATGGTAAATTGGTACAACCGTTATGGAAGACAGCATGGAGGGTGCCTGAGAAAACTAAATATCGAACTACCATATGACCCAGCAATCCCACTGCTGGGCACACATCCGGAGAAATCCATGGTTTGAAAGGACACACGCACCCCAGTGTTCATTGCAGCACTGTTTACAATAGCCAAGACATGGAAGCAACCTAATATGTCATCGACAGAGGAGTGGAATAAAGAAGATGTGGTACGTATATACGATGGAATATTACTCAGCCATAAAAAAGAATGAAATAATGCCATTTGCAGCAACATGGATGGACCTAGAGATTGTCTTAACTGAGTGAAGTAAGTCAGACACAGAAAGACAAATATCATATAATATCACTTATATGTGGAATCTAAAAAAATGGTACAAATGAACTTATTTACAAAACAGAAATAGAGTCACAGATACAGAAAACAAACTTATGGTTACCATGGGGGGAAAGGGCAGGAAGGATAAATTGGGAGATTGGGATTGACGTATACACAATACTGCATATAAAATAGGTAACCAATAAGGACCTACTGATAGCACAGGGAACTCAACACTCTGTAAAGACCTATATGGGAAAAGAATCTATGAAAGAAGTGGATATACATATATGTATAACTGATTCAATTTACTGTTCACCTGAAACTAACACAACACTGCAAAGTCAACTGTACTCCAATAAAAATTGTTAAAAAGCCTAAATATCTCCTCTTTTTTTACTGTAGCTTAGGAAAAGACTTTTAAATTGCTGACCACGTGAAACAGTCATCAGCAACTTGGGAGAGCTAGGATTCTATTAAAAACAAGGCCCGCAAACCGGAATGATAAAACATGATAAAGTTCTAACTTGCTGACTTCTTGGCTGTGTCTGGATGGCCACTAGCCCCCCAGCCTGGGGTTGGAGAGCAGGAGACAGAGACTTAAAATGCAAAGAGTGTTACCATTTCGGCAACTTTATTCTTTCCAAATGTTTATTTTTGCTTCCTTAGGGTATCAGGAAGAGTGTGTTCTAACAATTCTCAGTTCCTGGCTGAGTTGTTTGCCAGGAAGTCAAGTTTATCTTTAGCATCATCTCTGGGCAAATAGCACACACAGAGGAAAATGATATTTGGGGCCAAATGTTGAAAACTCAAGTCTCACGTAGCCTGAGTTGAAAGAGCAAAGAGCAAGAGTAAAACCCAGCTAATAATGTTGGTTCTGTTTTTTCTCTACAAGAATTTCTACTTAGAGGAGAGGCAGTAGTAGAAAGAGGATGGGCTTCAAGGACCAACAGCTTTGGATTCACTCAGCCTTGATCCACTGAGGCCCCGAACGAAGACCCTTTGATAAATTTAATTCAACAAACATCTAGTTGAATGACTCTGTGCCAGACACTTGGATCTCACAGAACTTAAAGTCCAAGTAAATTAACTGCCTCTCTGAATCTCTTTTTACATCTAAAAGAAGAAAATACATTACTGTTTGCAGGGTTCTTTTGACAATTACACGAGATAACACATGTAAAATTACACAGCCCAGTGCTTAGGTGAAGTTGAAGTTGTTTCTTGACAAATCTTCGTTTCTTTTCGTTGTCTTTAGAATAACCAAATCAAATCTCTCCAATGAGTCAACTTGTGGTTTCAAAGTACAGTTCTAAGACATAAGTAAAAATAAAACCAACAGAGAGTTTCATAAAACCTAGCCACTTCCCGAATACCCCACGTTTTTTGGGAGGTCCATCAACCATGACAGCCAAACTTCAAAGATCAGTCTCAGATTCAACCACTTCAAACAGTCCTACTTTGACTCCAATTTGGTTTTATGCAAAGCAAAAAATAAACTGCCTTTCTTTTCAACTACCAGTATGTACGTTATAAGTAGCATAAAAATCAGAGCTATAAATGATGCTGAAAATATTAGAACTGCTTATTCAAAATTATCTATTTATTGCCTATAATACATGAGACATGGTGATGAAATCAGAGTCATAAAAGAACTAGATGTGTCCCTGACCTGATGAAGCTTACCCTCTAGTGGGAGAGATATAATGCCTACTCTCAAGGAGGCTACAACCAGGAAAAGAAACACGGCACACATGCATTAAATAATAGTGGCCAATATGCTATTTTAAGCATTAAATTATGAATTAGAATCTGTAATATTGGGGTTCAGAAGAGCTGACATAGTCAAGGAGGCTCTTGGGGAAAAAAGTGGGATTTGAGCTGATATTTTTGAAGATTAGGGAGACTATTCAAGGTCTTCTGTTCTCCCTGTACATAAGAATCAAATGCACCAAAACTCAAAGCAGAAGCTAGATGCAGTAACACCCCTGTCTGAATGCAGGTAGTCCTCTCTTCACTCCTGAATTATTCACTAGTACAAGTTCTACCCGAGTTCCATCTCATCCAAAAGGCAGCATTAACTACTCCTGAGTAAAAGATAACTGGTTTAGGTATCACTGCAGCATTTTTAAAAGAGCTATTCTGTCCAACCTGGCTCTGTCTCCCCCTCTCACCACCCACTCCCCAAAAAAGGAAAAGAGAAGCCCAGGGTTAAACGCACTGTTTGTATTTTCCAACTGTGAGAACCACTCTCCCACCATTCATGCTCCCAAGGTTTCCTGTGGGCAAGAGGTAATCACAACCCAGACAGCTGGTGCTCCCCCTGCTACTGGCCCAGAAATGGATCAGATCAGGCTAGTAAAGAAGGGGTTTGAGGTTAGAAAGCTTTGAAAATTCTAAATCCTATTTGGATTGGACAAACCTTCAAGGTGAGCCCTCTGAGACAACAGGGCTTCATCCACATTCCCTAGCCATGTCATTCCG